>NW_016107366.1:4362357-4381032 GCF_001604975.1 Cebus imitator | reverse complement strand
AAAAAAAAAAAAAAAAAACCCAAACACCTAAAATGTCAACATTCTATGCATATTCAAGAGTCTGGAATAACAAGCAGTTAATAAAATAATGGTGTGACAATGGGCGTCCCATTACATGTGAAATACTGGCAATGCCATATTAAATGAAATAATCTGAATAGAAGTTCTCATGCTTAAAGCTGGGCGTGGCGGTTCACGCCTATAATCCTAGCACCTTGGGAGGCTGAAATGGGAGGATAGCTTAAGGCTAGGAATTAGAAGTTCTCTATGTTTAAAGAAAATATTTTATACAACAAATCCTAGGATAAAATATCTCAAAAAATTAAGAGTGATTGTCCTGGTTAGTGGGATTAAAATTTCTTTTAAGTTTCACATTTTTCTGATTTTATTGTCAAAAAAATTAGCAAAACAGGTAGAGAGATATGAGTCATTTGAATTCTGCAGACTCATAAAAGTTTCATGACATAGTGATAGTGAACAAGCAGAAAACAAAATCAATTGTACGTGATGATTTCAGGAGTTCATTCATTCCTTCCTTAACAAATACCTGAGTGACTGCTATGAGCAATACAGTGTAATAGATCCTTGGATTATAATGACAAATAAAACAGAAAACAGCAACCTCCCAGAAAAACAAAAATTGGAAGAATATGTATATTAAGGTGGTGAAAGTATGAGTCTTTTGCCTTGTAAATACATTTTTAAACATCACCATTACATTGTTTTCATATATACATTATTATAGTTTAAAAAGTTGATATATCATGAATGCAATAAAATGAAAGCGATCTTTCTAGACCAATCTCACCCAGACTATTATCCACTTTTTCAGAATCATCCACGAGAATTCTCAAGACCATTTGTTTAGCAACTTTCTTTGCACAGAATTTAGAATCATTGAAAAGTAGAAGGAAGTAATTTACACTCCCACCAACAGTGTAAAAGTGTTCCTACTTCTCCACATCCTCTCCAGCATCTGCTGTCTCCAGATTTTTTAATGTTCACCATTCTTACCGGCGTGAGATGGTATCTCAATGTAGTTTTGATTTGCATTTCTCTTATGACCAGTGATGATCAGCATTTTTTCATATGTTTGTTGGCCTCACGTATGTCTTCTTTTGTAAAGTGTCTGTTCATATCCTTTGCCCACTTTTGAATGGGCTTGTTAGTTTTTTTCTTGTAAATCAGAAGATCAAACACCGCATGTTCTCACTCATAGGCGGGTGTTGAACGATGAGAGCACATGGACAAAGGGAGGGGAGCACTACACACTGGGGTCAGTTGGGGGGAAATAGGGGAGGGACGGTGGGGGGTGGGGAGCTGGGGGGGGATAGCAGGGGGAGAAATGCCAGATGTAGGTGATGGGGAGGAAGGCAGCAAATCACACTGGGGGGGGGGGGGGGGGGGATAGCGGGGGGAGAAATGCCAGATGTAGGTGATGGGGAGGAAGGCAGCAAATCACACTGCCATGTGTGTTCCTATGCAACAATTTTGCATGTTCTTCACATGTACCCCAAAACCTAAAATACAATAAAATAAATGGGGGAAAAAAAAAAAAGAAAAGTAGAAGGAAGAAGCAGAATGATGAGAGAAAAGGACAATGAGGGGACTGAAGGACTTTGTCATCACAGTCTTATTAATGATCACATCATAGAAATGTCATGTTTTAAAAACACACACATGAAAATTAAGAAAGTGTGTTAGCTTTTAGCCATGAGCTTGCTTTTCTTTAGTGCCTCTTGAATTTTAGTGTGAGGGAACAGAAGCCTGAGAAAAGAGAAAATTAAAGAACTCACATTTCAAAAAATTGAATACATGTTACATGTCAGATGCTGTCATGAATCCAGGTGATATAAGCTATTCTATTTAATTAATACCTCAAACACTATAAATAGTTATCATCATCTCATTATTTCTATTTTATAAGTAAGGTTTTCTAAGATTCATTTATGGGCACATTATGAATAGAATGGATTACATTCATTATCTTTTAGTGCCTTTTTTCTTTCTTGTCTCTTGCTTTCTTATGAGGTATCCACCTGTCCTTTACATTATATATTTATTGTAGCTCTTTCTAGCTGTAACTTAGAGGAAGTGTAATTGTGATGACTACGGGCCTATCCTATGCCATTTCTCATTACTCAGCCAGGCATTGAGGCATTTCTGGCCAATACTTGTCTGCTTTACAAATCCCTCGATAATTGCTAGTCCAGAAGGTGTCGAACGGGTGACCCTCCAGCCCTAGTAGGCCTGAAGTTTGTTTTTAAAAAGTGAGCAAGTTGTCAACATTTAAGGAGACTTTTGCATTTTAAAAACCCAGTCTGGCTTCTCTTGAAAAGTCAGAATACCTGGCAGGGTTCCCTGTGAGTAACAGCTGGCTGCAGCTGAGTAGCAGCTGGCTGGCTGCTGCAGAAAGGTCAGGCACGCTTCGGTGACAAATAATATTGCTGCTCCCTAGTGTATTATTTGGGACTGTTTTGCACATTTCCATGACCTTCATGGCCTCTAAAAGGCATCTGAGTTTGAGACCTCTGCCCCAGGTCATTGATTCTCAAACTGTACTGTGCATATATGAATAATCCGGAGAAGCTTCTTAAAAAAAAAAAAAAAAAAAAATAAGAGGTCATAGCAATTCAATGAGGCTAAAATTGTATACTTTAAAACTACCAAATGTGATTTTTTTTTTCCACGTAGTTTCTGGTCACATTTTGAAAATCACGTTAGATGACACTCAGGATAATGTGGTCCAAATAACAAATGATACTCAGATCACGTGTGAAGTTGTTTGTTTGCTTTTTAAATCGATTTCTATACTCCAACCCCAGGGGTTCTGATTTGATAAATCTGGGAATCTATATTTTGAAATGATCTTGGTGCTGCTAAAAAAACAGATGGCTACCACACCCAGCAGCTGAAACCTAAAGAATCGTATTTAGTGACGGACAAGCAGTGAGTATAATGGGAAGCCAGGAATAGAGTTAGCTAATCTTAGCAAGATCTGAACTCTTGTCTGATTTCTTAATATGTTGTTTGACAGGAGATGACAAGGTAAAATATAATTCCAGGCTTTTCCTTTCTCACTGATAATTATTTCCAGTAACTTTACTTTTCATCAACTTTGACTTTCTCTAATTTTAAATGTCAAGAATCTTTGGCTACGAAATGTAGAGAAATTGACAGAAGTGGTGAATGAGGAGTTGGGAAAGCAGGGGTTCAAAGACATTAGAACAATGTCACTTTCTGTCACTTGTGGCCTATAGCAAATTGAAAAATGATTTAGGGAGAATGAAGGAAGTATGAAAAGGTTAATGGGTAGTAGAAACAGGTTTTCTATTTACTACAAAATCAATTTCTCCAAGGCCTTACTTTTCCAGTTTTGTTCTACATCTAATAACATACTAAATTCTAGGTGGTCAGGAATTCTGTCCACCGAAGTGAATGAGGACCCTCTTTCATAGGGCATTACACTCTCTTAGGTTCACATCACCATACCTTGACAGATGGTGGGTTTTCCACAGGTGTGATGTAGCGATTACACTAGAATGAATGAAACTGGACCATTAATTCACTTTAACTATTCATTGAGCCTCTATTATGAGCCAGACCTTGTGTGAAGAGCCCTGGGTTTAGTCTAGTGAGAGAGGAGGAGAGAGACACACATTAACAAATAATTACATAACGGTGTGATAGATCTAGAAAGATAACCGTAGAAAAGTCACATCGAAGTGAAAGTCGTTAATTGTGGTAGGGAGAGAGTGGCCAGTGTAGCAAGCACGGAAGCGGTGGTGTTTGAGCAAAGGATGAAGATTGAATAGGAGTTTCAGGCAGACACAAGTGGAAATGGTATGCCAAGCAGTGAGAACAACATGTACGTAGGCTTGGAATAGTATTGCACATTTAGGCATTACTGGAGCACAAAGTACAAAGGGAAAGGATTAGTATCAAGAATAAATGAGGAGAGGAGTGATGTGAGGGTCAGATAATGAAGGGTCTTGAACGCCACACTAAGCTGCTTAGAATTCATCTTATAGGTTAGTGTTTGGCAGAGAGTAGATGGTTCATAAGATGATTTTAGGTTGCTCAGAAACTTTACATTAATATAACACTGAATCACATAGTGAGAAACTTAGTTCCTTTTCAATTAGCATTTAATCCATCTGTTTAGTCAAGCAGGAAGCTTCAGTTTTGTGTCAGTGTGTCTTTAACACTTTTATAACACCTGGAAGTTTCCTCTTTTAAAAAAGAACTCAGATTCAGACCTCAGGCAGGCAAGGGTACCGAGCTAGAATTGTTAATTTCTATTTACGGCAAGTGGTACTGGTATTTCATTAATGTTGTCATGAAAAGATTTTTAAAAGTGAATTTATTGAAGTAAACCAACAAGTTAATTAAAAACATTGATAGCAGTGATGATGCAGAGGTATGGCAAAAATTATGAGGGCAGTACATGAATGTCTGAAGATTGGGACATACTGCTGCCATTTGGGGAGCAGCAAAAGGGTTTAAGTAGGCTAGTACACTGATTCTCTTTCTGACAGCAGCTGGGACAAAAGAATAGAAGTGGTGAAGGATGAAGGCAAAGAAGTCAGTTAGGAGGCCATTTAGGCCTGCAGTAAAGACAGATTTCAGTGTTTCAGTGTCCTCCTAAGTCAGTTGGGAGCCATTGAAATTCTGTGGGCAGAGATGGCGTGGCCATGATTAAGATTATTGACTTATTACTGATCTTTCCTAGTGTTACTTCCCTCTCTCTGCCAGGGGGACCTAATGGTTCCCCTGGCCTGAACTCAAGGCTGAATCCCGAAGGAGTTCTGAAGGCTGGAGATGCAAAGAACTTTAAGCGGCTGCTGCCCTGCAAGTGTTAAAGGCAGAGATGGAATAAAGTAACCTTCATAGGTTATGAATAGGATATGATCATTTCCAGCATTTCAACCCACTACATAGTAGTATTTAGAAACTGTTACAATCTTAAATTTTAATTAATATATTTTTATGAATATAAAGTAGCAATCCTAGCTTTAATACTTGGCCTCCCAAGTGTCTCTTATTCTAACCGGTGTTCTGGCTATAGTCCTCCTATCCTGATGGCTCCTCAACCTCCCTTCTTCTTCCTCTGGCCTAAGATGAGCAGCTGAGCACCCTGGGTTCTCCTCCCTGACTATGGGAGCATCCAAGATAAAGACATTTTTAGGTCCGCATTTGGGAATTACGAAACCTTGCTCTCTTTTCCTCCACTTCCAGCTGCTGCTGACCATTTAGAGTTACAGTTTGACTATGCTCGCCCATTGCTGGAGGATGAAACAAGGGTGGGCTCTTCCTATTGTTGAACTGGCACCAAGGAAGATATATCCCAACTTTCCAGAATTGAAGCTAGGAGTGAGTTTTACTGAAGAAGACGTTTCAATAACAATGCCTCTCATCTATTTTTAAAACTTGAATTTATAAAGTCCTTTTATGTATATTAATTCACTAAAGTCTATATTATTATTTTTTCAAATGGCACATAGGTACTCAATAAAAGCCTGTTTAATGAATGACTATTTATAAACTGAGGCTCAGAGAGGTTTCCCAAAGCTCTACAGATGATTCTAAAACCAAAATGAAGCCAGGCCTCTGGTTCTCCTCCCCACTCCATATCTCCTTGGTCTCAAACAGATGGAATCTGTTACAGACAGTGTTTAATGTCTATAAAATCATTAATACCAAAACTTGGCTACATAATGGGTCAAATAGGCTTCTGGGACCTGGCCTGAGGTCTTAACAAGCATAGATAACATTGTTTCAACAGAAAAATCAATTTTTAATTACACCATAATTCATCTGCAAATTGTGACAGCTTGGTTATATATCTCTTTCCATATAGATATATAATAGAAAAATGCTTTTTAATATGATGATTTAAATTTATTGATCAAAAAATCATACACGCATTTCAGTTTCTAGAAATTTTGTGCTTTCTCATGGAGACATAGGAGGAACAAGACACACTGGAGCTTACTGGAGGGTGAAGGGTGGGAGGCGGGAGAGGATCAGGAAAAATAACTAAGGAATACTAGGCTCAATACCTGGGTGATGAAATAATCTGTAAAACAAACTCCCATGATACAAGTTTACCTAGGTAACAAACCTGCACATGCACCCCTGAACTTAAAATAGAAGTAAAACAAAAGAAATTTTGTGCTTTCTGTGTACCTATATTTCAACAGAATACCATGAATCGGAACAAGTACATGGTTTGGCTGTGTCCCCACCCAAATCTCAACTTGAGTTCTATCTCCCTGGATTCCCTGTGTTGTGGGACAGACCCACAGGGAGATAAGCGAATCATGAGATCCAGTCTTTCTTGTGCTATTCTTGTGATAGTGAATGAGTCTTACAAGATCTGATGGGTTTATCAGGGGTTTCGCTTTTGCATCTTACTCATTTTCTCTTGCTGCCATCATGTAAAGAGTGCCATTTGCCTCCTGCCATGATTCTGAGGCCAGCCCAGCCATGTGGAACTGGAAATTCAATTAAACCTCTTTTTCTTCCCAGTCTGGGGTATGTTTTTATCAGCAGCATGAAAACTAACCTATACAGTAAATTGGTACCAGTAGAGTGGGGTGTTGCTGAAAAGATACCCGAAAATGTGGAAGTGACTTTGGAACTGGGTAATGGGCAGAGGTTGGAACAGTTTGGAGGGCTCAGAAGAAGACAAGAAAAGTGGGAAAGTTTGGAACCTCCTAGAGGCTTGTTGAATGAATTTGACAAAAATACTAATAGTGATACGAACAATAAAGTCCAAGCTGAGGTGGTCTCAGAGGGAGATGAGGAACTTGTTGGGAACTGGCGCAAAGGTGACTCTTGCTATGTTTTAGCAAAGAGACTGGTGGCGTTTTTCCTCTGCCCTGGAGATTTGTGGAACTTTGCACTTAACAGAGATGATTTAGGTATCTGGCAGAAGAAATTTCTAAGCAGCAAAGCATTCAAAATGTGACTTGGGTGCTGTTAAAGCCATTCCATTTTAAAAGGGAAACAGAACATGAAAGTTCAGAAAATTTGCAGCTTAATGATGCAATAGAAAGGAAAAACTCATTTTTCAAGGAGAAATTCAAGCTGGCTGCAGAAATTTGCATAAGTAGCAAGGAATCTAATGTTAATCCCCAAAACTATGGGGAAAGTGTCTCCAGGCCATGTCAGAAACCTTCATGGCAGCTTCTCCCATTACAGGCCCAGAGGCCCAGGAGGTTCCATGGGCCAGAGTCCCTGTGCTATGTGAACCCTAGGGATGTGGTTCCCTGTGTCCCAGCTGCTACAGCTGTGGCTGAAAGGGGCCAATGTAGAGCTTAGCTTGTGGCTTCAGAGAACAGAAGCCTCAAGCTTTGGCAACTTCCATGTGGTGTTGAGCCTGCAGGTGCACCAAAGTTAAGAACTGAGGTTTAGGAACCTCTGCTTAGATTTCAGAAGATGTATAGAAATGCCTGAATGCCCAGGCAAAAGTCTGCAGCAGAGGCGGGGCCCTCATGGAGAACCTATGCTAGGGCAGTGCGGAAAGGAAATGTGGGGTCAGAGCCCCCACATAGAGTCCCTACTGGGGCACTACATAGTGGAGATGTGAGAAGAGGGCTACAGTCCTCCAGACCCCAGAATGGTAGATCCACCAACAGCTTGCACCATGTACATGGAAAAGCTGCAGACACTCAACGCCAGCCTGTGAAAGCAGCTGGGAGGGAGGCTGTACCCTGCAAACCACAGGGGCAGAGCTGCTCAAGACCATGAGAACTCACCTTTTGCATTAGTGTCACATAGAAGTGAAACCTGGGGTCAAAGGAAATCATTTTGGAGCTTTAAAATTTGACTGCCCCACTGGATTTTGGACTTGCATAGGCCCCGTAACCCCATTGTTTTGGACAATTTCTCCCATTTGGAATGGCTGTATTTACCCAATACCTGTATACCCATTGTATTTAGGAAGTAACTAGCTTGATTTTGATTTTATACATTCATAGGCAGAAGGGACTTGCTTTGTCTCAGATGAGACTTTGGACTGTGGACTTTTGGGTTAATGCTGAAAAGACTTTGGAGGACTGTAGGGAAGGTACAATTCATTTTGAAATGTGAGGACATGAGATTCGGAGGAGCTAGGGCAGAATGATATGGTTTGGCCATGTCCCTACCAAATCTCAACTTGAATTGTATCTCCCTGGATTCCCACATGTGAAAGGGACCCAGGGGGAGGTAAGTGAAACATGGGGGCCAGTCTTTCCCATGCTATTCTTGTGATAGTGAATGAGTCTCACGAGTTGTGATGGGTTTATTAGGGCTTTCTGATTTTGCTTTCTCCTCATTTTCTCTTGCCGCCACCATGTAAGAAGTGCCTTTTGCCTCCTGCTGTGATTCTGAGGCCTCGCCAGCCATGTGGAACTGTAAGTCCAATTAAACCTCTTTTTCTTCCCAGTCTCAGGTATGTCTTTATCAGCAGTATGAAAACAAACTAATACAGTACATAATATGGAAGGCCTCGAGGGCCAGATTCTGTAAAATTGCTCATGATTATTAACATATATCTCTCTGGCTTTAGGGGAAGCATGCCTGAATCCTGGCATGTCAATAAGAGATGGAATGCTTTATTGAATTGTACTTTCAAAAGCTAGATAATTTGATACAGTTTCTTAAGTATGGCATACCCCACTCCAATTTTGTGAATTAATGTTGTAAGAAGTAATTGTTATTAAGGTATGTATTTCATCCCACAGAGGTGTTAGGTCATGGAAAAAGAAAGGAAATGATGTCATAGTAAAATGGTTTTTGAGCAAGAGAATGGCATGAAGCTCAGGGCATTATATTTGATAAGTGTTTGTTGAATGAATGAATTTAAAGAATAAAAATTGCCTTAAAATTTATCTGGCAGCAATGTGCAGAATGGTCTGGTTGAAAGAAAGAAACTAGAGATAAAAAGGCTATTCAAAAGAATTGATGGAAGAAGGTAATATGACAATAAGAAGAAAGAATGGGGCTGTGAGAAATATATAAAGGAAAGCAACAGAACCTGGTAGGAAGAAAAGGGAGAAGTCAAAGATGTTATGAAAAATATTGTTATAGGTGAAAGAAAAACATTTTTTCAAGCTATCTTTAAGTATTTTTAATTTAAGGTGAGAATTGGAGATATAACCACAAATTCAAGTTAGAAATTCCTGGCCTTATCACATGCAAAAAGATAAATTCAGTAGTTGACGCATGGAAAAGGCCTGTATGTATGGGTGTACTAAATCTGGTTATTGCTTCACTACTGATACCTCCTTTGAAATAGTGCCCACTAAAAAACTGTGTTATGAGTGGTACTAAGGATAGTCCATTTATTCGACAATTATTTATTGGTGTACTCATTCCTATCTCAGGGTCTTTGCATTTTTTGTTGACCTGGCTTGTAATGCTCTTTCCATAGAGACTTCTATGTGTCACGCCTTACTTCATTCTCTGCTCAAATGCCATGCTCAGACAGATCTTACTTGACCAACTGTAGTCATTCGCTACTCTTATATTTTGCTTTATTTTTCTCCATTGCACTTGTCTCTGTCTAATAACAATATATTACGTATTTATTTTTTGCATATCTTATTTTCTGTCTTCCCTGATAGAATGTGAGTTCTTTGAGATCCTGGGCTTTGCTATTTAATTTACTGCTGTATTCTAAGTCAGTCTCATATTGAGCATGTAACCTAAGAATCTGGCCATTTCTGATTGGATTAAGGACATATAATTTGGGGTGAAGGGGAAACCAATGTGGGTTAAACCAATCAGATTTCTGGATAATTTGAACTATGAGATATAAGAAATGTAGTCAGATAGATTGATTAGAGCTGTGCAGTCATATAGAGTCAGGCTAAGTCCTGTCATAAGAACCACATCCACGGAAAAGTAATGGCAAGGCGAAGAATCAGCTGGTATCCCAAGAAGAGTTTGGGGCAGATATGAAGTGAGAAACTGAGAGAAGAGCCACTGGACCTCGGAGCAAAAGAAACAGAGAGGAGGTACCCAAACACCTTCTGGTGGTACAGCTCAGCTATACCTTATGCATTTCTGTTTCATGTCATTTTCCTGTAAGGTTTCAGCACAAATTCCCTGCTTTTGAGCTTTGGGGAGTTTCTTTTCCTTTGCAACAGCACATCCTTTGACATAACAATCCAAGAGAATTTCCTATAGAAATGAAAATGTTCTATATCTGTGTTGTCCAATATAGTAGTCGCCACCCATATGTGCCCATTTAAAAATTTTTATTTAAAAATTTAAAAATATTTTATTTAAAACAGTTTTTTAAATTTTTTCTTTAAAACATTTAAAAAATTTTAATTTTTGTGGGTGCATTGTAGGTATACATATTTATGGGGTACATGAGATGCTTTGAACACTTGAAATGTGATTTATGTGTTTGAGAAACTGAGTCAGACTTTATATAATCTTAGTTTAAATTCGAGTATCTATATTTGGGTAGAGGCTATAATATTAGACAGCATAGTACTATGGTGATTATCACAAGAGATCGAAGGACAAGAAGCATAATCAGTAAGAGACAATGAAAGGACAGGGAAAAAAACAAGGAAAACAATGATGGTGTCACAAAACTCAAGTAGAGGGTGTTCCACAGCACGAGTAACTACAAAAATGTTAAGGAAGATGACTGTAGTAAAATCCCTTCAGTAGCAGTGTTTTTTTTTTTTTTTTTCTTTTAAATGGAAACAAATCTGATTTTAAACAGCAACGGCTAGGTAAACACATCATCCAAACGCAAACTATCTAGCCATGACAAATAATGGAGAAAACTATTTGTGATATGGGAAGACATTTATAATGTGTGGCTATGTTAGGAAAATCCATAAAGTACGATGGCCCCAGTTTTATAACACACACATATGTGTAGATCTTTTGGTTGTGTATTTATAGATGATTTGAATTATATTCTTTGGCATTTTATTACCTCTTAGAATTATCCACAAAGAGCATAGATTTTTTTATAATCAGAAGTAGAGGAATAAGAGATGTGCTTAGCACAATAAAATGGCTGCATCTCTTTATCTTGCCTCAGGAATGAAAGAGCCAGTAAAAACAGCTACTAAGAATTAATGACTCTACATTTCTAAAGTTATTAAGACTTTATGTCATTTTTCTCCTAACTCCACTCGACATACACTTTGAGATATCTTACTTTATGGTTGTTAACTGTAATTATAGATACACTGGCCGTACAGCAGAGGTTGATGAAGCTTCTTCTTAGTAGAAGGCAGAAGAAGCTCTTCTCTTTGGTGAATTAACCTGCATTTCCCACAGTCAAAAGACCAGGAATGCACTAATAGCTGCTTGGAATCCTTTCTTGTCTCCTGAGACTGGATTCCTAGGATGCTTCAGCCTAAAGCTATATTTCGGAGACCACTAGATGGCTCACTGTGTCAGAGACCAGGTGAAGGCACACTAGATAAATTTGGATCTAGATTTATCATTCATGTTCAGGTACACATTGAAGCATTTCTTTATGTGTATAACACAATGTGTGATGAGACTCAGATTAACTCTTCCTGTATCAGCAACAAAATCACATCTCTGTGTGTGGATCTGTGTCTGTATCTGCTCCTATTATTACATTCACAATATATAGCAGCAAATTATTTATTTAAGGGAATCCCTGTTTAAGAATGTCTGGTTGGGGCTGAAAAAATAGCATTCCACAACTAAGCCAGATTGTGATTCTATTAGATAAAGACATGCTGAACGTTTAACTTTATGAAAATAAAAACTTTTCTTTTTAATCTGGGGAGTATTAACACAACTTCCATTTGGTTTCTAGTACAGGCCTTCAATACAAAAACACCAATAGATTGCATGTAGGTTGCACCGCCGTCAAAGTGCCCGCTACGGCGTGAAATGTTCAGTAAGTTCCGCTAATGACAACCCCTAGCAGTGAGGAGACTAGTGACAACACATTTCTAAGTGATTCCTAAGAATGTTATTGAAAGGTACAAGTTGAGCTATTGTTTGGAACCATAGAGACTTAGCCACTTGCAGTGTGATGAAAATATAGACTGCAAACACAAAGGAAAATCCCACTTTAAATAGAAATAGCTTAATGCTCAAGTTTCAAAAGCCATGTCAAATCTGCATTTTCAGAAAATTTTAAAAAGTTACTTTTCTTTGTTTTTCCTGTTCTTTGATGCCAGTGCTTAGAGCAATAATAGAGTTTTTCTTAATTATACTCCACTGTTACTAAAATTTAAGCCATTATCCTTGAAAGAAGAAAATACATCAAATGTGACTCAGGGTTAATCTGTGGACATGCACAGTAGTAGTGCATGGGCACTGTTTTTATAATCAGAAAAGCAATATGCATCTAAAAAGTCCCACAAAGTTGTGTGCATCAGTTTTGATATAGTCAGCATCCAATTAAACATGAAGATTTTGCTTCATGAGCGGTCCTATTTCCAGAAGCCTTGGCCGATAGCAGTGCTACTTTCCCTTAATCTTTGGGTTAATGTAAGCCATGTTGTTACACTGATGCAGATAAAGCCCATACGAAAAAAAGGAGACTGCTGAACCTTCAATCCACGTCCCGGCAGACTCTGCCCTCCCTAACAAGAATCTCCAAACATCAATTGGATTGTGGTTACCAGTGGGTGGAATCACCAAGCTTAACCTCTCGTGACTTTTTTGTCCAGATGCAAAGTGTATGAACTGAAATGGAACCTGCCTTCGCAGGATAAGGTGGGCCAGATCCCTCTCTATCTTTTGGTCACCTCCTTACTGCATAAGTCTGTGTGGGCAATTGTATTCATTTCTTGTTGTTGCTGTAACAAGTTACCAAGAACTTAGTGGTTTAAAACAACACAAACTTATTCTCTCATTACTTGAGGCTAGAGATCCTAGTCTGAAATCAGTTTTGCTGGGCTAAAGTCAAGATTTTGACAGGGTTGCATTCTGGAGCTTCTGAGAGGAGAATCCATTTCCTTGCCTTTTGAGTTTCTAGTGACTGCCTGTATTCCTTGGCTTATGGTCTCTTCTCCAACTTCAATGTGCATCACTCCAGTCTCCACTTCCTTGATCACATGAACACATCGCCTTGTCCTCTGACCTTGACTTCTTCTGCCTCCTTCCTATAAAGACCCTTTGGATGACATTGAGTACAACTGGATAATCCAGGATGCCCTTTCTATCTCAAGATGCTGAACATAACCACATCTTCAAAGTCCCTTTGGCCATAAAAAATAACATATTTACAGGTTTTCATTACTCAGATTTAGAACTCTTTCGGGGAACCATTACTCAGCCCTACCACACCAAAATAAGCTTACTTGTTTCATAAACTTGTATCTGTTGTTCTCCATCTCTTCTGCCACTTCTAAGATGGAAGATCAAGATATAGAATTAGGAAATACCACAGAAACCTGAAGCCCAAGTCATAGGTTCCAACCCAATCTTTTTCTAAAGAGCTATGCAGCAGGGCACTGAGCATTAATGCATTTGTTAATAAAGTGAAACTGTCATTTCTGTTCCATTGCTCCCTGAGTTAAGTTCCTCAGAGCCTCCTGTGAGAACTTAGAGCAATAGCTAGGAAAGACTTGTGAGTTCCTCACTAAGACCGTCTAATAGACCAAAACATGCTTCTTAACCTTGATGTAACTGCTGCACAACTCCAACCATCCTGAACCTATATAAAAGAGCAACTAGGTAAAACTGGACTTCAAAGTTCACTTCTTTGCTGACCTACTTTGCACACCCTTAAATTGCAGGTACACTTCAGTGAACCAGAACAGTAACTGGGGCTTCAAAACAGCAGATTTGTTCATTTTTCTCAGGGTTAGTTTGCTGGAGCTAGAAGATCTAAGCCTGAATATTACAGACACATTGAGAACGCATATAAACATTCCCTGGAGAATAAGGTAGAATATTTGATTTATTTTCCTGATTAGTTTTTTTTGGATCTTGTCACATCAACATTCTATCCTAAAAGAACAATTATCAACATCATAAGAATACTCTGCTCTAGGTACATACAATGCAGTCCTCACCATAAACTTGTAAGTTTTATGACTCAATAAATTGAAACATGGAGACATCAGGTATGTTTCTCAAGGTAGGATGTCTAAAAGTTGTGCAGCCTAGATTCTAACATAGCTCTGAGCTTCTCAACAATGTACTCTTAACTCTCACCTTCTATTTCCTCCATCCATATAATTATCTCATTTACATTATAACTGTAATAATATTTGTCCTGCTCTCCTCACAAAGTAACTGTGAGGATAAAATGATAAACGAGATGAGAGAGGGCTTTGATAAATTTAAACATACACTACAATTTATTCTTTCTAAAATAAGTGTTTTCATACCGAAGTATTAAAAGTCTAGAGAAAGAGGACTTATCTTTTTTCTCTTATTTTTAAATTCTGTAGGTTAAAATGCTTATTTTTAGAAAAATAGAAGCATGAATAGAGAAAAATATAGACTTTCGCCTTCTATAGTCACTGTTATGATTTTTATAAATAAAGTTCTAGACTTCATACTTTACAGGAACAAGGTGACACTCTACATGCATTCATGGAAAATTTTTCTATCTTTCTGTGTCAATAAATATATCCTCATTTTTCGTGAGTGCATTGTACTTCATTAAAAATTATGATTCAATTAATTAAATTCCCATTGAACATTTATTGTATAATATGTTTTTAACAATCCAACCTGGAAGTAGGCACTTTTTCTCTTTTTATCTTTTTTTTTCTGGGATATTACAAAAGCTGTGATGGATTCAATCTGTTCTTTGGTTAAAGGCTGACAAATAGACTAAGTTAAGAAGGTGCTCTTCGTCTGTTTTTCTTCTGGATGGCTTCTCACTTCCTACAATGTGTAGCTCTTTCTGTTTCTCCATATTTTGCCTATACATTGTGATCTAATTTACAGGGCTGTTAGGAGATTATTTAAACACATTTGTGAAAAAGCCTTGGAAAAACATAAATGCTACAAAAATATATATGATTAAAATTCTTCCTAAATCTATGCTTCAAATGAATAATGATGAGGTATAATGCCTACTGACTAAAAATGGAGTCATTCTGCTCAATTCTCTACCACTTGAACCTTGCAGGCTCCTCTCCATTACTAAACCAGCTCTGGCCAATCAGATGCCAGACTTTCAAGGCCAGAGTTTACTCCTCATGACATAATGCCAGCCAGGTCAGGGATCAACCCACTCCTTCAAGGCAGGAGATCAAAAACAGTTGACAGTCTCCCTGAAAGTGCATGAATCTTACACAGTTAAATGAAAGATCTGAGAATCTCACTGGGGTGTCAGGTTGAGGGAAGGAGAAGGAAAGGGAGAGAGTTGGCTTACTCTTAGTTCACTTCTTCCCCATTGCTCTTTTCTCCTGTGATCTCATAATGAAAATATTAGCAAAAGACAATTGAAAGGCTTAAAGATTTCTATTAGTTTGTCATGCATACTTTCACTCAAAAAGCAATATGGCAGATTCTAAGAGATGCTCTTTCTTCCTGCCTAGTTTTATGAATTTGACATCATATTTCTGGTGCTACATAGTTCTGCTACTCTTGTGTATATGTGGCAGTAGCCAGAGCTAGCAGGAAAAAGCAATGAGATTTCTCATCTCTGCATTTACTGTTGCCACTAAAATGAGCAATACTTTCCTAAGACAGCTCCATATGGTCGTCTAGGGCAATGGGACCCAAAGTACCGGGTTTGTAAATTACATATCCATGATGAGATAAGGAGCTTGGGCCAGTATGAATCAACACACTGCTCTCCTTATCAAGAAAGCTTGCTATGAAAATGTTTGCTTTGTGGTGTAGTTGGTGAAATAGGAGTGTGAGTGGGGTAGACTCTGCATGGCCATAGTCTCCTGAATGATAGTTTGCCAATAGAAAAAACTTATGAACAGTATGAAGGACCAACATTTCTCAAATATCTTGGGCACCTTAATGATATTTCTATGGCAGAAACTTAAGGCCCTAGAAGCTGTGTTAGATATTGCCATAGGTTAAAAGTTGCTATGAATACAGAAACAGTACTATGGCATGTCTTTTTCCAGGCAAGTGGGTAACCTACTTAACCAAATTTTCTGTTTATTTGTTTTCAAACTCATTTTTTAAGAGAAAAATATGAGGGAGAGGGTAAAGAGGAAGAGGTGAGGGGGAATGGAAACATTTTACATATGAATCATATCTCATGTTAATTAGTAATTGCTAATAGAAAATTAGTTGAAAATTAACACTTAATTGTTTCTTTTCAGATAATGACCAAGACCTTTCCGCTAGTTATTTAGCTAACACTATAAATTTTCCAGAGTACTTTTACTTTCTCATTTTATTCACAAAATATCTTTGTTGGATTGGTAAAGTACCTTTTTTTGATTGATAAGTATAGATACTCAGAGATAGTCACTTGCCCAAGATTACATGGTGAGTAAGAGGCAGATTGGGAATGTCTGCAATGACACAGGCAGCTTGGGAAAATTTTGGCCACTATTTCATATGTTTTTCATTACATTGTGCTCCTTTAACTATTGTGGCTGGAATTTGACTGTTGGAATTTTATTTTATTCATAAAATAAAATCTAACAGTACAAAATCCATGGTGTCGTCTGCAGCACCAGAAGATAAAACACGAGGTATTAGAAATTGACATTGGTCTTCAGATAGTTCAGCTGATTCAATCATAAATTAACTCGTAAGATATAATGGCCAGGTAAAATCAAGAGCAAATATATTCTTCATGGATTAAGTGATACTTCTCTGGTAAGCACAAAGAAAACTGGGAGAGACAAACTAATTGCTTAATAAATGGCATCTGCTAGTCTCCTTTGCTCTATTTATCTAGAAAAACTAATACATATTGTAAGTAAATAACTAAACTAAAAAATACTTCCAAGTTAATGCCAGGTCTCTGTTCTTCAAGAGGAACCTGTAAAAGATTCCTCCTTTAAAAAGTTTTGCCTCACTTGACATTTCAAATTGTTTATCTTTAAGTCAGCAATAATTAGATGCTATGATCAGCTATTCATCATGAATTGCAGAATACATTTTCCCCAGAGAAGAAAGAGCTGAGCTTTGCATAGAGCAAGTCAAAGAAAACCAACGCATTTGAGAGCAGAAGTTTTAAAAATAAATATCCCTTGCTGGTCCCCTTATGAGGTACCCCTGTACCACGCAAAAGTAGTGCTGTATTAGCCAAATTCTAATAAATAGGCTTCAGTGCTTAGTCCTGTACTATCAGAGAAAATAGATAATCTGATATTAGATAATAATCCCTTGTATTTCCACAAAAGAAACATGTATTAATTTGTTAGTACATATTGTTCATGAAGCAGGCAAAGTTGTGGCTGATGTATTCAACAAGAATGTTGAAAATAGTAATGTGGTTACTTTTTTTTAATTAAAAACAATTTTTTTTTTTTTTTTTTTTTTTTTTTTTGAGATAGAGTTTCACTCTTGTTACCCAGGCTGGAGTGCAATGGCGCGATCTCGGCTCACCGCAACCTTCTCCTGCCTCAACCTCCTGAGTAGCTGAGATTACAGGCATGCGCCACCATGCCCAGCTAATGTTTTGTATTTTTAGTAGAGACGGGGTTTCACCATGTTGACCAGGATGGTCTCGATCTCTTGACCTCGTGATCCACCCGCCTCGGCCTCCCAAAGTGCTGGGATTACAGACTTGAGCCACCGCGCCTGGCCAGGGTCTTACTATGTCACCCAGCCTGGTCTGGAACTCCTGATCTTAAGCAGTCCTCTTGCTTCAGCCTCCCAAGGAGCTGAGACTACACATAGGCACCACCATGCCTGACTGTGCAGTCACTTTTGAATTGCATGGATTTGGATCTAAGCCAATTATATTACATCATTAACTCTGCCTAACAAAACAAATATGAAGTTAACCTGAGATGTAGATTTAAAAAAATATATATTTGTCACTATATCAGCAGGTAAACTTAAATGAGCTAATAAAAAACATGTATATTTGTCATTACATTGGCAGGTAAACTTAAAAGAGCTAACTTTGAAGAAACTACACAAAACCTGTATAGGAAAAAGTTGTATGGAAAGGAAAGAGAAAGAAAGTATAACTTCAGGTACGGAATTTAAGTGTAAATGTAAATGGAACTAGGTTCATATTAAGCATCATTGTTTTAAGGTCATAAGCATAGAATTTAGAACAAAGAAGTGATCATTTTAATAAAATGGGTTGGCCTCAATTGAGGTTTGAGTGTTGTAGTGAAGTCAGAATTCTTTTGATGGAAAACTACTTTGACTCCATCCTATGTTTAATGTTATATTAAGCTCTTATTATGCAGTTATATATATATATGTATATTTACATATACATATATGTATATTATATATATGTATACATATATATATATATGTTTTCCAAAAGTATGTAGTTAACTAAATTACTTTTAATGAATTTACCTACCTGAAAGAAGTTGATCCCCTAGAAGGCAATAATCTTATGTGTTTACATTTTGAATAGTTAGAATATTGAAATAAAACCATTATGCTTCTTTCAGGGGTTTGTGCATCTCAGTGGTAGCTCTTTCCATTTAAGAGTTGTGGCAGGAGGCCGGGCGCGGTGGCTCAAGCCTGTAATCCCAGCACTTTGGGAGGCCGAGGCGGGTGGATCACGAAGTCAAGAGATCGAGACCATCCTGG
>NW_016107366.1:4305034-4362192 GCF_001604975.1 Cebus imitator | reverse complement strand
AAAAAAAAAAAAAAAAAAAAGAGTTGTGGCAGGATGTTACCAAAACTTTGCTCATTAATTAAAACCTTCAGGTGAATGTAATCAGCAGCCCAAAAGAAAGTGAGAGAAAACAGCTGTTGCTGCTCCTGCTCTAAAAACGATGCTGATTTGTTTGAATATGAGACACAATTTTATTTTACTTGGTTGTGTGAAAAAGTCCACTTTCTTCTAGAATCCTTTATTCAGGCAGTGGCACACAACCAACAAATTAGGTCACTGGGCAGTAGACTCCAAGGATGGTGGCTAAGTCAATTTTATTTAATGTGTAAAATGAATTCGACATCCTTTTATATTTAGAAAGTTTTAAAAAATCTCATCACTGTATTAGAGGAAGGTCCACTTTCCAGAGAAGCCAGGGAAAGATCAGTTATTATTTTTACTGAAAGCAGATTATGGTCATCTTAAAATTACATATTACAGTGACTTGGCATTGCCTAGAACATTCTTAATACAGAATATTATAGAATGACATTTAAATGATATACTAAAAGTAAGACAAGTTAAGTATGTTTGAATTTAAAATACAAAGGGACATGAAAGAAAATGTCAGTTGAACAGACTAGATCTGGGTTAATATAATAATCTGTCCCTTTCAAGATATGTGCCATGAAAGTGAGTGACAACAGTGATTTAAAATATGTTTCTGAGTTGAAATACAGAAGCAAATGTGTTTCACAGAGTATTTATTTCATTGTTAGCTTGTCCCTGGAGGACTTTATTCCCACCCCTTCCCCCAGTCTTAGAGCTTTGAAGTTTACAGATTCTGGATTCTGCTTCATGGTTTTTCCGGTCCCCTTGTTGTAATGTGCTGTATGCTGCACACATCCACTCTAGAACAAAATTTCCCTTCCAACTAAGGAACAAGATTTTGGTGAAGAATTCTTGCTACTTAAGACTCTTGCCAAACAATCTACAAATGGAAAGGAGTCTGGAGACTGTGACCACTCTTGGCAGCTTATGAAGTATTAGGTAATAAAGAAGCAATGATGAGAAGCAAGTGATGCTGACTCCTGCATTTTGTTAGATCTGATTCTGCATATATATTAATAATGATGCACCCTATGGATGCAATTTCATGTTTATAACACTTTGGCCATTGGCAGCATTGGGCACCTGTGTTTTCCATGCCTTCCCATCTGCTGCCTACAGCCATGCAGATTCAGGTGACAGAAATATTTTATATAAAAGTTAATTAGCCTGCACTCTACAGATCAAATCTCTGTAGTTCAGCTAGGAATCTTCTGAGCAACTGCTGAAAATGGCTTGGACTCACCCTTCCTAAGATTAAATATGTAAGATTTATTTTTTCTAGAAAAAGAAATCTTTAGTATTCCCTTGACAATTTATGCACAGATTCTATCAAACTTTTCATTTGTATATTGCCCTTACTCATTTTAACTTTTATCTCTGCATATATATTAACAGTGGATCAAGATTTGAAATACATTTTTCCAGCTGCAAGGGTTAAGTGAAAATGATGTAAGTCA
Organism: Cebus imitator; assembly: GCF_001604975.1. Classification (NCBI taxonomy): domain Eukaryota; kingdom Metazoa; phylum Chordata; class Mammalia; order Primates; family Cebidae; genus Cebus; species Cebus imitator. The sequence continues at coordinate 4,360,666 of NW_016107366.1, read as the reverse complement.
GAAATCCTCCAGGGTGTGGACTTATTTTACTAGTACATTGACCAATGTTGATCAAGTCCCTGAACTTTTCTCAGTTTCTCAGTCTTTAAAATGGGCCCATGCTAATTACCTATTTGCTTCATAAATACTTTGTGCAAGGCTTAACACAGCTTGAGATTATAATAAAAGTAACATATAAAAGGCAGGGAACTCATTGCTAAAAGGATTCTGTCTTGTCCTTAAATATTCATCTCCTCATTATTACTTGTCAACGTTAAGTTCACAAATAGCTCTTTCATTGAAAATATATCTAGCTTTTTTTAATCGACAGGAAACTATATCATTTAATTCCTTTTTAAAAATTCTTAGATGATGGGAGGAAAAATGGACTGAACACAACTGAATACTAGCCTCTGAGTCCACTTTACATAGAAGGAAAATAGGGACAAAGAAACAGTCCCCAAATAAATCTCCCCATCCATCTTTACGCTTTTATATATTTCTAATGCTTTCCAATACCCAAGACTAATTGACCACTCTTCTTTACCTATCGCTGCTTCTGTACAAGGTGCAGATTTTCTTTTTACCCAAAGGAATTCAGAGCGATATGCTTTCTTTCTTACACCATTGCCTAAGGCTCAGGCACACCTTCCGAAGAAGTCAAAGAGAGCAGATGATTTCAGAGTTCCTCAGGGGAGTGTGACACCTAGCAGGGAGTCAGAGTTACTCCACCCCCATTCCCTGCTCTCAACCATCTTCAGAACCTTGACTGCTCTCCACGGTCCTGAACCTCGACTTCTACTTCCGTCTCTACTAGATTTCTCCCAGCTGGTCAAAATATGATTTTCTCTCTTATTCTCCCTGCTTCTTTCCTTCCATCCGCGACCTCACTGCGCATTTTATTCCTATCCGTGCTTAAAATGTTTTATTCTACTTCTACTGAGGTCCTACCTACCACCTACGAACATGAGCCCAATCGTTAAACAATATCAAAGTTATAAAGAAACAACTCCCTTCAGAATTTTCTCGGCCGTTTTCTCTCTCTCCCTTCCCATGCAATGGCCCCAGCCCCCAGCAGTGCCCATCTCCACCCCACGCACCAGACTCCTCTCACCTGACTCTCCCGCGGAAACTCGTGGCGCACGATGCTGATCACTGGAATGTGCAGGACTGAGCTGACCAAGTCGAGCTCCATCATCTCGCCCTGGCTCTGGGGGAAGGCGAGCAGCGCCGACACCCCTTGCACCACCACAGTATGGCAAACACTTTGCAGGAAGGAGAAAGGGTCACTGCTCCAAGGCGAGCTAGGGGAGGAGAAGGGCAAAAGCGGCAGATCTCCCAGGCCTGCCTCGATGGCCATCACTACTTCCAAAGACAGGTTGTAGGGCAGTAGCCCTTCCACGCGGTTCAGGTTGTCCACGGCGAATAGGAGGGCGTCCCGTGGCCACAGGGTCTCCGCCTTGGCGCCCTCACCGGCCTTACGGGCGCCCGGCGGCCCCCGGCCATGCAAGGTACTCCCCAACCAGCGTGCGCCCGGCGAGAGCGCCAGGGGCCGCCTAGTCCCTGGATCCGGCTCATCTCGCTGGGTGCCTGCCCGGCTGCCGTCCGGAGCGCGGCTGGCTGCGCGGGGGACCGTGGTCCAGGGCTGCAAGTGCACCGCGCCCACCCTCACCGCGTGCCCGATGCGCTTGAGGATCTGGCAGGGCTGCGGGTGCGAGGAGGAGCCGGGCACCCCAGCCAGCACCAGTGCGCAGGGCGGCGGCAACAGCAGACAGACCCTGCTCAGCAGCCACCACAAACTCAGTCTCCTCATTACTGAGACCTCAGGGAGAAAGCGCGCCCCCTCCTGCGCCCGGCTCGCCCCTCTGCGGCCACTGCCTGAGGTCTCCGCCTCCAGGTCCCGCGCGCAGCTTCACTCCACTCGGTGAAGCGGTCCCAGGACCTGGAGCGGTCTCTAAGCCATCCAAGTTGGAGCCTAGCTCGCCCCCGGCAGTCTCAGAACCGGTTCCCAGGTCCCTCCGCCGGGCATCCTCTGCCCGCCGGGTCACTGCGCGGAGCAGACAGGCAGGCGGGCCGGCGCCTGTCACCCGCGGCTGGGGCGCATGTTCCCTGCCCTCCCCATCTGCAGGGCGCCTCGGGCACTGCGTCCAGCCTCACGAGGCGGCGGGGCTGAGAAGCAGCGAGAGTACCTCGGGGGCAGCGGTGACAGAGGAGCAACGCACTCTCGTTGGATTCTTTTCCTTTTCCTAGGCGAGATCCACTTATTTCCTGGGGTCGCGTTGGAGAGGGCGTTCACACCCGGGGTGCGGAAAAGAAGCCAAATCCACCTTGCTCCTCTGTTGGCCACCCTCTTGCAGGCTCCCCCAGCGCTGACTTCATTTTCTCTCTTCTTTCGCTACTTGCTCTCTTTCTTTGGTTATTTTTCCTCCGAGTCGCCAACGCGGCTTGCTTCCTCGGAGGAGCAACGCTACTGGCCAGCAAAGGGTGGCTCTGCTCCGAGCGCCAAAGTTCTCCCCGCCTCAGCCGGCGCCTCCCTGTTGCTGCGCCCTGGCGCCTGCCTGTCGCTTGGCTGCGTTAAACGCCCACTGTTGGTGAGATTCCCGAGTGGCTCATCCAGCGCCCCTGGAAAGTCCTCTACCCTCTGGCAGGGAGTTGTAGTTTGCAAAATTCCCTGAGACCTAAGAAGGAAAAAAGGACTCTGAGCCGGTGAGAATTCTGAATTCGGAGTCGCACCTGAGGGGTCTGAAATTCGGTAGTTCACTGAAATAGGTTCAAAGAGGCTGTGACTTAACAAGCTTCTGGACGTGTTGCTTTTAAGATTTTTTTTTTGTCTTTGTTTTTAGCTAAAGGTATTAAAGTAAGAATTATTTACACATTTTATCTCCTCAGCTTCTTTCTGTCTGGCATGAGGGCCTTTGCTTTTTTTTTTTTTTTTTTTTTTTTTTTTTTTTTTTTTTTTTTTTTTTTTTTTTTTTTTTTTTTTTAGAATCCCTATGTTTTTAGGTTCTCAGAATGAAAGTGAATTCAAAGCAATTTTTTTAGTTCAATAAATTAAAGAGTTTCAAAATACTTTTAGAGTTTCAAGTGCAGTCAACAGCTGTTTCCAGTTTAGACCAAGAGTCCCCAGATCAGTTTCTATTAAGTTATTTCATTTGTATGGTAATACAGTGAAGTCAGTGTATTTTGATCTAATCTTTTCCTCGATGATCTGAATAATCTGAAACTAGAAGGTAAAGAAAGAGTTAAGGGCAGGCCTATGGTTTGCATATACACAGTAGATTAATTTTATTTTATGCCACAGTATCATTTAGAAGAAGGGTGGGAGAGAGATATCCATGGGGTGGAGCTAGCATTGGGGATCAGCATTTCTGAGTCTAATACCACTTCAAGAGAACATGACCTTGGCAATTTATTTCACCCGACCTTGGTTCTGCTAGATTGTTATGTAAATACAGCTGGCTTTTAACTCTGGAGGGTTGTTTTGATTCATGAGGTAAAGTTTCCATCATGCTTTAAATCCTGGGATGAAGAGACTCTAGTTAAGTAAAAAATCTCAAGAAGGTTGCAAAGTGAATGCTGTTTTCCTCAGCCCAGATCTTTAAAGTTATCTCAGAACAAATTTACCAGACATTCAACATTGTTTTCCCAAGACTGGATTGCTAGAGAAGAAAAGTCTCCTGTGAGAGAAAAGTGAAAATCACAGTAGGGGGCTGAACAAGGAAGGAAAGAGACCCTCCTGAAGCCTGAGAGAACATCCCAAGAATGGAGATAAGCTGTCTTTAGTGTGCTGGAAATTCCCCCTTGTTCTAGAGGATTCCACTGATTGAGATATGAATAAGAAAAGTGTAGAAGTCTGGGGTCCTTGCATTGCAGGAAGATTGGATATCTACTAATTGTATAGTAAAGAGGTGCATTTGTCAGTACTTGAGTATGTGTTTTGAAGAGTATAATGTATAGTGTATAATGGTACTCTTAATCCTTGGCATTATACATATGTTCAGATCAGGTTTCCAAGAAAACACATGATAAGGGAGAATAGTTTGATCTCATCATTAAGAGCATCCGAAAATCACTCTATACGCATTAGGTTTTTCACAAGTTCATGACTGCCTCAAGGGAATGAATAACTGAACTGCTCATACACAGAAGAGATGATTCCCAACTTTCTGAAGATGATGCTGTGCCAGATGGTGATAGAACCCTAGTTAAATCTGGTGAAATTGAGTGAACAGTGAAGAATGGCTCTCTCTTCTTGTGTTTTCTTTTGTTTCTTTCCAAGCTTTTCTATAATTATTATAATTCACTGGTGTCCTTCCTGTTTTCCTTTTGCTGCTTGTTTTTCTCTATCCACATCACCATGGGCTGAGCATATCTGACAAGAGTGTTCTCTCTCCTCTCCCCAAATCTTCTTTTTCCTTTTCCTTTTTTCCTTCTTCTCTACCTTTTTCATGTGTCAAAGGCCATCTTTTTCAAAGCTCATTTAAATTCAACAACCAATTATTAAGCTCCTAATATATCTCAGGCATTGTTGTAGGACCATCCTGGAAACAGATGAATAAACTCTAGAAAAGTTGAGTTTTCCCCTTTCCGCAACGTCACATAGTCAATAAGTGAACCAAATGCTAACATAGAGCTTATATTTGAGTGGGAAAGAGACAGTAAAACATACAAATAAGTAAATAAATGCAGGATATATTAGTTGGTGCAAAGGAGAAAAAGAAAGCAGTGTAGATGAAGTATTAGGAGGATGGGTTATAATTTTAGATGAGAAAGCCAGGTTATAATTTTAGATGAGAAAACCTCTCTGAGAAGACAGCTTTTGAATAAAGATGTAAAGGGAGGTAAGGGAATGATCCATGTGAATACTCTAGGCAAGAATTTCCAAGCAGGGGAAGCTAAATGCCATGGCCCTGAGTGTTTCTGGAAGGTTTAAGGAATAATGAGGGGTCTGGAGTGGATGGAACAAAATATTCTGGGATGAAAGTGGTGGTAGGTCAGGTCAGAAAGGCAATGAAGAGGTGGCAGATAATGTAAGCCAATTAAGAACGTTGGCTTCTACTCTGAATGAGGTGAGAAGTCATGAGGGCAGGGGCATTGAGCAGAAGGGTGATGGACCTCATACTGTAACAGGATTGCCACAGCTGTTTTGTTACTAATAGATGAAAGATGGATAAGAGTGAAAACCAGAAGAGGAGAAAAGGAGATGAGGCTATTGCCATAGGCCACGTGAAAATTAACATTACCGTCAAATCATAAAAATCAACCTCATTAGGTTTGTGTAATCATTCCCATTCTAAAGAATAGGATATTTAATTTCAGAAAGATTGAGTTATTTGCAACGAAATCATCATATACTGACTGGCATTGTGGCTTCAATATTTTAAGTGTCTTCCAGCTGCATGATTGGTAACAAAAATCAGTCGAATTTCAAAATCAGCTCACTCAGAGATTAAGCTTTTTAAAAAATATTATCTGATTCAAAATGAGAACTACTGATCTAAGAACCCGTGTTGGAGAGTCAAACAATTCACAACAAATCCAAATGTTCACAATTTAATATGTGCTTTTGTCCACATCTGTGCTTACTGGTACCAGCAATGGGTGGGCTAAAAGCTGAGATATATTGCTGTGGCGGTATCCCAGGAAAGGCTACAGTAAAGGATACTATAGGAATTAGGAGTTAGATTCTCTTCTCTGTATTATTTCTCCTATGCGTATGACATTTAACCTCTCACACCTGAAGTCATCTTCTATACTGTGGTTGTGGTGACAGGTCTTGGTAGTTATCTACATAGATGTGACAGTATGCAGCCTCCTCTGAACCTTTTCAAGTTCTATGGGAATGGGAGGCTTCTGGTGAGTCTGGAAAACTAACTTGTGTTTTTTCCTATACCTTGACTTATTACAAGTTGTATTCACATCTATCTTTGTTTCTATTGCCAAGGACCTTGTTTTCATGTGAATCTTTCTGGACAAAAGCAAACAAACAAAATATATGTGGAGCTCTTAGAGAATCTATGGCAGTAGAATTTTAGGAGGGAATGAATCTAGTAAAACTTAGGTCAGTTTAGAGGAGCAGACCCTGAGGGGTCATCTATCCAAAGCCTAATTATTTTTTTTCATTCCCCCAATTAAAAATAAGCCTACATTCACTCAATACTTTGTAACATCATTCTACATTCTGCTAATTAGGCATTAATTTTGGCAACAGTTATTCTCTTTTAAAGATGCAAATAACTCTCATGGTTATAGGACTGTCAGTCACAGATTAGTAAAAATTATTTTATCCTGATTGGTATAAGATTAATATCCTGTTGGGATTTTGGGGGGAAGAGAAGGGAAAGAAGTTTATTTTGCATTATAAAAGATTTGGGGAACATAAAAGATCTTAAGGAAGAATTTCAGGTGTGCCAAACATCTTCATTACTCTAGAGTTGTTATCTTGAGTAACTTCTACATGCCAGGCACATTGCATGCAGGATCCAGGTAGAACTTCCCTCGGTAATTTTTAGGCAGCCTGAGAAACTGGAAACAGGAGAAAAGCGACCTTAGAAACTAAGGAAATGGAGTGACAGAGAGAAAGCAAAAATCTAGTCTATCTTGTCCAATTCAAAATACTGCTTATGCTTTGACTTTATGCTGGAAAATACAAAGGAAACTGTCTTTTCTTTTGCATCACATAATCCCCTATACCCAGGAAGCCAAATTCAGGCCAGGGCTATTACCTATCTGTAAGTTAGGAACTGCCAATAGTTGTTTACCTTTTAGCTATGAAAAAGCACCTTATGGTATCTTTAATCTACTTATTGTCAGGGGAGTCAGTCATCAGTTGTGACAAGTGCTTGGACTTTTCAACACCCACCAGGATTATTGGCTGAGTGTTTGGATTTCCTGATTTCTTTTCTAAACCACATTCCAAAGGCAACTCAAATAGGGATTGGAGAAGCTAATATGGCAGTCTCTCTCAATCACTCTCTTTTTGTGTGTGTGATAATCATTCCAATTTAGTGTTTATCCAAATGAGCTATGGAATAATACTTGGGCCATCATAGACTAGGACATTTTTAAGGACTTTTTTTTTTTTGTGCTTAATTTGCAGCACTAGTTTTGTAACTGCAGCCAAAAGAATTTGGAAATTTTCTAAAAGCTTGTTTGCCTTCATGGATCTTATGCCTTGCATCTGTAAAAACATTTAATCTACAGAAACATGGTTTTTATTTCTTTAGAAAGAGACTTCAAGAAAGACTTTCAGATGATGTTCAAGAATTATGCAGTCTTCACTATTCTAGAGCTTTTACCTTGAGTGACATCTGCATGCCAGGTACTTGGCATACATGATTTCTTAATTTCATCAATAGACAGATGTCCTTATTTTATAGATGATGAAACTGAGGGTTGGTGAGGCCAAGTCATTTGCTGAAAAATGTGATGCAAACCCAGATTTGATATTCTTTCTCCAAAGCTCATGCTTTTTCATCTCTACTTACAGCATGAATGAAACCATTATGGCCGGCCTGGGCTGACTGTTGAACCAGTATCTGAGTAGTGTACAGGGACAAACATAATTACAAAGTTTATTTGATTTTTTTTTCTAAAAAAAAAAGAAAAAAAGAAAGAAAAAAAGAATGAAGGAGAGGAAGAAAGAGAAAGAGGAAGAGGGAGAGAGAACAGGAGTGTTGCTTTATTGCCCGGGCTAGAATGCAGTCTAAAAATGGGTATGCCTATAATTGTGCTTAATAATAGAGACATGAAAAAAAAATGAGGGAAGAAAATAACAAACAAGCAGTCAACCAATATTTCATTGAAACCTGTAAATAGATGTGATGTGATACTGATAAGAGTGTATATTTTGTGTATTTAAAGTGGAGCGTTCTATAAATGTTAATTAAGTTTAACTTGTTCAGGATCTGTGTTCAAATCCTGGATATCGGTGTTAATTTTCTGTCTCATTGATCTGTCTAATATTGATGTTGAAGTCTCCCACTATTATTGTGTGGGAGTCTAAGTCTCTTTATAAGTCATATATCTGGATATTCCTGTATTGGGTGCGTATATATTTAGGATCTTTAGCTCTTCTTGTTGCATTGATCCTTTTATCATTATGTAATATCCTTCTTTGCTTCTTTTGGTCTTTGTTGCTTTAAAGCAACTCCTGCTTTCTATTTATTTATTTATTTTTGCTCTCCATTTGGTTGGTAAATTTTTCTCCATCCCTCTGTTTTGAGTCTTTGTGTGTCCTTGCATGTGAGATGGATCTGGATGTAGCGTACTGATGGGTTTTGGCTTTTTTGCCTGTCTCTGTCTTTGGATTGGGGGATTTAGTCGATTTAAATTTAGAATTAATAATAATATATGTGAGTTTAATACTGCCATTTAATGTTAGCTGGCTGTTTTGCCTATTAGTTGATGTAAATTATTGATTATGTTGATGCTCTTTACTTTTTGATATTTTTTAGAAAGGCTGGTTGTTCCTTTCTATGTGTAGTGGTTCTTTCAGAAGCTCTTATAAAGCAGGCCTGGTGGTGATGAAATCTCTGAGTGCTTGCTTTTTCACAAAAGATTTTATTTTTCCATCGCTTATGAAGCTTAGTTTGGCTGGGTTGAAAGTTCTTTTCTTTAAGGATGTTGAATATTGGCCCCCACTCTCTTCTAGCTTGTAGTTTATTTGATTATTTATTACTTATTAAAGTATACAAATGAAAATCAAAGATAATATTTAAGATGATCTCAGAAAATGTTTTCCTTACCGTACATTTTCTATTAAATGTTTTCCTTAATGTGCATTACTAATAGTACAAATAGGCATGAATCATTATCATTTTCTATTTTCTTATTTGGCCACAAAACATACAGCCAGATGTCATTTGTTCATTTCATCTGTGAAATGACTCCTATTTTGGCTACAGTTTTAAATGTCATTGGCAATACGATCTTATAATTTATCATTTTTCTTAGGATTTCTGTGCAGCAACGATATACTCAGGATACCAAGAAATATTTTAATATGTGAAAATCTTCATGATTTGTGATAGTGCTTCTGGAATGTTCTCATTGGAAAAAGTTCAATTCTAGGGGAGCCCTTACTCTCTCTAAGGTAGACTGAAGCCCCTGATTTACATACTCTAATTGACAGACTTCTATCTGTATCTAAGGATTGAAGAGTTTGCATGGTGTAAACTAGTTTACTCAAAAACGAGTTTGGACATACTTTATATCATGATGTGTGAGCTTTTGCTAAACAGAGTTGCCATTTCTAGGTGCTGTAAAAAAATCTCATGAGTATGCTATGTCTTCTGGGAACTAAGCCACTCTGAAATGAGGGCTAGTCATTTAGTTATTGTTGTTGATGGAGAAATGAACTCTTTCTGAATTTGAAATTCTATCAAAAAAAACCTGTACCTTTTTCATTTGGGGTGCTATCATTGGGTTAAAAAACCCATAACCCCAACAGTACGATCATTGCAGCATATACAATGGTGAGCAGACTGAACAAGACTGAAACAACAGCGGTGGTGATCAGCTTCTGACCACATGAAACTCAGCAAAGAACTCAATGGGAAAACATTTGCAGCCATTAAAAAAATACTGGTCTAATGAGACAGATTTGGAAGAGGCAGGATGTAAATAATAATAATTACTGTATTCTAAAAAGGGTGGACGCCTCTCTTTTGAAGAGCTTGATACATTTTTGCAAATTTCTTATCTTCTCTCAGATAGAAAGAGGGTAGACATATTAATTAATATATTTATATAGTTTCAAATCAATTACAAATAGATGGTACCTGAGACAGAGTCAATAAATGGATAGTCCAGGATTCCACAGATGCAGAACTTAAATTTCATTTCATTTATAGCAGTCAAAACTGGGAGGCAATCTTTACAACTGCTGCTACTGCTGCTGCTGCTAATACTACTACTATTGCTGTTACCACTACTGTGTAGGCTGGTGTTTCTTTGATCTGCTTAGGCAAGATCCTAGTTTGGTTCTGACATTTAATGCTGTTAAGTTGATGGTGGAGCTTTTCAGTAATAAAAACACTGACCATCCATTTGTTTATAATGGCCACATCTGCTTGAATCTTCATTCATGCTTTCTAACTGGGAGATTTGCAATTTACTCCTGCCTTGGTATGATTTTTTTCCTGAAGTTCTTCATCTGATTGGTGACACAGTCATGTTTCTGTGGAGTTTCAAAAATGGTCTTTAGCAAAAGCAATCTTCTTTTTCTATTGTACCAGCAATTCAATCTTTCTCTTTAAGTCTCCCTACTAGCTCCCTGCTGCTTTCTAAGTCAAGCTGTGATTTTCCAGGTTTATCAGCCTCTCTATCATGGGGTTTGAATTTGCTATTAAAGATTTTTTTTTTTAAAAAAACTGATGCCAAAAGTCACCTTCACTCCAAAATGGGGGACCAGAAATAAGTTTAAAGCAATATCCACACTTGGTAGTGCAGGCACAGATAGGTGTATGAGATGGGTAGGGGAAGTTGCCTACAGTGTTTTTTCTTTTACATCAAGTTTTCAAGTGGCTAACAATGTCTATAGGCTCTCTAGATATCATTTTATACTGATGATGCTAATGCTAACAAGTCTTATTTGTTTTTATAGCCAGAGAATATGGTTTTAAGAAATAAAACTAGTGAATATGACCTTTATCCATATTTTTACAAGAGCAGAAATTATGTTGATAATGATAAGATTAGGTGGAATCCTATGAGTATATTAGGAAAGGCATTAGCAATGTATTCACTGCAAGATAATGACAAATATACCATATGTATAATAAAATATAATTTAGCAAAATGTGTACATTAAATTATTAGCCTCATGTCTTCATTCCTCTTAGTAGTAGTATAATCTTATGCTAGGCAGGTTGTATGTTCCCTGTTTTTGAGGTGAAGATTGGTCAGTAAATATTGCTTTGACCAATAAGATTTTAGTGGACATGATGCAAACAGAGACTTGAAACGTACTTGCACAGCTGGGCTTTGTTTCTTGAGCTCCTGCCTTCCTGTCAAAGAACATTCTTTGGATGGCTGTTAGTCCAAGGACCCTGAGAGACATGTAAAGAGACCTGGACCCAACTGCAGCTTAGAGTCAAGTCAAACTGACCTTAGTGGACAATGGGCTGGTAAGCAAGAAATAAATGCTGTTTTGTGTCCCCAATATTTTGTGGTTCTCTATTATGCAGCAAGGTGACTGATATACATGTATAAATCTATGGGGCAAAAAACTTTAATTAGATGCATTCTGTTCACTTTTAGGAGAAACAGTTCAAAGACAAATCAGAGACTTTAGGGTTAAGAAAAAATCCTCAAATCTCTCTATAATATATTCTAGATGGCCACAGGCAGTCCAAGCACTTATATTTACATCTACAGCCTCACACAGTGCAGATTCATGATCTTTGTATGACCCAACACAAGAGAGATCTTGAACCATGAAGAAATGAACACATTCAGCATGTTGTATTCATTAAGAATAATTCTATACACTCATATGGTGCCTAGAATAAGTGGTATTTAGCTTAGAATAAACACATCCAGTTGCAAGATAATCTGAAAATAAAAATCCTTTATTTATATATTTCAAATAGCACAAAGAGAAATACATACACCACAGCAATTAAAAAAATTTTTTCTTCTTTCTCTCATGCACTTTCTTTATTCATTACAACTACTTTTACATTTTTTTTTCATTCTAAAATTTCCTTATAATCTTTAAACCTTTCCCTGTTTAAAGATTTCTCCAGCCATAGCCTGTGGCCTCCCAGTCTTTCTCTGTCTCTAGCTTTCTTCCTGATTCTGCATAACAAATCTCAGGAGAATAGATTGAACTCAGTTGACAGGAGACTGAGGACTTCAAGCCAGAATCTTCTTTAGTATCCTGGGTTAGGATGAAGGCTGAGAACACGCATAATTTAATAACTGTTGACACATCACTTTGGAGACTATATCGGCTCTGTGTTAGGAAGATGATAGATGTTTGGTATAGAATTCAGAAATAAATAAAAAGGTCCCTGCTTTGAAGCCTCACTAGTGCTGGAATATTTTATCATTCCAACAAAGCATTAAAAAGATATGAGGAATAAAGCTTGACATGGAAGAAACATTCTTAATTGCAATCAGATTCTCTGTATGGATGTTAAACATAAAAGAATCTATGAAAAAAAATTGTGGCTAGTGGAAAAATACAGTATAAGCCAGAAATCATAAAGTGGATTAAATAGGGCCAAATTACACCATTAATAAATATATACATACATAAATATATTTTTTTATTTGTCATAGTAAATATAGTGGTTTCCAAATTATATAGTCCACAAGTGTATGGCGTTTTTTGTTAGCAAAAATGCCACTTTACTTATCTGTAATTAAAATTTAATTTAGCTTTCAAATGTCCATTTCTACCCATGGTAGAAAAGTTAAATAGATAAATGTAAAGACATTTGTTCTGTTTGGATTAAACGAATTCCCTTAGGGTTCTTTCACTCTCATATTCCTTCATCTTTTCCTCAGTGTAGAAGTGGCTTTATTACTTGTCCTGGTGTGGAAGGAAGGGAGTTGACTTTGCTGAAGCTTCTTTCTCTGATATGGTGACTCCTGATGTGGGCCTGCATCTTCTGTTGAAACCTTAAGGATAACATCTTCCCTGCTCCAACTCCTGACTTCTCTGGACCATTGGCTCTTTCAGCCACTTTTGCATCTCTCTTAGGCAGTGATGAGAATTTTCTGAGATTCATCTATTCAACAGTGGATAGTGTGGAATTTGAGAAGTTTGACCTTAGGCCTCTATCTAGCTGCTTTCTTGGGCCACTGATCTAATGCTTAGGGGACGTGTTGGACTTGAGGTCTCTCTACAAGGTTTTCAATCTTATAAGCTGTGCTCTCAGTTGCTGGAGAATAGTTCTTTCTGATGTGGGATTCCCTTAGCCTAATTGAGTAGTCCATCTCTTTTCCCCTTAAGGATTTCAACCCTGTATTTTCTATTAATGGTAATAAAAAATTACTACAAATTTAGCAGCTTAAATTAACACACACATATTACCTTACAGTTTTCATGGGTCAGGAGTCCAGGTACCATTTACTTGGGTACTGTTCTCAGGGTCTTACCAATCAATCTGTGGTCCAGGATGTATTCTCACCTGGAGGCTCAACTGGGGAAGAATCTACTTTTAAGTTCATTCATGTTGTTGGCAGGATGAAGTCCCTTGGTATTGTAGGAATCAGGGCCTTGGATTTTTGTTGACTATTAGTTGATGGCTGTCCTCAGATCCTAGAGACCAGCAGTATTTCCTAGAAGCCACCTGGAGTTCCTTTCTGTGTGGATTTTTTCAGTATGGCCCCTTATTTCATTAATACCTGAAGAAGAATCTCTACTAAGACACAGTCCTTATGTAACACATGATATAACCTAATCACAGGAGAGACATCCCACCACCTTTGCCGTAAAATGTTACCTCATCACAGGAGTGACTTCCTGTTAACTTGCTATATTCTTTTGGTTAGAACCAAGTCATGGGACCTGCCTTCTTTCAAGGAGTGGGAACATTTAAGGGCATGGACACAAGACAGAGGGCTTATGGGAGCCACCCTGAAGTCTATTCACCACAAACCCCAATATGAGTTGGAGAGCTGAGCACAGTTGGTGGTCCACTGCAGAAAATCTATGATCATACCCCCTCTAATTCTCCCTTTCCTGTTAGCTGGTAATGCTTTTCTTCCCTCAGCTAACTCTTAAATCATCGTGTATACTTTTTTCAATCCATCTATGAAAAAATTTACAGTCTTTCCAGGGGTTGGGTTTTAGATCTTTTAAGCTCTGTAGAATTTCAAACCAAAAACAACAAAACTTTTCTGTGTCAAGCCTGGCTCTTTAAAATATGGACTTCAAGAGTGATCACTTCTGCTGTAATTTTGCAAAAGTCTACTCAGAAGCTAAAACGTCAATAGTATTGTTTTATCCTCTTTATTCTCTCTTAAATAATAAACCTTATCTCCATCTAGTTATAATGGTGGAATTGTTGCATAACTAAAAAGAAATTGATTATCAAGAGGGGAAAATATATCAGGTGATATTTGAAAGTATAATTCTTGCCCATTAGGCATAACAACAGTGGGGAAAGTTATTATCATTTAATGACTGCTTCTTGGAAGCTTACAAGTCAACATTGAGAAAACTCACCTTTTACCTAATATGCTTCAGTGAGATTAAGGAGCTATGTATAATCAGACAAAAACATTACAATATATATCTCAGAGTTATTACATTGGTGATGCTTTGAAAATATAGGAATACTCCCATGCTGATAATAAAATCAAGCTCTTAACCTATGTGGAGGGCCCCGTAACTACTGATCCTTTTTGATAAAATTATCTGACTCATGATAATTAATACAAAAAAAAGAAAGAAAAATTAAAATGTGTATGTAGAAAGATATTTATAACAGCACAATTCAAACATTGTTAAAAACTGGAAAACAATATAAATATTTAATAATAAGGGAATAATAATTTATGGCATATTAGTTCAATGTAATTTCACCCAGTCAGTTAAAAAGATAAATATAAAAATTTTAGTTTTTGATAAATCACCCTGGAAAAAAATCAAGTATGAATTGCATATAGTTTCATTATAATTATGTATGTAAACTCTTCATTTACACATTGAGGTCAGAAAAATATTAATATAAAAGTAATGGCTACCATTTTTAAATTAGTAGTACCACATTTGCACAATTTAAAATGAAACAGTGACAAGCAAATTAAAGTGTAGCTAGTCTAGCAAATAGTTACCCAGCTACCTCTCATATTTAAAACATATTTAAGAGCTAGGAAATAAGCAAATATATATCCAATGAGCCAAAACATACATTGAAGTTTCGATGCTCTGAAGTTCACACATTTTATTTGTAGAAGACCACATTCAACTTTCACTCAGAGCATTCTGACAAACCTGATTCCTATGCCATACAGATTAAAAGAGATGATCAAAAGAGAGGGAAGAAATCTCAGAAATTTAATGATAATAAGATCTATACATTATCTTATACTATGTAAAGTACATTAACATGCAATATTTCCTTTATACAAAATCTTTGAGTTGTTTTTATTGTGTTCATCTCGCAGAAGAATACATTTGATTAAATATCTTTGTCCCAGATCATACAACTTAAATTCAAGTATTCTAAATTTGAATTAATCTCTTTACCTTTACTGCATCTTCTAGCCTACAAATTGAATAAATAGCTTACTATATGTTCACTTTTGGATTTGAAATTGTTTCAAGAAAAAATAACTTTAATGAACATTTGTATAGAAGTTGATTTCTTCTCTTTTAGTACATCCTTGCCACTCTGCATCTTCAAAATTCTTTTAGTTTACATGGTTCTCATTCCAATCATGGAATAAAAAAGCTGGCAAAACTGAGATTTTTCATATAAAAGTGCTAGTTTTCATGCCAGAACAGCTCAATAAAAGGAAACATCTGGAATTTTACTTGGTTCTGCTTTATATCATGGATTTTACAAAGAAGACAAGGCTTGCAAAAATGTACATCAAAAGCTTCCATCATAAGAAAAGACTTCTGTGATCTATGTTAACCTGGGTCAAATGGCACTCCTTTGAAACAAACTTGAGTCATCACATTATTCTTTCTCATGCTGTCTTTTGTTCACGGGATACTTAATGTTTCTAAGGTTCTTTTGACCAGGTTAATTGTTATTTTCTAGGTTATCCAGGACACACAAAAGGTCTGCTTAGGGAAATAATTTGGTGCTGGTAATTTTTTTCAATACATGCACAAGTACACACAGTAACACACACCACACATCCTTGGCATTTACTATCTTAATGCATTGTACTGCATTTCTGATATGTCTTTGTTTTAATAAGCAAAATTTTAATTCCAAGAAAGCAGATCTGATTGCACACCTAAAGAAGTAATGAGAGCCACACTTCCTTAGATGATGAGTAAAGCTTAACTCTTTGGTACCTCTCCAAACTGGTGTCTGACACTAAATAGATGTGCAATAACTAGTAGCAAATTCAGGCTTTCTTACCTCCAGAAGATTATGTAATAACTGAATATGCTATATTTTACTCACTTTCTGGCAACTAGAAGAATAGATGTATCATTATTTGGACTGATGAATGAGTAAGTAAAGGTACCACTAGGGGTTCCAGTTCTGGCCTTTCTTCGTACCCATCATCTCAATCTGCAAGAATATGAAAGTGATTCATAACAAAAACAATAAGAACGACAACAAAACAAAAATCCACACTTACAAGCAAACAAAAACAACAAACAGGCACCTGGTAGAAGCTGCTGGGGTCAGGGCCTACAGATGTTGACAATTTCTCATCCTTGTCTTCTCTTTTGTGATACACTGATGAGCTTAAGACCTAGTCAAATAGACAACTAAGCCACAGCTGGGCCCCAAACTTAGGTTGAAATGTTCTAATATGTGTATATTTCTTTATGTTAAGGTAACAAGTGCTAGGGAATGTTACTGGGTGCTTTTGGCAACTTTAGAAAAAGGAAGTTCACTTGTGTGATATGTAGAAGGGAAGAATGGGTCATTTATCAACGTCAGGGCCTCATCCTAGCATATGGGTAGAAGATTCAAATTTTTGAATGAATCAAACTTCTGAACTCCTGAATTGTCAATTAACATTTAGTGTGCACTTTAGCTATTATTACTGACTGAAAATAGAAACTCTATACCGCAAAATGCCCTTCCCCAATAGAGACTCTGGAAAGTATAGAGCTTCAGTGTATAGGCAAATTGTATTATACAACTCAAAAGCCTTTGAGATCATCACTGCATTTCAATAGTGTGATGGAGGGCAAAGATCAGTTTACTTTCCCTTTCAATGTGATTGAACCACTACAAGTCTGCACATTTGGATTGCATTATTTCATTTCCTTGAAGAATTGCACATCATAAATTATAGTTAAGATTGCATATGTCCTATGACAAAATATGCTAAAGCATTTGCTGGAAATGAAGTTGAGGAATTTTCTCTATTGTCTAACTTAGCCTGCTAATACAAAATTTTCTGTGAGCAATACTTTTAGAAATAATTTATTTAAAAAACCTTAGTTTCCTTTTAAGAAGTATGATACTCCCTCCTTTCTTTAAAAAAAAAAAAAAGAAAGAGCAATATATTTGGTTCTAATTACCCGTTTCATTGTCTTTACCAGGAAGCTCAGGGCCAACTTTGAAATTCAGGTAAACCAAATATATTGACACTTTGTTTTTCTTTTTTCTCTTTCATATTAATTTCTTGATTCAATCAATCAATTTATCAATTCCACGCTGTGTATTCTGTTAGAATTAAGAAAGAACTGTGCAAATAACATATTATGCATTTATCTAAATTTGTTAAATTTGATGAGGAAAATAATCAGAATACAGAGAACTAGGTGTTAAACTGCTAGGATTGAAAGAACTATGAAGGTAACCTAGTTACATTTTCAATCTGACCTTTAGCTTTTGCTTTCTTATTGACATATTTTCTAAAGATTTTGTAGTGCTTAGAGTATAATTTCATTTTTATATCTTGCGATAAATAACCATATTAAAAATAGGCTCATGAAATTAAGATATAAATGTTCAACAATGATAATGTTCATCACAGCAAATCAAATCATTTTAGCTAAACGTATTTTAATATCTTTTATTTTTCCCATAATTTATATACTTGTAAAGATCCTACGGTTCATTTAAACCACTTATTTCTGACTAATTTTTATTTATCTAAATGCTAGTAGATAAGAGTTACTTGCTATCTAAAAATAACATAATTTGTGCCTTTGTAAACTTTTCTAAGATCATCAACTCTGAAAAAAATGTACAGCAATTTATTTCACTATTACTTGAATTTGGGCTGGAGTTCAAAATACAGTAAGCTTAAAAAGTTAGAAACTTGGTAAACAATTAATCCCAAGCAAAATGACCTGTACAAGCTTAGCTGAAAAGGATAACAAAAGTTCATGGTTGTTTTTAAGTTACTTGCAGCCAACCTCCCCTGCTACCCAATCAAGTTGCAGACAATATAGGAAGATTGTTTAGCAGTCCTGGAAAACCCAACTGAGAAACTGGAGACATCTGAATCATAAAAGTAGCTGCCAGTGAAAATAAAACTACTAGTTATGGTTGGTTCTATGTAGAAATGGGCACTCAACACAGCTGGGTTTACTGGACTGTGTTGATACTGTTAGTTGCTGTTGTAGAATCCTGCCCTTCGAATCATCCAATTCCTGATTTGGTGAGCCTCGTCAGAGTTATCACCTTGTGGAAAGAGTTTATTTTAAGAAATCGTGAGTCATATGTAAATGATTGTGACATTCCCTTCCTCTGATAAAGAAATGCAGAAAGGCTTCACTTATTTATTTTAGGTAGACTTAAACTACTCCTTCAGTTTCTGGAGGTGCTTATAGAAGAGATCTTTAGATGTGAGAACTGTCTTCAAAATGTTCCTTGTGTCTCTCCACTTAAACTTATAACAGCACCAAAAATAGGCTGAGGGATACCCCAAGTGGAAGACCATGGGCATTTCTTCATGGACAAATGTCTGCTGAATTTTCTCTGAGAGTGCATCTTGAGATGACAGCTTGTGTTTGCTCTTTTCTTTCTCTTGTGTTTGTTATTTGTTAGCATTTCTTCAGCACATCACATGTTCAGTTAGCCAATTAGTGTAAAATTACTTCATTATCATATGAGGAAGTGTTTGGATACAGATAAAAATACATAGGCTTTTTATTTTCTGAATAACATCAATACAAGTTCGGTCAAAAATTAATATTTCAATCCGACTTGAGAAATTTTCAGGTGGAACTGTATCACTTGCCAAAGCATGGGTTGACCCACATAAATCTTCAGCCATAATTAAGAGTAGATCATTGTGTTTTTATACTCAGGCATTGAAGAATGATTATTTTGTTTTGTTTTTCTTTTTATTAATTCCACTAGCCTATATTTAACTGTTTGTATAACCTGCAACAATTGTAGCAGGTCACAACAGTTCTGTGACCTGCTAAACACAGGTCATAAAAGCTCAACTTGGCCAACCCAGATTTTATAAAATTGCAGCCTACATTGGGCTCCATCAAGGAGTAAGGTGAGGTGGAGATTCTGTTTTACAGTACAATTTGGTAAAATTGCTTGATTTACTAACTGTGTTAGTAACACAAAGTTGAGTTTTTAAGTTATGAGAGCTAATATTTGTGCATAAGTCAAATCAAGATTACTTTGAAGATGATGCTCCAATTTAGGCACCAAACTTAATAAACAAATGTAAAGACATATTGTATAAAATTTTACACTACCTTGGAAACTACTTTTCACATGATTTTATTTATTTATTTATTTATTTATATTATAGCAGATGAATTGATACTATATGTGTTAGTCCACTATGTGTTGTTACAAGGAATACTTGACATTAGGTAGTTTATAAAGAAAAGAGGTCTATTTGGCTCATAATTCTGCAGGCCATACAAGCATGGCACCAGCATCTGCTTGGCTGCTGCTGGGGCCTCAGAAAGCTTAAAATCATGGTGGAAGGCCGAGGGAGAACCAGTGTATCACTTGATGAGAGAGGGAGCAAGAGAGGGGGAAGAGGTGCCAGGCTTTTTAGACAACTAGTTAACTGATCACCAAGGGGATGGCACCAAGTCATTCATGAAGGATCCACCTCCATGACCCAAACACCTCCCACTAAGCCCCATCTCCAACACTGGGGATATTTCAACATGCGATATGGAGGAGAGAAGCATCCAAACTATATCATTATACTTTCAAAATAATTTTGCTTACTTTTGTTATCAGCCTTTCGATGAAAATGTTTATGACTGCATCAGTATTGGAATACGAGAGAGACGTGTGTGTTAGGAAAGATATTTGGGTAGAAAAGTAACAGACTGAGTATAAAAGATGAGGTCAGTAAGAAAGTTGGTCTATCACAGAAGAGTCCCACTCTCCATAGTCTGTAAGAGATCTGGGATACAATTCTCTGTGAGAAGCCCTTCATTTATGGAGTTCCTTATAGTTTCAGGAAGCTGTGAGACACTGTGTGTTCTTCTGTTGCAGTTTTAGGTCAGGTTCTCCAGAAATAGACTCTGATATGATGATTTGCCTGCAGGAAGTTTACTGTGAAATGTGCTCAGAAGCAGCACCCGTTGGGGTTGAGGGAAGCAGGATTAAGCAGAGGGAGAAACTGATCAGGTGCAGCAGAAGCCTCAGCAGATTCCACAGGGAGCTCTGCAACAGGACAGGCCATTAAGAGCTGGCCCAAGGCCAGGTGAGGTGGCTCACACCTGTAATTCCAGCACTTTGGGAGTCCAAGGCAGGCGGGTCACAAGGTCAGGAGTTTGAGACCAGCCTGGCCAATGTGGTGAAACCCTGTCTTTGCTAAAAATACAAAAATTAGCCAGCCAGACATGGTGGTACGTGCCTGTAGTCCCAGCTACTTGAGAGGCTGAGGCAGGAGAATTGCTTGAACCGAGGAGGTGGAGGTTGCAGTAAGCCTAGATCATGCCACTGCACTCCAGCCTGGGCAACAGAGTGAGACTCTAAAAAAAAAGAAAAAAAAAAAAAGAGCTGGCCCAAATTGAGGCAAGCAGGCAAGCCCTTTGCTCCTCCCCCAAACCATCCTATCAAGCAGACACTGGAAGTGGACTGTCTTGTGAGAGAAGGTGTGAACCTTTGCTCCCTTTGTCAGAGGCCATTTCTCAGAGTGTGACTTGATCATGAGTTATCAGCCATTTACATTCCTGATAGCTAGTGTAGTGGTGAATTGTATGTGTCAACTTGACGGGATCATTGGGTGCCCAGATATTTGGCTAAGCCTTACCTCTGGGTGTGTCTGTGAGAGTGTTTCTGAATTACTAGAGCATCGAATCTGTAGACAGAATAAGGCAGATTGCCCTCCCAGTATGCGTGGTCATCATCCAGTGTGATGAGGACCCGAACAGAACAAAAAGGCAGAGGAAGGGAGAATTTGCTTTCTTTTTAACTACTTGAGTTTCTCCACTGCCCTCAGACTGGGACCTTTGTGCTTCTGATACTTAGGACTTTGTACTTGGGCTGAACTACCCACTGACTTTCCTGGATCTCCAGTTTGCAGATAGCAAACTGTGAGATAACTCAGCCTATATAGTCATGTGAGTCAATTCCTCATAATAGATGCAGATGCTCCTAAACTTACAGTGGGGTTTTGTCCTAATAAACTCATCCTAAGTTGAAAATATTATAAGTTAAAAATGCATTTAATATGCCCAATGTACCAAACATCATAGCTTAGCCTAGCCTACGTTAAACATCCTCAGTACACTTACATTAGCCTATAGTTTGGCAAAATCATCTAACACAAAACGTGTTTTATACTAAAGTATTGAATATCTAATGCAATTTATTGAATACTACACCAACAGTAAAACACAGAGTTGTTTTACGGGTACTCAAAGTATGGCTTCTACTGAATGCATATCACTTTCACATCATAAAGCTGAAGAATCACGAAGTTGAACTATGGTAAGTGGGGACTGTCTGTATATCTTATTAGTTCTGTTTCCCTGGAGACTAGCACACTGGGATCATGGGGTCTCTGTTTTGAAGAAGGACTAGGATGGCCTGACCACAGCACTACCTGTGGTTACCATGTCCTGTAGAATCCAGAGCACACGGTTATTATATTATTGTTGCTATTTATTTATGCTTTTAGTTGAGACATATTAGACATGGAACACTGTGCCTAATGCTCTATGAAGCTAGCCACTTTAAGCATGATCACGTTGTGAGACAGTAGAAAGAACTGGTTATAAACTCAGGGTTTGGAGTCAAAGTACCTAGGTAAAAAACAGCAGCATAACTTCCTGATTCTAAGGTGTGAAACCCTGAACAAGATCCCTAAGCTTGGAGACACTATCTCACAGAGTGTCTGGAAATGTTAAATGAGCTTAGTAGTATAAAGCATTTATGATGGAACAGCACACAAGCTATCATATAATGTATACTTAAATACTAGTTATCGTCTTACCCACTTTATAGATGAGGAGCTAGTTTCCTCATCTATAAAGTGGGTAAGATGATAATTATAACTAGTATTTAAATATACATTATATGATATACTTGTAGAGGTCAGTTAAAGGCTTGTAGAGGTCAGTTAAATGCTGAGACAGTAAAAGGCTTGTAGAGGTCAGTTAAATGCTGAGACACATTGACTTAGGCAAATTGACTAATGAGTTCATTCTCTTGCCTTTTTTGAACATTATCTATAATAAAATTCTATGTATATTGGATATGTGGAGGTCCAGGAAATCAAGTAGATTGTGTTTTCCATGTCTTCTCGTTGAGATAATCAAACTGAGTGAAAATTAACTCTATAAAATATTATGGGTACTTCTGACATTGTGACATGATTCTAACTTTAAAGAGAACATGATCATTTATTTGCTTAGTCATTCATTATCCAAGGAAAATTTTTGAGTTGAGCTATTGTGTTCCATCTATTCTCTTGGACTTTGAAATAAAGTGATTATCAGGACAGTCATTGTTCCTGCACTTGTAAACTTATGATCAAATAAGGAAGTGTGTTAAATTTTATAAAAGAGAAATATAAGCTCTGTGAATATAAGAGGAAAAGTGAGTTTCAAATTTAGGTGATACTTAAATACCTACTAAAGTTATGGCAAAAACTGCCACTCCGGTACTCATAACCTACGTGAATCATTAATGGTGATCCTATTTCCCTGGACTCTTAATGTGGCCTCACAGAATGTAGCGGAAACATTAAAATGTAAAAATTTAGTAATACATGCAAGCCACCTCACTCAATGGCTATACGCCCTGAAGAGAGCATGAAATAGGAGATATTACTTTGCTGTTCAGTCAGTTGACTTCAGTTTCCATTTAATTCTTATGATATGTATACTTTATTGAGTTAGGTATAATTTTTATGTTAAAGGCACTTACTTTTCCAAAACATGGCCTCTCAACATGAGCTATTTTATCTGTGCTGAACTGAAGAAATAGCAATCTTTTCAAATCCTGGAGGAAGATTTCTGGTGTTGATCTTACTGGTCTCCAGCGTAGCATAGAATACAACCATACATGGTACTTCATCCATGATTAATGGGATTTTTAGTTTTAGTTTAGATTATACCCAATTTTTGCTTTATGTGCTCAGTTTAGAAATTAACCTCCAAATAAGATGTAACTCCATGTAGTATTTTCCGTATCTGAATGGACCCCAGAGCCAGGTAAACTTGGGCTCAAATCACAATGCCCTTATAACTGGCTGTGTGATTGAGAGAATTTAATTAACTTTTCTATGCTTCATTTTCCTCCTCTGTAAAATGGGGATAATCTTACAATACAGAGTTGCTGAGGATTAAATGAAAACATATGCAAAGCCCATCGCGCAGAATTTTATTGAGCAATAGTAGTCTATTAAGAAAAGTCCTTGCCAAACATGGAACTCTAGAGAGTCAGAGTTGGCACAACAGCTAAAACTTAGTTTGTGCTGACACGTGTATTAGGAGCCAGTAAAACGTTGAAGGAACTGGTGTATAAAACAGTGATTAAGTTTGGTTTTGGAGTTAGTGCTGAGCTTGAAACCCCACTTACTACACTTGCAAGCTTTGTAACTTTGGGCAAGTTATTTAACTTCTCTAAGCTGTTCATCTGTAAAATGATGCAACTAATAATTCCTACTTCACAGGGTTGTTGTGGGGTTTAAATGAAATGATCCATGTAATGCACTTAGCTGAGTTCCTGGCACACAGTGTGCACTCCGAAGTGTTAGCTTTTATTATGGGAAAATTTCACACACTGGAGCATTCTAATCCCTCTTGCAGCTCTTCATTTTATAGGAAAAGAAACTCAGTGTTTTGTCTAGCTGGTGAGTGGTGATACTTGTCTCAATCATGGATCTTTTGACCCTAAATTTCCTACAGCCTGCTTCATAAGCAAGTTCCTGTTAAAACTTTTGCTGCTGATATGATTTTACAATTGCATAGACCTGGCACTCAAAATTAATTCCACAACAAAAATTAAGCTCATGGAAATCGCCTGGAAGGTTGCAGTCACATACAAATATGTCAAAATGTGAAAGATCACAATGCCAGAATGAGTCTCCAGAAATAATTCATAGGCTATTCAATCTGTAATATTGAGGCAGAATTTTAAAAAGAAAATAAAAAGATACCTTTCTGTGCATACAAAGCATAGACTAAAAGTGATAGGGGAAGAACATAAAAGCACACTTTTCACTGTTGTCTTACTTTAGGGAGAAGTCATAATTATTTCACTCTATGGCCTAGGGAAATTGTAATCTCTTGCTTGCTCATGAATATCATTTTTTTCTACTTATTAGAAGCCTCTTGTTATTTACACCTTTAAAATAATTTTAATATTTATGTTTTTCATCTGGGGGTGGAGTATTTCCTTTGAGCAGAAGAAATTAGTTAATGTAGGATTTCCATTGGTTAGATACCTGATAAAATTGGTCCATGTCTTTGAGCCTTAGACTCGAGTGTGATGAACAGATATTTAGTATCATATTCAGAGTCATTAGAGCCCTGAACTCAGAGTGTTTGCTGCAGATCATGTCTTTTGCACAAAGAAGCCATGTACAGATTCAAGGTAGTAGTAGTTCTAATTTAGTCCATCTATGTCATGGTCATTCATTCCCTTCTATCCTTTGCATTTAAGGTTGCCTAACAGCCACTGACCCAGAAAAGTGACGCACATAGTTCCAACAAATTTGATGTAATTGTCCTGCTTCCTCTTCTCCTATCACTGTCTGTTCTCGTTCTGACTCAATTCCTGTCCTTTTCTGGCACTGGACTGATTCTCTCCTACTCTTTACATTGTGTCTGAAGAGCTCCTAGCTTTCATGTCACCTTCAAGGATATTGGCTTTGATGGCTTGGACGTGTTATTGGCTCTCCCTGCTTTTAATGTCCACTGGTGGGATATCCAGTCCTAATTGGTTTTCCTGCCCTCCACTAACTTACCTACTTGCAGCCCAGGGAGACAAATAGAGTAGCATCAGGCAGACTTCTTAGATATCTGTTCCTCTCTCAGTGGATTTCATAATAGTTGCTCACTACCCCGCTCCTCACTAGCATAATGAGAATTTCGTACATATATATATATATATATATATATACACATATACACATTATTATTATATTATTCTTACATTACTTTTTTCTTTTAAAAATTATTTTATTTTAAAAATATTTTTAATAGACAATAATTTTGTATGTTTATGGGAGTACAATGTGTTTTGATCTATGTAGAAAGATTCATCATTATAGAAAGATTCAATCAAGCTAATTAACATATCCCTCACCTCACCAACTTTTTTTCGTGGTAAGAGAAAAGTCAATCTCATAGAAACAGAGCATAGAAAGTTCCAAGAGGCTGTGAAAAGTGGAGGGGTGGAGAGAGATGTAGATCAAAGTGTCCACAGTTTTATTTCGACTGGAGGAATAAGTTATTGCACGGCACAGTGGTCATTGTTAATAATAATAAATTGTGTATTTCAAAATTGCTAAAAGAACACATTTTTAACATTCATGCACTGCTTTTTTTTTAAAAAATACATTTTATTTATTCATTTTAAGGTAATGCCGGTATGTTACTTTGTATGCAGGCAAACCAGCCTGTGAAAAGGAGGAGGTATCCTGTGAGTTAAAAATGGCTTGATTGTTCTGCTTTGTTTTTCTTGTATGTTTGTTATTAATACTTCATTAACTTTATTTTTATATTTTCTTAAACTTTTCTTTCAGGTTAGGGGTACACGTGCAGGTCTGTGTCACAGGGATTTGTTGTACAGATTCTTTTGTCACCTAGGGAATAAGCGTTGTACTTGATAAGTAGTGTTTGATCCTCATTGTCCACCCTCAAGTAGGCCCTGGTGTCTGTTGTTCCCTTCTTTGTGTCTATGTGTACTCAGTATTTAGCTTCCACTTATAAGTGAGAACATGTGGTATTCGGTTTTCTGTTCCTTTGTTTAGTTTGCTTAGGATAATGACCTTCAGGTACATTGATGTTGCTGCAAAGGATGTAATTTCATTCATTTTTTATAGCTGCATAGTATTCCATGATGTATATATACCACATTTTCTTTATCCAGTATATTGCTGATGGGCCTTTAGGTTGATTCCATAACTTTGCTATTGTGAATGGTGCTGCAGTGAACATAGGCATACATGTGTCTTTGCGGTAGAACAATTTATATTCCTTTGGTTATATACCTAAGGATAAGATGGCTAGGTCAACTGGTAGTTCTGTTTTAAGTTCTTTGAGAAATTGCCAAACTTCTTTTCATAATGGTTAACTAATTTACATTCCCACTAGCAGTGTATAAGCATTCTCTTTTCTCTGCAACCTCACCAGCATCTGTAATTTTTTGACTTTAAAAAATAGCCATTCTGACTTGTGTGAGATGTAGTTTTGATTTGCATTTCTCTAATGATGTTGAACATTTTTTCATATGACTGTTGACTGCCATTGCTCTTTTTAAATTACCTTTTTAAAAAACATAAAATCTGTATGTGCAGTGAATCATTTATACATTTTCATTCTGAAATTATAATAATATAATAATGAATACTCCTATAACTTTTACTATATGCCAGGTACCATTCTAA
Organism: Cebus imitator; assembly: GCF_001604975.1. NCBI lineage: Eukaryota > Metazoa > Chordata > Mammalia > Primates > Cebidae > Cebus > Cebus imitator. The sequence goes on along the minus strand of NW_016107366.1, from coordinate 4,334,023 downwards.
GCACTTTATACACATCAAACTAATTTAATATTTAAAATTATCTTATCAGCTAGGTAATATTATCTTCATTTTATGGGTGAGATCACTGAACTATGGAGAAATTAAGTAATTTGTCAAAGGTTACCTAATACTATTAAATGAAACTCACACAGCATTCTAATTATTGTATATTAGTGCATTAAATCTATTCAGTCATATTGATGACATTGACTCTCCTTGGTCTAAGTGGTTCTGGGTACAGAATTCAGTAACAATGAAAGATGTGTTTGTCTACAGTTTCTCTTTCATTTCTCTGAACTCATTTCCCCATTGAAACATCATTTTTCCCCTCAAAGCCCAGTTCTTTTTATTGTTTTCTCAGGAGAAAAATAATGCTGATAGAGAATGTATATAAAAAGTAACATGACCCAAAAGAAAAGATGCAAATGCTCCATAAACATCTAAAACAATGTTCAACCTTAATAATAATCAGGAAAATGCAAATAAGGCAAGACAATGTTCTTCACTGAAAAAATTGGCAAAATATTGAAAGATTGATAATCATGAAGTTATAGAGTGAAATGTTCCATATACCCTCTGCTGCTGGATGTACAAATTGGGATAGCCTTTTTGGATGACAATTTGGCAGCATCTAATTAAAACTTACATATGGACAATCTTCAAAGTGGCAATTCCACTTCTAAATAATACATATCTTAGAGAAATAATCAGAAGTGGAATAGTAAGTAGAAAGATGTGTGCCAAAGCATTAACAGTAAGCACAAAATCCATCAATTGGTAGTTAGTTGAATAAATTATGGTGCTCTCATCAGTAGAACACCATGTGTTTCACAATTCCAAACAATCAGGTAAATATATGCATGTACTGATATTTGAAAATCCATAAGATACACTGTAATTTGAAAAGACAAATTTTAAAAAGATAAATAAATGCATCAGTTTAGCTAAAAAAGAAACACAATATTATGAACTTCTACATGGACAGGTATGCCATACATGTAGACACCAAATGGAGTAGTAGATGAAACTTGCTTTATCAAATTATAATTTCCCAAGCCCCAGGTCCTACTGTTCTTATCTATATTGCTCTGCTGCCTAGCTTGGCCTTCTAAATGTTGAATCTACTCTTTTCACTTAACCTGGCTGTCTTATCTTAATGCCAAATAGGCTGAGCCTTGGATTTTGGATGTTCCCATCGTCTCTTCAAAAGTTTTTAATGTTCCTGTAGTGAGCTCATTGATGGCCGCTTTGATTGTCCATGATATTGTATTTCTGATCTCAGGACAAACCATGATTCTAAAGTAGACCAAGCAGGCTTCTGAATACTGTGTACTTCCAAAAACGATTACAAAGAAACTCAAATACTTGGGAAAGGAAGAAGCAGTCAACTGAAACAAACAGGCACTAAACAGGAACTAAATAGCTGAGAAAAAGCCAGTGTGGGAATAAGGTGAGATGTGTTTCCCTGGTTCCAGGCCAGATATTTCCTGGGAAAAATCTGGAAACACAGTGAAAGTGATGCTGGAGACATGGATGAGGAAAACACAAGAAATATTTATGGTAATTAAAAACCAGAATATGGGATGTGGTTGCTAAAGTGACTGAACTAATTCTTCTAAATGACACTTGTGTTTCCCAGACTAAGTCTGATCATGACACATGATTTTGTAGGCATTGTCATAATTGCATTGTTGCCATTAAATGTTCCCCTTTTTCTCCCCTTCTCTCAATATAATGACAGTTTTGGCTTTGTGGCAGTAGGGTTGTTGTACTGAAGACCTCATAGCCCACAGCCCTCCTTTTTATTCTGTAGGCACTGGAATCCATACAGTTGCTCCTGGGAATCTATTATTATGGAAGCAGAAGGAATACATGACTGCATCATCTTGTGGGGCTTGGTGTAAAAGGAGCAGGAAGAGCACTGGCTGTAACAGGATGTAGACTGCAAATTTTGTATACTCTATACACTTATCTTGTACAGTAGAGAGTATTTTGAAATCCCCATACTGCTCAAGAATCCTAGAGAGATTGTAGGGAAGGGTTGTCACCCATTCCTCAGTTACATGGATCTAAGTGATCCAATTGTATTTCTCCAGAGAGAATAATATGATCTCCAACAGCTGGTATGATGGTGGCTGCGGAAGTCCAAAGTTGAGATTCAAGAGGGAAAGGGAGAGCGTAAGGAGAAACTGGTTGTAATCATTGATCCTGTTTGGACCTTTTTTTCCATAGGTAAGCTCTGGAGGCTCTGGGCTTAGTTTAGGAGACAGTATTCAGTTATAGCAATAGAAATTACCACACTTTGGGGGCTGTTGAAACAGAGGCAGGATGACTGTCCCTCAAGATATTATGGGGAAGATTCAGGAATCAGATAAAATGGAAACCCTGGATGATTCCACAAGGAGCTTTGCAATCTCAGAATTTAGAATCATCAAGTTCTCAGTGTAAGTCAAAAATCATATGGAGTTGTAAAATATAGTGTAGTATAATTTGAATTTTTGGAGAAAGCAATGCAATATACCATTCACTTGGGTAGTAGATCCTAGGCTAATCATTAACTGAGTGCTATTACCCTAAAATCTCCCAAGCAACGAAATTCAATAGTGGCAAGAGATTATTCATATGATGACTTCCTAAATCGTGAAGATCTTATAAAATGATTTTTAAAAATCAGTGTACATGCCAATATCCAATAAAGATATTCTTTGTACTTTTCAGTACTGGTAATTTGAGAACAATTATGCATAAAATATCTTCACACTTTTTCTGTATGATCTTTAAAATAACCAAAAGTGTTTAAAACCAGGGCACTCATAATATTTGTTTTTTGAGCTATAGTCATTGAACTTTGCATTCTTCTTTGTTTAAATTTATAAGATTTGGTCCAAAACCCAAGTCTCTGGGTGCACATGTTAACACGATTTGGAGGCAATAGAGTGTTAAGAAACCATAGTGATGTGTATTGTTAAAACAGATTTTTTAAGTAATAACAACTCTTGAACTTGAGCTCTACTGTTGCAAAAGCCTGATTAAAATGAAAGTATTTGCGGTTTGAAAATCAACTTACTATTTGTGCTCTAAGGATAATGAAAAGAAGCACTCAGCATAACCAACCAAAAATCTTCCAAACTTAACGGAATTCAGTGAGAGCGAAACAACAGCTATGCAATGTGTCACATTCCTGGAAATTTAAAAACAACGAACATTCACTGTTTTGACAAAATAGAGCTCATTTGGGCACCCCCTCTTTGTCCTAATTGTTTCTATCATACACTTACAGGATCATTTTCAAAGACAATCAGGGAAATAAAAATGATTTTGTAGCCCCCGCTAGGAGACATCTCATTTTAGCCTTGATTCAATTATAATGTGAGTCAAAGAATTTACTTTTTCACAGTTTATGTTGCAGCTTTCATAATATAATATAAAAAGCCTCTAAATGCTTGGCTTGATTCTTTACTGTGATGTCATATTTGTAGTCCAGAGACAATACTACTACTAATAACAATGATAGTTAATATTTATTGAGCGCTTACTAGATGCCTATTACTCTCTGTGGAATGTGCGTACAGACACACGCACTCATATAGTGTCAGAAAAATGCTTTTGAAGTAATGCTTGACTATTTGAGTTAGTTTTGAGTTTGTAATCTGAAAAATGCCCTCTACTTACCATTATCTCCATTTTGTTTGTTTGTTTGTTTTTGGTGGTGGTTTGACCTTTATTTCATCACCTCTATGTCCTTTCTGTTCAATATTTCCAAAATGGCTACCCCATTGATCATTTCTTTGATTTGAGCAATTGATTCTTTGATAGTGGCCTCTATCTTGACTAAGATTTTCTCCTTGAGATTTCTTTTTCTCAATTCCAGACTGGATTCTATCCTTTTCCTGGCTGGGTTCCAGTAGGTTAAACTTATTAAAGTTATTATCCTCTAGTAGGTGACAGGATGATGTTATCTACTGGAAGGGATGATGATAGGAATTAGCATGGTCACCACCTTCAATGAACAGATGCTCTCTATTCATGAGGATGTACAAAGCTATCATGTGTTTATCACTGTCTATAGGTATGGCTTTTCAGTTGTCTTTCTGGTTAGACCAAAAGCAACTTGAGTTCAGACCATTCTACATTTTATGCTGCTGCATGCTGAATTCCTAGTGTAGTGTCTGGCTCTATAAAAAATATTTGCCAAGTTAAGGCTCTAGTGGAGAAAAAATAAATATATAAACATATATTATAGCAAATGATATACAAACAATGTTATAAAACTGGGTGTGGTGGCTCATACCTGTAATCCCATATTTTGGGAGGCTGTGGTGTGTGGATCACTTGAGGCCAAGAGCTGGAGACCAGCCTGGCCAACATGGCGAAACTCCGTCTCTGCTAAAAATCCAAAAACTAGCCAAGCGTGGTGGTGCATGCCTGTAGTCCCAGCTACTTGGGAGGCTGAGGCACAAGAATCACTTGAACCCAGGAGGCGGAGGTTGCAGTGAGGCTAGATCTTGCCATGCACTCCAACCTGAACAACAGAGCTAGACTCTGTCTCAAAAAAAAAAAAGGAGAGATGATGCTGAAAGTAGATATTGAAGGCCACAAATATCTTTCTCCCTTAATATGTCACAGCAATATGATGGAATTCTGTTGTTATATCTTAAATTTGGTAATGATAATAATATTTTAGGTATAATACCTGAATTACAGTTGGTGAGTTTTAACTTCTTAAGGTGATTATATAACCCATATCACATTTTAAAAAATTATTTCTTATTTCTTAGAGACAGGGTCTTGCTCTGTCATCCAGGCTGGAATGCAGTGGTGTGATCATAGCTCATTGTAACCTCAAACTCCTGGGCTAAAGCAATCCTTCTGCCTTAGCCTCCCTAGTAGCCAGTAGTATAGGAGTTTTATAATCATAATATGTTTTTGAAGGAGGTAAAGATGGCATTGCCTTCATTTTGCAAATAAGGAAATGGAGGTAAACAAATATTTCATCAGTACAGATTGTCCTAAGCAGCCATACTATCAATACAATCTATGTTGAGTAGACAACCCCTTGGAAGCAATGTTTTTGACATCAGGCTCTACATCCTGGGGACACAGTCAATGGGATTAAGGAATGAGACTAACCCAAAATCAACCAATCAATAAACTGGTCTGAATGCAAAAGATAAATTGAGTTTGTTAGATTCTATCTTTGGAGAATACTGAGAGGAAATGGCAGATTCGTGTAGAGCCGCAGTTATGAGGGAGCAGAAGCCATGGATAACAGACAAAAGGAGGTTTAGAAAAGATATTGACTGGGGGACAGCAAAGCTGGTAGAGAAGCAGGGAGATGCAGGAGGGAGAGAAAGTAGTTGAGTCTTGAAAAAGGCATGAGATCCGTAAGCTGCCACAGACCAAGAAACAAATCTCTAGTTTCTGCTGTTCCTGAAGCCTGCATGTCTAGGTTTTCATGTGCCACTCTCATTGCCTGCAGGAACCTGAATGAATTGCTGTTTCTGATAACCCCAGAGATTAGTGGAAGAGTGCTCAACTGTGGCAGAAGGTTTGATGACCAGCGCAAAGGCATTGCCAGAGCTGGGCTGACCTATTGACAAACAGGACTGGGTATCTTGATGAGAGTCCTAACTATGAAACTCCATCAAGGGGAAAGTGACAGGTGAGCTGTTATTCAGGCTGGGATCTAAGGTTGACTTGTGACCATGGGCACATGAATAGTGTGAGTCCAGCAGTGAGGCCATACCACTACTCAGCAGACCAGCGATTCCCCTCTCTGGGTCTCCTCATTCTCCCTGACCAAAAGCAATGGTGGCTTTGGAATGATTGAGACTGTTGCTGGGATCTTCATGGATCCAGTTGTGTTTCGCCAGTCTCATCTCCTCTTCCCTGCCTGTAGTCATTATACTTTCTGGATGCATTGGATTTTTTTTTTTTTTAATTTCTTAAGTATTACCCTAATCTTTTTCTTCTGATGATTTTACTCCTGATTATTAACATCTACTTATTCTTCAAGTTTGGGGTTAAGCGTCCATTTGTTTAAATGTCTTCCTTAACTCATCATTCTAAAATACACTACCCTCTTTAATTTATCTCAGAACACTTTGTAGTTTTTTAAAAAAAATATGTATATACATTTTATTGCATTTTAGGTTCTAGGGTACATGTAAAGAACATGCAGGATTGTTGCATAGGTACATACATGGCAATGTGGTTTGCTGCCTCCATCCCCATCACCTATATCTGGCATTTCTCCCCATGTTATCCCTCCCTAACTCCCTATCCCCCACTGTCCCTCCCTTAGTCCCCCACACCACAGACCTCAGTGTGTGATGCTCCCCTCCCTGTGTCCATGTGTTCTCATTGTTCAACACCCACCTATGAGTGAGAACATGCAGTGCTTGATTCTCTGTTCCTGTGTCAGTTTGCTGAGAATGATGGTTTCCAGGTTCATCCATGTCCCTACAAAGGACATGAACTCATTGTTTTTTATGGCTGCATAGTATTCCATGGTATATATGTGCCACAGTTTCCCTGTCCAGTCTATCATCGATGGACATTTGGGTTGGTTCCAAGTCTTTGCTATTGTAAACAGTGCTGCAATGAACATATGTGTGCATGTGTCCTTATAATAGAAAGATTTATAATCCTTTGGACATATACCCAGTAATAGGATTGCTGGGTCAAATGGAATGTCTATTTCTAGGTCCTTGAGGAATCACCACACTGTCTTCCACAATGGTTGAACTAATTTACACTCCCACCAACAGTGTAAAAGTGTTCCTATTTCTCCACATCTTCTCCAGCATCTGTTGTCTCCAGATTTTTTAATGATCGCCATTCTAACTGGTGTGAGATAGTATCTCAATGTAGTTTTGATTTGCATTTCTCTAATGATCAGTGATGATGAGCATTTTTTCATGTTTGTTGGCCTCATAATGTTTTCTTTTGAAAAGCGTCTGTTCATATCCTTTGCCCACTTTTGAATGGGTTCGTTTGTTTATTCCTTGTAAATCTGTTTTAGTTCTTTGTTGGTTTTGAATATAAACCCTTTGTCAGATGGGTAGATTGCAAAAATTTTTTTCCCATTCTGTTGGTTGCCAATTCACTCTAATGACTGTTTCTTTTGCTGTACAGAAGCTCTGGAGTTTAATTAGATCCCATTTGTCTATTTGGACTTTTGTTGCCAGTGCTTTTGGTGTTTTAGTCATGAAGTCCTTGCCTATGACTATGTCCTGAATGGTTTTGCCTAGATTTTCTTCTAAGGTGTTTATGGTGTTAGGTCTTATGTTTAAGTCTTTAATCCACCTGGAGTTAATTGTAGTTTTTACTCAATGCCCTTAACAAGGTTTTAAATTGAATATTTACTTGTATGTGAAGTATATGTTTTCCCCTCTGGACCTTACATTCGGGGCTTAAGTTTTGGCTTAGTAGCTTTTAGATCCCTAATATCTAACCTTGCTGGTACAGAATTAGTTTTTAATAACATCTGATGAATAAATAAATATATACATGGTAATTAAAGAGATGTAGGAGTAGGGAGCTGGTGGTATCATTAATAAACCAAGTGTTTGTTTTCCTTCAATAGAAGATCATTATGGTTGCCTAATGATAATTTTCTTCTTACTACACAACTGTACTCAATTTTAAGTGGTTTTAGTCTCTCTGAATGTCTTTTTTAAAAGCGTATCATCAAGGAAATTTCTTTCCTGGAGTGAATTTTCTTGATGTTATGTGAATAACCTATACTGAGTGATACTGTTAATGACAATCTTAAATTGTTGCCTTTTATATAATTTTTCAAAAAGCTTTCCAAAAGAAAACCCCAGAACACACAATGTCATTTGTAAATTATGTCACTCTTTTCTTAAAAAAAAAAAATGCATTTGTTGATTTCAGTTGGAAATCTGTCATGAGCAAGAGTGACTCAGAAGATTTTATTCTTTTAGAATGACAGTCGAATTCTGATAGCCTAATTTATGCTGGCCCTGTAGAATCTAGCATATCAGGAACAATTTTATCCATTTTTTATATCAGGTTCTATACCAATTCACAGTTGGCTTTAGCAGAAGGGAAGGCAGAGATGTCAAAGAAACAGATGCTGGCATTGTAAAAGCAGATGCTCTATGCTTAATTTTACATGCCAAAAAGTTCTATTATTAAAATTCAGTATCTATCTGTCTTTTTTTTTTTTAATCTGTTTTTTAGAGGAATTACATACTCTCAATCAGGTTGAAAGTAAGTCTTAGTACTCAATTGAAGTCTTTTATTTTTTTTTAAACTCAGAGTGTTACTCATTTGATAATCAAGTCAATAAACCAGATGTAAACTTCTTCCGATATTTAGAAGGCCTTCACAGTGAAGCACGCAAGTACATTTAGACATAAAAAGCTTCTTATATGAATTGCATCTAATTTTTGCCTCCTGAACACTTCCTTCTCCCTTGAAGAGTCTGGCAATGACAGGCAAGCTGGTGTAAGACTACTCTTTAGAAGGAAGCACAAAAAGGCAGCCTCGGTTTCTGAGGAACTGAAGTCTGAGCCCAGGAGGGTTCCCAGGGAGACTTTTGATCAGTAATGAAGGAAGACCTTCTAAGTCTGTGCTTTGAAATCCTGCATCCTTGATAAGGTCAAAGATACAGAACTAGTTGCCCTAGGAACCTAATTAAAGCCCTGATTCTCTCAGAGAAATTAAACATTGGCAGGAAGGAAGGCATCAGCAGCTGTCAGGAAGCCATTTCTTCAAGGACAGCCATACCTTGACAGCACTTGAAAAGCGTTTTCCTCATCTGCTCTGCAAACTTCTAAAAATCAGTTCTTTCATCTCTGATTTGACAGCTGGCCCTGAGCAACTTGGTGAGTCTATGCTGCTTTTCTTACTTAGGGAACTGTGTTTATGCAGAGGACTTCTTATTTGTGGCAACTCAAAGTTGCAATGATTGGACAATGAAGCCACAGATGGCCCAATCATTAAAAGGCAGGTGAAAGGGAAGCATCATGTTAATCAAGGAACCTGAATTCCTACTGTAATTCGTTTATAAATTAGACATCAAGAGTTTCAGTGCAGCTCTTCACTTGGTTTCTTTAGGGAGAGGGTTGGAGAATCCCTTTAATCCCAAAGCAACTGGCTGGCAGGAAGGCATTTAGACATTCAACATGTATTGATTTGTTTTTAGACTTTCTGCAGACTTGGAGGAAAGAATGTAATGCCTTGTAGGTTTCCATGATAGTTCCCAATGTGAGTTCTTGTGAGTCCACTGTGATTCCCATCAGGAAACTTCAGGAAGAAATTGCTTTTTATCTCTGGGTTTGTCATATAGATATTGAAGCCTGTAAGAAGGATTAGGGTTTGACAATGGCTAGAAGATGAGAAAATTCTCAAGACAGCATTCTGAGGACAAGAGACTGAAATAGAAAACTTGTTAAGAGTCAGAGAAAAAATATTTCTACTACAAGGAACTATCAGGAGGATATACTTTACTTCTTGCTAAAGACTAGTTTGAAAGTTGGGAAGCACTAATTTGATAAATATGTCAAGATTGTGATGCATTTGAAAGAAGTCAACTTCGTAATGACTACAGAGGACAGACTTCTCTCTAGGGATTATTGGAAAGGTTTTATAAAATAATGCCTCTAGGTGCCAAAGATAGCATCTATTACATAATGCTAAAATTAGTATTAAAAGCTGCAAACAAACAAACAAAAAATCAAAATCAGTTATTACATAGGCATTTCTGTTAGCATTTACCGTTGGCAAGTTCTCTTTTTAATTTGTATATGCTGAATTTTTGGATACATTTGTTGTAGTATGTTGGTTTTATGTAAAAATTATTATGATCTCTTTAAAAGGCCAACTAATTCTTTCATCCAGCTACAACTTGGGAGCCAGCGTTAATTGGTGCACAGTGACATACTAGCATTTTCTCTAGTATATGTAGAAAAATAATACACATGCCAGAAGTCTACATTATTCTCTCGTCTCTCCAAAGAAGGGTGGGCTCTAGCAGTTTCTAGAACTCCCTCTGATACAATGGAATTCGGGAAGAATAAGTACTCAAATCTTCGTGGATGAATGAGAGAAGACTTCACAGAAATGTTAATATTCTAGCTGAGATCTCAAGTATGAGCAAAAATTTTCTGAAGGTGTAATAGAGATGAGTAAGTGAACATGATATGCCCAGGAACCTACAAATTCTCCTCTTGTATTTGTTCGCTATAATTCACTCTTTACTCAGCACCCAAAGTGATCCTTTCAAAACCTGAAAGTCCTGTGATGTCATCCCCCTTCTTGGCACCCTGTTTTAGTAGATATCAATTTTGGTGTATGTGCAGGTGCTATAAACAATCCTCTTCAAGAAATGACTGTATATAAATAGCGCTTTTAAGAAGGCTTTGTAACTTTTTTTTCATGATTACAAGACAAATTCGTTTCATTATACATAATTTGGAAAATGTACCTACATTTATTTGGGAATTTAAAGTATAAGTTTAGATTACACACCACATTGAAGAATCTCCAAGTCTTCTTAATAGATGTAGTATTAATCTTCGTAATTAAATGTGGTAAATCCGGTAAAATTTTTGCAAATTTACTTATAAATCATTATTATTCAGTGTTTACTAATATTTTCCTGTACATATTCTTATTTGCAAAAAAAAAAAAAAAAAAAAACTTCAGCTGCGCCTACCTGAATAGATTTCCCTCTCTGGGTTCCCCTCCCACCACAATAGCTTGGGAGCTTCTCTCTCTCTCTCTCTGTCTGTCTCTGTCTCTCTGTCTCTCTCTCTCTGTTTCAAAAAAAAAAATAGCTTCACAATGTCAAGCCCCTTTGTCTCTCCTGGTCCACTCTACCCCTGCTTACTGCCCTTCTGACACACTGGCCTTCTTTCTGTTCCTCGAAGGTACTGACCTCCTTCCTCTTCAGAGTGTTTATTCTCATCCCCTCTCCTAGAAACTTCTCCCTCCAAATTATCATTCAGCCCTTTGTGGACCATCTTTCCAATCTTGTTACTCCTATAACATTTGTTTCTGATTAATTTGATGCATAGCATGTATCCTTCTCTGAATTTATTAATTGTGCTACTTATTATCTCACTAAAGAGAATTGGGACATCATCCAACTTTGGGAAATTTCTTGTTAAAACAGAATTGTCACATATGGTAGGTTCTCCACAAATCCTTATTGAGTAGATGAGTGAAGAATGAAAAGGCGAATCTTTTTGTAGAGCTGAAAAATAGTGGAAGTGTCAGAAAATAAGGCTTGAGGAGTAGACAGAAACCGTATCATTAGGGATGTATGCTGTATTAGAAACTTTAGATTTTATTCTGAGAGTTGTGGAAGGCATTAACTAATTTTGAGAAGGTGGGCAGCATTCATAATAATGATGTAGAAAATGTTATTTAGCTTCTGTGTGGAGGGATGGATTAGGGACAAGGCTGGGAGTAAGGGAATGAGTTAGATAGATGTTCTAATATCCTTTGAAATGGGGATGATGGAAGGAGATCTGCATGGTAGTTCTGTGAGTTGTGAAGTCACACTGCATGGGTTTGAATATTGACTTTATATATATATTTTAATCTGTGAAATCTTGGCAAATTATTTACACTCTTTGAGGTGGTAACAAAATGTGCTTGCCATGTCTCCGACTGCAGGGAGTGTAGCAGCCCAGCTGCTGTGCTCTGAATCCATCACTGCATTCCCTCTGAGGCCGCATTTCCCTGGGCTTTTACTAGCCAGTGACTGAGCATGGTAGGGAAACTAAAACAGGCCCTTTCCTGAAGATGTGAGCCCCTTTGGAAAGTGAATTTAGGTTGAGGACTCTCCATCTGCTTTTCAAAAACTTTTAACTGCACTGAAGTCTTAAGAATTTCCTATTCAACTTTCCTTGCTTCTCTCCCTCTTTTGCAGAAGTGACATCTTCATCTGACACCTTTCCAACTTCCTCTGTCTCCCATCCCATTTTCCCCCTCACAGGTGGTTTTCCCAAGAAATCCTTTGCTAATCTTGTCTTGATGCCAGCTTGTGGGGGACCCGAATTGGCACAATCTTTCAGTCTTAATTCAATTAATCCCCATATCATAAGATTTTATGATCATTCAATGAACTAATATGTTAAAATACTTAACATGTCATTGGCCTAGAGCTCAATAAATCTATCGCTGGTTTTGTTTTCAGTATTTAAAGGCAATTAGAGAGAGAATAGATAAAACTTTGTGATTGCCTGGACATTTGTAGTGAAGTATAAAAAGGTGTATTCCCAGGTTTTTGATCACTCACTCTCAAGTAACTGAAGCAAAGGTGCTACCTTCCACAGAAAAGAAAATGTAGGAAAAAATATGTTTGCAGAAAAGGGGAAGGAAAATGGATTTTGTTTGAACATCTTACTCTTAGGACTCCTTTAGCACATCTTGAAGAAATGGCCAGTAGGTCATTTGATCCACGAATATGAAGCTCAGAAAAAGGTTTAGGCTACAGATTCTAATGTCAGTGTTCTCAAGATACAATTGACAGAATGAGAATGCACAGGATGAATGAATGGGCTGAGACGAAACTTGTAGTGAACAGCACATTTTAAAGTGCAAAAAGGAGGAAGTCTTAGGAAAAGAGAGAGAACAGAGAGCAGGTATCAGACAATCTATTGGAAAGTTGCAGTTAAGTTAAAAAATAAAGATGTGGATCATTGCAATAACACAGAAAACTCCAAAAATAGTGTTGATTTTTATATAATAATTTCTAGTGGAATTGGGAAAAGCTTGGAAGTCTAGGGAAAAATAATTCAGATTCATACCTTACGTTGTAAACCTAAGTTTATGTGTAAGTAGATAGATAAAATAAATATAAAAGCCAAACAAAGACTATCTAGATTCTCACCCCCTCAATTTTGATTAGAGTTGTGTATAATTAAATTTTGGGGAGCCGATACTTTTCTATGTATTACTTGGAAAATTATAATCAGGTTGAACTATGTAAATATTTTAAACATTGGTAAGACTAAAATTAACTGAAGTAAAATGAAGATCATTAAATTTAGGAATCTTGCATAAAATGAAAGACAAAGCATTTACATCAACATTATCATACAAAATATAAATTCAATAAATAAATTGACAGATGACATAAAGAGATAATTCATAGAAAAGAAGGAAACAATATAAACAAACATATGAGAGATTTCTACTTCATTAGTGATGAAACATATGGAATAGTGTTCAACCTCTTTATTTATTCAGGTACAAAAATTAAACCCAAAAGGTATGAAGGTAAAATTTTATACACATAAAGGTGACGAAATAAAAAATAAGTTGACATTACTATATATCCTTTTGGTTATCTCACTTCTTATATTTCTTGGAACATATAAATCATTACATTTATTTGCTATTTTAGCAAATATCCATTAAATGTCTACTGTATTTTAGTTACTATGCTAGTTACTAGGGATAAATGATGAATAAGAGAGATAAGGTCTTCCTTAATATCATTCACTGGCATGTCTCCTCCTTTTTCTCTCATTAGTATTGCTTTAAGAGTTTAGTCACTCATTATTTCTTGCTTAGGGTAGTAATATTCTGAATCTGTTAGCTTACCCTTTCTGCAGTCAATTCTTTACCTTGCTACTAGGGTGATTTTTAAAAAACAAGCCTTTCTGAACTTCATCAAACATATCAAATAATATATTAAATATAAAGCTTAGATTTGTGATTTTAATTTACATATCATTATGACTAATGAAGTAGAGCATCTTTTTATGTAATTATGAGCCATTTGTGCCTTCTTTTTTATGAAATGCCTTCAAGTTTTCATGGCATTCCCTTTTGCCCCCAATTTAGCTGTCTTTTTCATAACAATTTGAAGAGCTTTATATTCTATGCCTAAAATCCTTTAATACTTTTGTTTGTTATGTATACCCACACATATACACATATATACATATTTTTTCTCTGACCAGCAAGAGTTCTTAATTTTAATTTTAAAATGGTCAAATTCATCTATCTTTTATTTTTAAACTTTGTGCTTTTTGACTCTTTTATGAAATATTGTCTTATAATTTTATAAAAATATTATCCTATATGGTTTTCTAAATATTTTATGAGTTTGCTTTTCACATTTATTTTTAATCCCCGAGAAATTGATTTTTATATAGGATATGCAATAGGGATCAGGTTTTATTTTTTCCACATGAATAAGCAATTGTTCCAGCACCGTTTATTACATAGTCTATGGTTTTACTGCTGCTTTGCACTACTGTCTCTGTGTGGGTCTGTTTTGAGGCTCTTTTTCCTATTCTATTGGTCTATTTCCCTAGCTGTACTGAAGCACACACTGTATTAATACCTGTAGCTTTATGATAAAGTATTGTTAGTCTGTAGCCTTGCCTTCTTCTATAGGAATGTCTTATATAATTTTGACTTCTGGCTCTCTCATATGAATTTTAGAGTCAGCTGCCAAGTTCTATGAGAGAGAGAGAGAAAAAAAGTCTGTTGGGACTCTGGAATTGTATTGAATCTATAGATCAACCTGAGGGAATTGACATCTTTATGATTTTGAGGTTTTTTTTTTTTAATCCAATAACATGGTTTATTACTCCATTTGTTTGGGTTGTCTTTAATAGCTTTCAATAAAGTTTTACAGTTCTATTTATAACTATTTTGTTAGCTTTATTCTTAGATTTATTCCTGTTTTTGTTGCTAGAATAATGGTTGTATTTCAAAGCCACATTTTAAAATCTGTTGTTGGTATTAAAAAATACAATTGATTTTTGTGTATTGATTTTATATTGAGCAACATTATTAAAATCTTTTAGTATTTCAAAAAATTTGTTTGTAGATTTTTTGCATGTTTTCTACAGAGCTATTAATAATTATAGCATTTGCAAGTATTGGCAATTTGGTTGTTTTTTACTTTTATAGCTTTCATTTACTTTCTCTTAAACTCTACCTTGTAGGACTTCTAATATAAAATGGCATAGAATTATTGTTGCTGATCTTACAGTACAGCAAATGTTTCTAGCATTTCACAATGATGGGTTTTTGGTAAGTACCCTTGATCTGGTTAGAGATGATTACTTCTAGTCTTGTTTTCTCTCTCTCTCTTTTTCTCTCTCTCTGTGTATGTGTTTCAATATCTTGACAAGATAATAAAGTTTTCAAAAATAATTTTCTCATATACTCAGATGATCATAATTTTTCTGCTTTAATCCGTTCATGATGTGTGACATTATTTGATTTCCAACATGAGACTAGCTTGTAGTGTTGAAATAAACCAATTTAGTCATGAATAGTTATCTTTTTAAAGTATTATTAATTTGTTTTACTAAAGTTTAAACTTTTTTATGTGTTCATAATAAAATTGCAATTTTGTCTTTTGGTTCTGTCTTTGTTAGATTTTGGTATCCATGTTATGCTAGCCTCATAAAGTGAGCTGGGGAATCCCCCTTTCTCCCGATTCTCTGGCTTTCATCCTATTCTCTGGAACAGTTTGTGTAGGACTGGAAAACCTGTCTTTGAATGTTTGGTAGAAGCCACCTGAATTTCTGTCTGAAATTCTTGTTTTCTTCACAGAAAGATATTTAGCTGCTTCAATTTCTTTAATGGTTATAGGACTATTAGGATGATCTATTTCTTCTTAAATCAGTTTTGGCCCAGTTAATATTTGAAAATAATTTTCCTATTTCATCTGTGTTTTAAAACAGAATTGTTCCCAATGCCTTTCTATTATATGTTTATTCCTTACAGGATCTGTGGTATGTCTCCTTTTTCATTCCTTAAAAATTTGTTGTGAATTTTTGCAAATTTTTACTTTCTCTGATTATTCTTATTTTTTGGTTTGTTTCTGTTTCATTCATCTTTCCCCAAAACCAACATTTTGCCTTAGTTATCTCAGTATTCCATGTTTGGTTGCTATTGTGTGATTTTCTGTTCTAACTTTTATTTCTTTCTGTCTGCTTTCTTTGGCTTTATTTTGATGCTCTTTTTCTAATGTCTTACTGTGTAGGCTTAGATCATTAACTTTGAAATTTTTTTCCTGCTTAAAATGATTAAGTCTCTATATTTCTCCCTAAGAACTATTTTTAGTTGCATCCAAGCTGTAATATATCATATTTTAATTTTTGTTCAACTATAAATGCTTTAAGCTTCCCATTATGATTTCTTCTTTTACCTATGAGTCATTTAAAGGAATGCTTTTAAATTTTCCATGACTGTATAAGATTGCCTAGTTGTATTTTTATAAATGATTTTCTAATTTGTTGCACTATGTTCAGCAAATGTGATCTGTTTGATACAATTCTCTGAATTTTCTGAAAGCTCTATTTGTAGCCTAGTAGTTGGCCTATCTTTAAATATTTCTGTCATGCTTGGAAATGTGTAAAGGCTGCAATTATTTGTTGTGATATTCTATATATGTCCATCAGATCAAGCTCCTTTAGTACACTGTTCACATCTTCTGTGTTCTTACTTTTCATATCTTCTGTATTCTGACTTTCATCTTTTCTAATTATTGAGATGTAAAAGATATGTAAAATTCACCCACTATGCTTAGATATATGGCTGGTTCTAAGAATGGAAAAGGAAAATGCAACACTGGAGCATCTTATAGTTCTAGAAAGTCAGGAACAAAAGCATGGGGCATATTGAGTCATAGAGACTGTCTTAGTCAGTAAGGTCTGTTATAACAGAACACTACAGAGTGGGTAGCTTAAACAATAAACATTTACTTCTCACAGTTTTGGAGGCTGGAAGTCCAGGATTAAGCCACCAAAAGATTTGGTGTCTAGTGAGGGCTACTTCTTTGTTTACTGATGACCGTCTTCTCACTGCATCCTCATAGGGAGGAAAGAAGGTGAGAGAGGTCTCTGGGGTCTCTTTTAAAAGGGAACTAATCCTATTCATGAGGGCTGTGGCTTCATTACCTAATTACCTCTCAAAGACTCCACTACCTAATACCATCCCATTGGGGGATAGGGCTTTGACATATAAACATTTGGGGAAGGCAAACAATGTAGTCCATTGCAGGGGCCACCCCAAAAGAGCTCCTGATGGCTCAAACCAGGACATTTGGAGTGACAAATAAACAGTGTAGTATTGGATTATAACTCAGAGTATAAAATACATCTACATGAGTACAAGCTGATACAAATAAATAATTGAAATAAATAAATGGTGCAGGTTTCCTTAGAGAAAAATTCCAGATAATTCGTGTAAATACACCACCTCCAGGAGGTGAAACTAAACTTCTCTCTCTCCCCATCACCATCCCCCAACAGTGTGGACTGTGTTTAGCAACTGCCTTCCAAAGAATAGATAATGAAAAGAAGTAAAAATAACTTTAGGTGGAAAAACAGAGAAAACACTACCTTAGCCACATGATTAAGACTAATATCATCAGTGATAAGTATCACAGATAGTCTACCCGTTACTGTGTGCCACTCATAGTTATAAACACTGGGGATGTGTGAGTGAACAAACTAGACAAAATCCCTGCACTCATTGTGTTTACATTGTGATAAAAGGAGATAGTTTAAAAAATAACTAAATTCCATAGACGATTGGGAGGTGAAAGCTTTTAGGTTGATAAATAAACGTGGGGAGAGGGCAGGGAGTGCTGTAGCAGTTTTAAATTTATCAGACATCAGGCAAAAGTACTTTTAAAGTGGACATGAGGAAGGCGTGGAGGAGCTATGCAAACACTGGGGGAAAGGTATTCCAGGCAGAGGAAACACAAAATATGAAGGCTTTGGGACATAGGCATGCCTAGGTATTCAAAGACTAGCAAGTAGGTTGCAGCTAGAGTAGAATGAGCAAGGGAAAGAGAAGAAAATAAAAAGATAAATGTATTATTTTATCAGGGCTGCCATAGCAAAGTACCAAGCACATAAATGTATTCTCTCACAGTCTTGGAAGCTAGAAGTTTGAAGTACAGGTGTTAGTAGGACTAATTTCTTAACTGGAGGTTCTGAGCAAGATTTCGTTTCATGCCTCCTTCCTAATTTCTGGTGGTGCTAGCAATTTTTAGTGTTTCTGTCGGGTCCAGCCCTATAGGGTTCTGTGAGCTGCTCCAGGCTGATGTGGAGACGAAAAATTATAGAAATAAAAGATACAAGACACAGAGATAGAGAAAAGAGAGTTTGGGCTCAGGGGTCCACTGCTACCCAGATCGCGGAGACCAGCAGTGGCCCTGAATGCTGGGACACTCTCACTTTTATTGAGTTGCAAATCTGGAGGCAGGGTAGGTAGGGCGGGGCCTTGGTGGTCGGTGATTGGGGGCAGGGTAGATAGGGTGTGGCAGTGATAGGGTCAAGTACATCACGTGTCATTCAGGTATGGGGCTTAGGAATTTCTGGCACCCGAAGTGAGGTAAGGAGCATAATGCATCAGTACCTTTTCCATACTTATCAAGAAAGAACTAAAACATTAAGATTTATATTACTATTGCTGATTATCCTAAGACAAAAGGAACCAGGTGCAGAAGCAGAACATAAGAGTAGACATAGAACGTGACCACTGAAGCTCAGTGTCACATAGAGATAGTTAAGCCCCGGATGTCTGTGGGCCTCCCTGACAGCCATCAGGCCTACCACAAGAGCTTGGAGAAGCGGAGGTTTCTCCAGTCTTCTCCAGGAAGGAGATGTCCTGGTCATTTAGGACATCTTCCCTAGCTGGCTAAACAGCAGATGCTTTCACAGCGCTGGTACCGCCGCACAGCCGAGGCGCCCTCCAGCAGCCCTTATGCGGGCGTGACAGAGGGCTTAGAGCATCTTATCTTGGTGTTATTCATTTCACAATGTCACCCCAGGTTCACACTTCCTACCTGATAGGCATTAGTGAAGGAATTAAGATCACCTATGAATAACTAAGATTACATATGAATAACTAATAACTACTACGGTTATATTTCTAATTACTTTCTTCTTCATTATTTATATGGAAATAGGCTGAGGCCTTTTGCCCCTGCCTCGGCACTTATGGGATCTCCCCGCTACATGTTTCCTGGCTTGTAGACTCCTCACTCCATCTCTGCCTCTATCTTTACATGGCATTCCTAGCTTCCTCCTCCGACCCACACACCCTGTATGTCTATGTCTCTTTTTTTCCTCTTTTTCTAATGAAATCAGTCATAGATTAGGACCCATCTAATCCAATATGACCTCATGTGAGCTAAATACATCTGCAAAGGGTACTTCCAAATAAGGTCAGTTCCTGAAGTTCTAGGTGAATATCACTTTGTGGAAACACTGTACAACACAGCACAGGAAGAAACAAGGAGCCACACCATTTAGGACTCTGTAGGCTATAGTAACACATTTGGCTTTTGCTCTAAGGGAGATGGGAAACCATAGGAGGGTTTTGAAAGTGAAAAGTGGCAAGATTTGAGTTAAGTTTTAACAGATTTGCTCTGGCTGGTGCATTTAGAATAGACTATAGGGTGCAGAGATAGGAAGAGAGGAGATTCACTGGGAAACTATTGCCTACTATTATTACTAAAATAATTCAGATCCCAGAAGATGATGTGTTGGATTGGGAGTAGACACAAGAGAGTGCAAATTTGTTATTGATAAGGTTTAGCCCTGTGTCCAGACCCAAATCTCACTTTGAATTGTAATAATCTCCATGTGTGTGGGGGACCTGGTAGGAAGTAATTGAATTGTGTGGGTGGGTATTTGCCATGCTGTTCTCACGATAGTGAATAAGTCTCAGGAGATCTGATGGTTTCATGAAGGGGAGTTCCCCTGCACATATTCTCTCTGGCCTCCACCATGTAAGACCTGCCTTTTGCCTTCCACCATGATTGGGAAGCTTTCCCAGCCACGTGGAACCGTGAGTCCATTAAACCTCTTTTTCTTTATAAATTACCCAGTCTCAGGTATGTCTTTATCAGCAGCAAAAAAATGGACTAATACAGTTCTGTTATAGATGTTTTGAAAGTAAAGTTAACAGAATGTTCTGATGGATTGGAGGTGGCATGGAAGAATGGAGGAGTAAATAAGACTTAAGACTTTTGACCAGAGCCACTGAAAAGCAGGAGCTGCCATTAGCTGTGGTGGGAAGGGATGTCAGTGAGACAAATTTGAGGGAAATATTGGATGATTTATTTTTGACGTAATTTCACATACCAATTAAATGTGAAAGTGAATATGTTACCTAGATAACTGGTTATGTAAGTCTCCATCCTGTAAAGAAGACTTAAATAGAGGCATAAAATAGGGTATCAGCAATATATAGGTGGTACCGTCTATGAGACTGGATGAACTCACCAAAAAGTGAGGCTAGAAAAGAGAAGGAGCCCAAAAGATCAAATCTTAGGGACACCAACAAGTTTAGATTGGAGAAAGAATGTAAAAGGGGGAGAAGCTGCTGAGGAAGAATGAAAATTGGATGAGTGAGGTATACTGTTACCAAGTGAAGAAGGTGTTTCAAGGAAAAGGGAATGATCAATTCTGCTAAATGCTTAGGGGAATATAAGGGAGGCCAACTACTGAACATTGAAATTAGCAATGGGAGGTCATAGTGACCTTAATAAAAGCATATTTAGTGGAAGTATAAGTGAATTACAGATAAGAAAACTGTGACAAAGTAAGAAGAGAAGAATTGAAGCGAGCAAGCATGGTGAGCTTGGTGTGAGGTTTTCCTATAGAGCAATTGAGGCAATTTTCCTCTTCAAGGGACATTTGTCAAAGTTTGGAGACATTTTTCATCATCACAAATGGGAAAAGGGGGTGCTTTTGGCAACGAGGCAATAGAGAATAGGAATGCCGTAAAACATCTTATGATGCGCAGAACAGCCTTCACTGACAGACCATTCTCCATTCCTCCTTACTAAAATTCAACTTTGAAACTGTTGCGAACTATTTCTAACATCCACTGTCTCTTTATGCTGTAGTCACCTAAGATCTCTTAGGTCATTTCCTCCCATTTTTAGGGCATTTACCTCTTGGTTCACTGTCATACTATCCAAAAATTTCCATCTTAGTTCTTGTTGCTGTCAATATCCACATGGAAAGTCTTTCCAACATTCTTGGCCTCTCAGTTCTTCCCATCAGTGAACTTGCCCTCCAGCTCATCAACTCCAGTCTTCTCCTAGAAGCTCTTTTTTATGACCACTAATTACAAGCCCCTCATAAACTGCTCTGAGAGGCCACTTTCTGGCCACTGCCTTCTGTCTTTCCAGGCTCTTTCCTCTTCTGATTCCAATCATGTGACTCTATGGTGACCTATGATTTATAGTTTTTGTCATATTTTAATTACCTCGCACCCATTTCCTGTTCTCACTTTTCTCGTTATCTAGCCAAATCTTAATAATCACTTCTTTGTAAACAGTTTTGTCTTCCTTATTCCCATCTCAATTCATTTTTTTCACAGTGTCGAAACTCAGCCTCCATTAAATCCAATTTGCCTACTTTCTTCCTGTACTTCTGAAGCTATGTAATGTTACTTAAAATTTATGACTTCAAACCTCAGGAAGATTATTAATGCTGCCAGCAATTATAATATAATTTCCAATTCCATTTAAACTTTTTTTTTTAACAATTCCATACTTTTTTAAAACCCCCAAATTCTTCTACCAATCTATACCTTACTCTCCATTGATGACCTTGCTTCCAACTTTATGGAGAGGGTGGATCTCAGAATAGAACTTCTACAAGCTCCCTCTTCCACATCTCCCCACCAGCCAACATGTATACCATATACTCGGTTTTTCCTTCTGGTACTGGAGTTGAATTTTCTGAACCCTTAAATCTAAGGACAATCTGGACACTAGATTCCATCTATCTTTTATTTCTAGTTGTTTTATATTTTGTCTTTTAGGAATGTTTTCATTTTGTATCTATTTGTGAATTTAAAAGTTTATCTTTCTTCAGATTTACTGGGCTTCTTGAATCTATGAATGATGTCTTTAAATAATTCTGAAAAAACTCACTTTTATTATCTTTTGGATTCATAGATAAAAGGGATAATATCTATTATTCACACATCCTGGCTCTTGGGCTAGGTGATTATTAGAATATATTCTTCCTTTCTTCGTGTTACCTAATAGGACTCTGATATTTTTCAATTTTTTTTCTCTCTGTGCTACATTCTGGACAATTTCTTAAAATCGGCCTTAGTGTTCACTAATTTTCTTTGCCTGTATCTTATCCCTTCATTAAGTTACACATTTCAGTTTATTAAAATTTTTGTTTTTTAAAATTCTATTTTGTTCCTGTAAAAAAAATTCCTGGTCATTTTTTGAGAGTCTTTTCACTGACTGATCCTGTTTTCAATTCCTTCCTTATTTGCTTCAAACCTAATAAAATTACTTATCCTTTATTATCTGATAATTTCTAGGAATATAGAAATTTATTATGTATTATCTATATCTACGATATTTTATCTTTTTCTTGCTTATTGTGATTTGTTTCCTTGTGCATTTTGTGAATCCTTTATATCATGAGAAACTACTATTATTGTAATTATTTGTTGAAGTTCTATGTATGGAAACTCTGTGAACTCTGAATATGGGTTCTACTACCAGGAAGATTTATGTTTATCTCTGCCAGTGACCCAATTCAAACTTGCAAGTTATAATTATTAGCTTGCAATTTTTGGAACCATCAGATAATCTATACTTAGTCCCCAAATCCAGCTATGTCCAGGCTGGTGTCTGCAAGTTACTGGTGAGAATTTTTTATTGTTTTCATACAGGTATAGGCTGGAAAGTCAATCTTTCTTGCTGACTGCTTCTTTCTCTCTTTTCTGTTTCCCCTTTCCTGAAGGCAAAACACTTGTGAGCTTTGTGTGGCTTGTTCAGGCTTCTGCTAAGTACAGTCTGAAGGAGCATTGTGCCCAGTCTCTCTTACATTCTAAAGGTCTGTGTGCCCAGGGATCTGCATTTTTCTTCAGCATATTCCAGTGGCTTTGGTGCTTGCTTTTTATGTGATTAAGTTTCCCTCTATGCTCCTAACTTCATCAGGTTTCCTTACTTTCTTGTAGACTCATTTAATTATTTAAGATATTTATTTCCCTCATTCTACCATTTAAAATTCTACCTACACATTTTTAGGTGTGAATGTCAGGATATTTTTAGCATCTCCATAATACCTCTGTGCCAGAAGTGGAAGTCTCACAAGTGTTTTCCAACAATTTTTAAATAAGCATTTCAAAAATTCAATAATGGTAAATAAATACTCCAAGATAGTGGTTAGCAAGCTAGGGCCCACGGGCCAGGGTCTACTACCACTTTTTGCATGGCCTGCGAGCTAAGAATG
The DNA here is from genome assembly GCF_001604975.1 of Cebus imitator. Classification (NCBI taxonomy): domain Eukaryota; kingdom Metazoa; phylum Chordata; class Mammalia; order Primates; family Cebidae; genus Cebus; species Cebus imitator. The sequence continues at coordinate 4,310,780 of NW_016107366.1, read as the reverse complement.
ATTTTAACATTTTAAAAGGGTGGGGAAAAAAGGAAGAATAATATTTCATGACATGAAAATTAGATGACATTCAAAATTCAGTGTTTATAAATTAAGTTTTACCGGAACACATTCGAAGTTTTATTGAAATACATTCCAGCGCATTTATTTATGTGTTGTCTATAGCTGCTTTAATACTACTGTGGCAGAACACTCATGTTTTGACAGAGATAGTACACCCTGAAAACTTAAAATATTTATTATTTGGTCTTTTATAGAAAAGCCCTTTGCTGTAAACCAACACCTTTCAGGTTTAACCAATTCAAAGAGATGAGAGATAAAATGGCCAAGAAAAGGATGGTTCCTTTGTAATTCATGAGTGCGGGTGTTTATTTACTCCAACTTATTTCTAGTTCAAACACTCAGATTCTCTTTGTCACTGATGATCGATATTTTTATGCTACAAATAACATTATTTTTAATACTGTGCTCCCCTCAATATGTGTTACTGAGATTACCTTTGCTGCATGGCAACCAACAGAATTCTGAAATTTCTAACTATGTTGCTTCTTCCATTTACATTTGCTGTTTTTAAAAACAGAAAACATCTAAGTTCCATATAGTATAGAGTATTTCCATTTACTCTGCAGAAGCATGTGATATGAGAAGGCAATAAAGTCTACAGCTGAGATGCATTAAAGTATCTCGTCTCATTTATAGGAGTTAAAACCATTTTGTCAAACAGCTCAACAACCTTTCTCCTTTGGCAGAAATTGGACATCCAGCAGCCAATGGCAAAGCTGTTGTCCAGAGGAGGGAATGAGCTGTATATTTATTGTATAACATTCACAATCATCAGCCTTATTACAAATGTGCCTAAAAATAACTTCCACAGTAAATTTTTAAATCTTTTATTTAGCCTAGTGAGATTTCTAAGTCAATCTGTGTGGAGAAACTGAAATTAGAGAAATTAAGCAACCTCTTTTTCTACACCTTTTGGGTTTCCATTAAACAGTAACTATGGCAATTTAATAAGCTGCTTTTGGTATAGAGAGGAGACCCTGGATTAAATTTAATCCACTGATATTAAATTTAATGGGGACCTCACATTCTTCTGAACTTTGATTTAGGATCCTATGAGAAAATGTAGCTGGAAGAGGTTTGTTTTTGTGATGAGTAGGAAGTAACAAAGAAGTGGATCAAAGAGAGCTCAGGAAGAAAGAGCCAAGAACAGAATGAATTTGCAGGAAGGATAGTAACACTGCAGATCCAAGTTAAGAGAGGTAAACAAAAACATGTTTTGAGACAAAAATTAACCTCATGGCTGTTCACAGGAAGGATTGTGCATAAAAGCCATATACATGGTGCTTTCAGTAGTGGGGTATTTTGTTTGTGGGTGAGATCTAATTTCCTGCTTTTGGTTTTTTTGAGTCTGGCTCATTTAAAATAAGATTTATTTATATTAGTCAGAATACTGTTTTGGAAAATGCTGTAACGAAAAGTCAATTTAGTAGGATCTCTGATAAAATTGAGGACTTTCCTGGTAAGTTAGAGAAAGAGAAAGGCAAGAATCCTTCTGGCAAAACCCCAGTAAGGATTTCCTCTCATTGTAACTATCTTTTCCGTTTCCTTGATAAAACTAGTTAGCTTTTATGTTTGCCAGTGCTTCACAATCCTGGTTGCACTGTACATTAGAATCACCTGGGGAACTAGAGAAGATACATCTAAGCAGGGTCCACCCCCGACCACTTTAGTTCAAATTTCTGGGTTTGGGGAATTGGCATTAAAAATGTTCCCCAGGTAATTCTAATGTGCAGCCACAGTTTAGAACTACTGATCTGGACCAGGGTTTTTCAATCTCAGAACTATTGACATTTCAGGCTGGATAGTTTTTTTGTGGTGGGAGCTGACCTGTGTGCTAGAGGATGCTCAGCAGCATTCCTGGCCTCTACCTACTAGATGTCTATAGCACTTTCCATCCCTAAGTTGTGACAACCAAAAATTGTCAAATTCCCCTGAGGGGTACAATTGCCCCTAGTTGAGAACCACTGATCTAGATCAAATCAAACAAAACAAAACAAACAAACAAAAAAATCACCCAGATGTGTGCTCCAAGATGCATTTCAATGCTTAATGTCTTAACAAATTCAGATACATTGAATATTGTGAATGGTATGGACCCCTCTATTTTTATCCTCATATATTTGGGAAAAAATAATGAAATACAAAAATCAGCATCATCCATTTTACTTATGATATTATATATTGCATGATATTTAAAACAGAATGAGAATTTCTAGTTATCTACCTTATGGGTCAGGTGACTAACTTTGATATACTTCAAAAAATAGCTTAGCAGAGACTGACCAGTTTTGAGTATGGAAGACAGAATTCCATTCTCCACAAGGGTTTTAGGAAGTAAAATGGGACATTGTGATGATAATGATGATGATGAGTATTTTTTAGGTGTTATGTCCTAAACTCTTTATATGTTTTATCTTTTTAAAACATTCACAGATAACCCTTTGAAGGTAAGAAGCCCACATTCACGACTAGTTTGTCCTGCTTGGGAGGCACTGTAGTATAAGGAGACAAAAAACTTTTGAGTTAGAAAATCTGGGTTTGAATTCTAACTATACCAATTGCTACATGTGTGTACTTCAATTAGTAATCAATTCTGAACTCTTTCAGCTAAGAGGTTGCTCTTTGCAACCTTTGAGCTGATAGTATCATGCCTACCATGTGTGAGAATTAGAAGCCACGTAGAGAAGAAACATACCCAATATCTGGCAATAGCTGACATATAATGAACATTAGATTACTTCATTTCTTTCTTTTTCCTTTTCACAAAATGCTCGCTGTGAATTTTCTCATTTAATTCTTCCAACTGTGTGAGGACATTATTGTCTTTATTTTATATTAAAATAAACCAAAATTTCAGAAGAATTAAATATATTTTCAAAGACAAATGCTAAATCACCATGTCAGGATTTGAACCCAGGCAATCACTTGGATTAGAAAACTATCTACCTAGTAGGGGAGTATAATTAAATCCTCATTCAACAAGCACATGAATACTTTTGTTTGGATGTTCTACTGATTACTACAGGATGTTATACAGAGAAAAATGAAAAAAGGATGGCAATTAAAGACATTTTAAAATTATGTCTCTTAATCAGTTTTAGACTCCAAATAATACCAGAACTGAGTTTTTTATAGCCTGTTTCTTGAAATATTTTTCAGATTAATCACTGAAAATCTTCTATATCCACATTTTTGTAATTTTATTCTTGAAGAGGGTGAAAGGAATGTTTCAATTTCCCCTCATTTCCCCCTTTCTTTTCTCAGAATCTCTTATTGGTTCTCAAAGGAGAGAATGATAAATATAAAATTATGGCAATGATAAGATCCACACCCAGTCAAAGTCTTACTTTTTCCTTAATTTTTGCAAAAGATATAAGTTCAGGTGTGTAAATAAGTTTCAGATCAGTGATCAAGTTAATCTAAGTCCAGAGAATATTGTTTAAAGAGAAATTTCTAATTAATCATATCACATTATGATGTTATTTAATGTCAGAGTTCATTAACTGAATATTGCAAAACAAAATGTAAGACAGTTAAAGATTCCCACAAAAATCTCAAATGGACCCTAAATGAGAGCATGTTGCTAGAAACCACAAGTAAAAGACTAAAAAGCAAGCAAATAGAAACAAAAAAGGAAAAAGATAAAATATGTCATGTTTTCATAGATTATCTAATTACAATTTTCAACTATAAGGTGGTGGTACTGCATATGTATATTTTTAATGATCAGAACAATTTATTCAGTTACCATAGAACTTCGGCCATACCTCCTTGCCTGCTTAGTAGGTACAAACTGCAGTGATTGCTACTGAATCACATGTATCTTCAACTTTTGCACTTTACAAATAAAGCCTAAATTTCAACAAAAGCTCAGATATTTGTTTTTGATTTCCTGGGATGATACATTTGGCCTTCATATTTAGAAAATATTAACATGGAGTTGGATCCAAAATGGCCATTTAGGAACAGCTCAGGATTGCAACTCCCAGTGAAAGTGCAGAGGGTGAATGGACACCGCATTTTTATTGCCCACAGACTAGGAAAGTCCCAGGCAGAGGAGCTCCATGGGTTGCCAGCACGGCTGTTTCGGCCAGCGCAGCTGTGTTGGCTGGCGCTGCTGCTTTGCCGCGCGCAGCTGCTTTGTCAGTGCCCCGGTGCAGTGGTTCTCCGTACAAAATACACCAGTCCAGGTGCCCTTTTGGCTGGCAATTGGAACCACAGGAAGTCACCCATTCATCTGTTTAAAACGGGGACTGAACAGGGAACCAGGACAGTAGATTCCAGGCCAAAAAAAGCGCCATGAATCTCAGTGCCGCTGTTTAAGCCAGCGCAGTGAGTCGCCGCACGGGAAAACACACAGATTCCTGTGCCTTTTCAACAGGCGACTGGAACACCAACTTAAAAAAAAAAAAGTCTCTGAGGCAGGGAGCCAGGCGATCAGGCTCGGCTGGTCCCACCCCCACAAAAGAACAGAAATCAGAAACTCTCTAGATTGAGAGTTTCACAGCAAGCGCAGCTGAACCCGGGACAGTCCAGCTCTGTGGGAGAGGGGCGTCTGCCATTACCGAGGCACTCGAACACTACGGAGGTAGTCAGCCAATGCTGAGGCAGTCCACCGTTGGGGAGGCAATCCGCCATTGCTGAGGCAGCCCGCTGTTGCCAAGGCAACCCGCCACTGCAGAGAGACTCCACCTTAACAGAGCTGGGCCACCATTGCTGAGGCGATTCTAACTACACCCATATAAACAGGACTGCAGGGAAGTTCACTCAGCAGCCGGGCGGAGCCCACAGCAGCTCAGCAAAGCCTCAACAGGTAGACAGTGATTAGGCTGCCTCCTTGGTGGGCAGGGCAGCTCTGAAGGAAAAAAAAAAGAAGGCAGAAGCATATCAGAAACTCATAAATAAAGCCCTAAATCCCTAGGACAGAGCACCTGGGAACAAAAAGTAGTTTATGTGTTCTGCTGCAGCAGACTTAAATGTACCTACTCAGCAGCTTTGGATGAACAACCGAGCTCACAGCTCAGCATTTGAGCTCCTATAAAGAAGAGACCGTCTCCTCAAGCAGCTCCCTGACCCCTGTATATCCAAAGAGTCACCTCATAAAGGAGAGATCAGACTGACACTTGGCGGGTATCCTTCTGGGACAAAGATTGCAGAAGAAGAAAACTGGTAACAACCTTACTGTTCTGCAGCTGCTGCAGGTGATCCCCAGGCAAGTAGGGCCTGGAGTGGACCTCAGCAGACCTACAGCAGAGGGGCCAGACTGTCAGAAGGAAAACCAAGAAACAGAAATAACCTCATCATCAACAAACAGAACATCCACTCAGAGACCCAATCTGAAAGCCAGCAACTACAAAGACGACAGGTGGATAAATCCATAAAGATGGGAAGAGACCAGCACACAAAGGATGAAAACACCCGAAACCAGAACACCTCTCCTCCTAAAAGGGATCACAACCCCTCACCAGCAAGGGAACAAGGTTGGATGGAGAACAAATGTGATGAAATGACAGAATCAGACTTCAGAAGGTGGGTAGTAAGAAACTTCTGTGAACTAAAAGAACATGTTCTAACCCAATGCAAAGAAACTAAGAACATTGAAAAAAGATTTGACGAAATGCTAACGAGAATGGACAAAATAGAAAGGAATATAAGTGAATTGATGGAGCTGAAAAACACAACA
>NW_016107366.1:4278077-4300696 GCF_001604975.1 Cebus imitator | reverse complement strand
CATGTTCTCACTCATAGGCGGGTGTTGAACAATGAGAACACATGGACACAGGGAGGGGAGGACTACACACTGGGGTCAGTTGGGGGAAAATAGGGGAGGGACGGTGGGGGGTGGGGAGTTGGGGAGAGATAGCAAGGGGAGAGGTGCCAGATGTAGGTGATGGGGAGGAAGGCGGCAAATCACACTGCCAAGTGTGTACCTATGCAACAATCTTGCATGTTCTTCACATGTACCCCAAAATCTAAAATGCAATAAAATAAATAAATTGGAAAAAAAAAGAAAATATTACCATCGAATATTTTATGACTTATTATTGACTTAGACTGAATTAGTGGTAAAAGCAAGAATGTATATGGTAATATAATATCTTCAAAAAAGTCTTAAAATAATGGGGGTATTTTCAATATACTTTAATAGGGCAGTTTCTGTATATGTATATCTACAAGGCTGCCTATTTTTTTTCAGAAAATGAGCACAACAAATATTACTCATAATTACCTTTTAGGAAAAGAACTGAAAAAAGTGGAGGTTTTTAGAGGGGAGGGATAGTGAAAAAATACTTAAATGTTTTGAATATTTCTTTAATGTTTGAAGGCTTAAACCACTAATATGTATTAGTTTTTTAAAAGTCAACAAAGCAGTAGAATTATGAGTACTTTTTTTCTTAAAAGTTTTCTGTGTTAGTATTAAAATAACTAAGTGTGATATTGGTATCGTTTTATGGTTAAGGCATAGTCTTTAGGAATCTCACATTTGCATGTAACAAAATTGACTGAACATTATTTGATAAATTCACAGAATGTTTTGAATTTAATTTTTCATATGGTTTATCTATGGAAACAATTGGATATTTTATAATATAACAGCTACCATATCAACTGGAGAAGCATCTGATGAGTTATTTATCATGGTGATTACACACATGGCCCTTGCCTCTTAGTCTTAATCCTATTCTGTTGCTGGTAACTGAAAGTTTCATGAAATTATTCTTATTACCTTTATATTTTGCACTACTGAAGCTGGAACCTATATTTTCTGTTGCTGTGCTAAGAGCCTCAATAGCAAATCTGACACTTGAGATCTGCTGATGGGCAAACCTCAGCAAATCTGGGAAGAGTAAATATCATCATTACATTTGTTATTTGCCCCGCATGGCAGAACTTCAAGCTCAAGAATGCCAAACTGAAATCCACACTTCTATAATGTATTTTTGGAAATGACTTTCTGTTATCAGTAGTTAATAAAACCTATAAGATCACTAAGATGCAATTTTCAATTCTTTTCAAGTCTCTGAAGCAAAGATGTTTTTCAACAGTTGCTTGGGAGAGATCTGGCAATGATGTATAAAGAAATTGGGTTTCGGGATTAGGCAGACCTTGGTTTTGTTTTCTATCTACCACTTAGAAGATGCTTAACCTTGAACAATTTATTTAACCTTTTTTATCCTCAGATTCCTCATCTATAAAATGCATATAATATTATCTTACTTTATAGTGCTGGACTGAAATTAAATGGACAATTAATTTAAAGCAGTTAGCACTCAGTTATTGGCTATTAATATTTTCATTGCTCTACACCTTCCTCTTACGTATGAAAATTGAGTTAATAGAATAAGGGAGCTGTGTAAAAGTACACTTTCAATGGCTCAAACCTCTGATGATAATAATAATAGCTAATATTAAATGGGATCCTCCCAAGAACCTTTCTTTCATTAGATTTTTTAAAACACTGGACTTCTTCTGGTTAAAGTGGACTGGCAACAAGGCGGTTTACCTTTCTGCTTGAAATAACCAAAAAATAGCAGACACAATATATGATCAGTTTTCATGACATTGTGCAATTGGTAGAGAAATATCCTTGAGGGCTAGGAAACAATTGAGGTGACGCCTATCATTTCCCTCGCTTACTGAGAGTGTTTAGAAGAATCTACGTACAGCCTATGAGACTTCTTGAGTTGAGAAGCAAAAGAGTAATGTCTGGTGAGTCCACAGTAGCTGGAGTTCACAGCACGGTAGCAGAGACAAGAGAGCTACACAGATAATTTTGGAGACCTGCAGAAATTCTTTCTTGAGCATTCAACAGAGTACTGATCAGCACATGCATATGAAGAAAACTACTGAGTCAGGGGAAGAACATCTTGAAAGGATTAGAGGGAGCCATAGCTGGCACTCACACAGGGCCAGCAATAGTGACTGCTTCCATTAGTTGGACTGCAAGGCCTCATAATTCATGAGGCATTGGATAGAATACTTAGAAGAGCTTGGCCTTAGTAGTAAGAAATCATTAACCATAGACTACCTGTTATTATGATTTTGCCCTACCAATCTTAAAAGCAAGGCTCAAAAAGACTAAACCAAGTTTAGAACAACTTAGAGCATCCTGGAATGAAGTACAAAAATATTTATGGACATAGAAATATGTAGCAACAGACAGGATAAGTTTACAAAGTCTGGCATCTAATAAAAACTATAAGGCATTCAAATATCAGAAAAAATGCAATCTGTAATAAGGAGAAAGATGAACTGACACAGATACTAGACTTAGCAGACAATGACATCAGAACAGCTATCATAACTACATTCTATATGTTCAAAAGCTAAAAAGCTAATATTTCAGAGACATGAAAGATATTTAAAAAATTAAATTTAACTTCTATAGAGACATAAAATATTTTTTAAAATCTAAATTTTGCTTCTATATAATGAGATGAAAAGTATACTAGGTGGGATTAATGACAGGCTAGACATTGAAGAAAAAAATAGTAAACTTCATGACAGAAGTAGGGAAAAATGATAATAATAACAGTAATAAGAAATAAATAGAGCATTAATGAGCTGTGGGACAACTTCAAGTCACCTAATATGTATGTAATTGGAGTTTCTGAAAGAAGAGATGAAGAAAAGTATTTGAAGATAATAATGGCTAAAAAGGTTTCAAACTGAATAAACTCACAGATCAAGAAACTCAGGGAATCCAGGCACAAGAAACATTGAAGAAAATCACACCAAAGTACATCATGAATACAGAATCACAACCAATGAAAAAAAATATGACAGAGAAAAAGCTGTATGATATGCAGAGGAACAGGGATAAGAATGATAGCAGACTTCTCATTGACACAAATATATGAGAGATGATAGTGGAGTAATGTCTTTAATGTTTTGAAAGAAAAAAAATGCCAATGTAGATTTATGCTGAGTGAAATCTCTTTAAAAAACAAAGGTGGGGGACAGAGGGAGGGAGAGCATCAGGGAAAATAGCTAATGCATGCTGGGCTTAATACTTCAGTGATGGGTTGATAGGTGCAGCAAACCACTATGGCATTCGTTTGCCTATGTGACAAACCCGCATGTCCTGCACATATAACCTGGAACTTAAAATTAAAAAAAAAAAGGTAAAATAAAGCCCATTGTATTCCAAGAATATGAAAGAAAATCCTTCAAGTAGAAGGAAAATGAACCCATTTGGAAATACGGAGCTAGACAAAATAATATTTTAAACACCCTAATTAAGAGCAAAAATTGTTAGTTTTGAAAAAGTAAGACCTAAGAATATATTGCCAAAATAAAACATACTTTAAAGAGAGAAATAGTATGAAGAATAGAAAATGAGAAATATACTGACAGTAATCACAGGAAAGCTGAGATTTCAGAGCAGATTTTTATAGCACTCCAATAAGCAGAAGGGTAGGGTTCTTCAGGTTCTCTGGTGAAACAGAACAATAAAATGTGTGTACATACACACAAACACAGAAAGAGAGAGAGAGAATTTAAGGAATTAGTTCACGTGATTGTGGACGCTGGTAAGTCTGAAACCTGCAGGTCAGGGCAGGCCAGCAGGTGGAGACCAGAGAAGATCTGACATTCAGTCTTGAGTCTAAAGACTGTCAGAAGCCAGAAAATTCCTTCCTTGAGAGATCTGTCTTTTCTCATAAGGTTTTCAACTGACTGGATGAGGTTCACCTATATTATAGAAAGCTGCCTTATTCAAAGTCTACTGATTTAAATGCTAATCACATCTTAAAAATTTCTTACAGAAGCAGTTAGACTATGGTTCCCGTGTTTGAACAAACAATTGGAAACCATAGCATTGTCAAGTTGATACATAAAATTGATGAACACAGATAGGCAATATTTTTAGCTGATGAAATAAACTTAGGCTTAGAGAGATTAACTAACTTTCTCATGGACATTTGACTAGTAAGTAGCATAACTGAGATTCAAACTCAAGGAGACTACCTCTGATAAATACTCTCTTATTCAACATGCAAAGGTGATTAATGTAAATGTTACAATACAGAACTGATTATCTCTTTTTGTGGCACAAACTCCATTAGCCCAAAATCGTCTTTTAGATAGTGCGTGTATATAGAAACCTTCACTGAGTCTCTGTATATTACACTTTTCTGGGCTTACTCGTCTTTCTTGGATTATATATGTTAAGATTAAATTCTTCAACTATAAAGTTTACCTCAGTATTATTCTATGCTTAGCCCATGGATGAATGCAGCATAAAGGTGAATCCATGGTGATAATAATATCTAATATTAATTATGGGTTCATGACGGATAGACACACTTTACATGCATTATGTTATTTAATCTTAGAACATAGTAGGTGCTCTGTAAACTTTATTTCCATCATAACTTCATGTATTATGTCAAATATTATAAAAATGGTCATATTATTTAGAAAAAGCATACTTTTTCATATATTGGAATATTTCTTTTATGTATTTTTGTTGACTTTTTTGTATTTATTCATGCAATACAATAATAAAATACTTTCAAACATACTTGATAAAAATTTGAACTCCAATAATGTAATTTTGTGTTTTTTTCCAATGACAGTTGCTTAGTTTTTCATATGTGCTGTAGAATTCACAGAGCTTAACTGGCATATTGTACATTTATGTTTTATGGTTTTGGGCTCCAAAGAGTTAAAATTCCTGCGCTAATTCATGCAAAGAAAATATTTAATAGCAAGTTACACAGGAGGAATAGTGGTGACCTTATTTTTTCTCAGTGTGTTATCCATTTTCAGCTCAGAGCCAAACTTGAAGTCCCTCTTCCTGCCAAAAAGAAGTGGAATAACCCCCTGTCCATCACAGCAGAGCAGAATACTGATTCTGCAGAATGTAGGCAGTCAGCCAAAGAATAAAGAAACAGAGAACAGAATCTGCTCATCCATGCTAGGAGAAACCAAAATGAACTCCCATGAAAAAAATCTGCAGCAGACATTTGTTAGATAGTATTGGAAGGTTTATAAGCACTCTCATACTTAAGGTTAAATTCTGTCAGGTAGAGAATGAAGCCATAGATTTTCTGCAATTAGTAATAGGTATGCTGATGCAAGGGAGTATCATTCAATTACAGGCTAGTATGAGTCCATAATGGAGCTGGACACAAAGCCCAGAATCAGCCACAAGTGAATGACTGAGCAAAATTTAGAATAGACTAGAATAGAAAATATCTTAGTCAAACGAGGTGAAGAGTTTTCCTAGTTCATTAGAAAAAATGTGCAAATTAATCTCCTTCATTTATTTAATCATTTAGTATATATATTTTTTTCTGAGCATTCTTGGTCTAGATGTGAAGAGAAAATCGAATAAAGCAAATATAGTTCTTAACTTTTTTGGAGATACTGTCTAAAGAAGGAGGCAGATTAATACAATGAACAAAATACAAATGTGAAATCACAACTGTGAAAAGTCCTTTCATCCTAGGGCATTTGCTCCAGCTGTCCCCTCTTCCTGGAACATACTTCCCCTGCTGTCTGTTTAATTCTTTCACCTTTTTCAAGTGATTGCTCAAATCTTGTCTTCCAAATAAAGCTTACCCTGATAACTCTATTAATGCTACAGCCTCTACACTTTTCCCTTAATGGCATTCTGAATCCCTTTGCCCTACATTACTTTTTTTTTCACATAAATTTATCATCTTTTAACACCTGATGTGATTTACTAATTTGCTATTTGTATTATCTGTCCACTGCTAGAATATAAGCTTCTTGAAGACAGTAACCTGTGTTGTGTTCATAAGGTTCATATTCCAAGTACCTAGGACAGTGTCCAACACGTAGGAGATGCTTAATGTTCATTAAACAAGTGAACAAGTGAGGCCATGAGAGTCTATCAAAATATCTTGCAGTGCTCAAAATAGTAAAAGTTGCTATAAATTACTATACATAACTTCACAGTAAAATGTATATTGTTTTCTTTTCATGTAATTCACTCAGGTTTTCAACTTTCTCAACCAATTTTTTCATGAAATTCCAGGAATCACAAAACAAAAAACAAACAAACAATAAAACAAGGCATACTTATCTGACTCTTCATTTCAATTCTGATCCTCATATTGTGCCCATGAGGAAAGTGGCTTCCTTGCAGAATGTCACTTTAACATGATTTATTTTTATCCGAGGGTGCCACTTGTTATACACATTTAACATGACATGCCTAGATGAATATGACATGGGATAGTATACTTTGTTTTTGAAATATTTCAATATTTCAATATTTATAGTTATTCAGCATTTCACAATGCTTCCTTGTCCTCTGATGTCTCAGATCTTTTGTGTGCTATTCATCTTTTCACGTGTAAAATTTTACTACAATACTTAACTTTCTTGGTCTTCCACATTATTATTTTCATAAAATTGTAATTTATGGAACATTTCCATGGCTTACAGAGGAGAATATTTGAAATCACAATTGTCCTGGAAAAGGTAGGTTATATGAGCACAATCCCTGCAAAGGATCTGTAGCATAGAGTTAAGCATTGATTATGTGCTAGCATCTGGGGATTTAAAAAATGAGAGGACATAGAGAATCCTCAAAGAGTTGCTTGGCTCTATTAGCCTTGGAATTGAGCCATTAGAAATGCTTCATTGCAGCCTAAATTCTGGGCCAGTCATTTGTAAGTGTTGTCATAATTTAAGGAGCCTGGTGAGGCTAACATTTTCTTGTTATCAGTGTTTTTTTTTTTTTTTTCTTCTTCTTCTCTAGCAGTTCCCTCAAGAATTACTCATAGTTGGCAGAGATCAAACCTACATGTAACTGGTCGTCTTTATTCACACAACTGGGATTCATTGACATAGGTTTCCTTAGAAACTCCATCCTTCACCCCCAGACACTTAATAATAGAGTCCTCTAACCTTGGATACAAGTAGATTTATAACTGTTCTGTGAAATTTGTCATCGTCATTGCATCGTACCACACAGTGGTTCGGCATGAATGGCTCATGCTGGTGTTCAGAGGTCGAAAGACGACGTTGGAAAGTTAATGAAGAACCAAATTAGAAGAGCATGTTATGCTACATTGGGGCATATAAACTTTGTCCTGAGAATAGAAGGGTTCCACTAAGTATTTTATTTCATTATTTAAAAAATCAGGATAATGATATAAGCAGATGCATATTTGGACAGTCAGGATGGATGCAGTGTGAAGAATGGCAGGAGGAGATGCAGGATAATGAACTTGAGGAATACAATGGTGACAATTTATAAAAAGGGCAAATGGAGAAGGAATTATAGAAATTGCCTTGAGGTGGGTGTGCAGAGAAACTGGAGAATGGGGAATAAGAGAAGAAACCTGTCTTTCTGGCTTGAGCGTTTAGGTATCACTCTCAGAGGAAAGAACTCATTTGGGGGAAAGATGATGAATTCATCTGTGGACATATTGAATTTAGATGTCTGCGTGTCAACAAAAAGTTTCTATTTAGATGGTTAGGTATTTATCTCTGGAGCTCGTGAAAGGTATTTGGATGAGATAAGGATTTGTTATTTATTGGACATAGATGTTAATTGAAGCCACAGTTAATTTAGACAGTATTTACCAGGGAGAGGGTGTGGAGTGAAAGGAAAAGAAGCCAACATGTGCTCTCCTAATTCAGGGATATACAGAGAAGAAAATTCCGTAAATGAGGTTGAGGTGGAGATGCCATAGAGTAAGAGGAAAAACAGAAGCGTTCGTATTCATAAGTAATGAACTTATTAGAACTGCCATCATCTGCATGGATCTTGAGTTTCCCTGGCAAGAACAGAGTAGAGAGGTGGATAGTTACGGTCAAGGTCTTTAAAGAAGTAGGAGAAGTAGAAATGGTGACCGATGGTGATGAGGAGAAGAGATCGTGCTGTGATTTGATGGCACGTTCTTTGCAGTGGTAAGAACGAAAGTTTGCAGCATAAGAAAATGAGAAACCCTTTAAGGGTACTGCAGACAAAACAATATCTTGAGAGGAGATACAAACTTAAAGACATGGAAAGGATGAAGAAAAAAAGACTGGATATGAGGTTTTTATTTATTTATTTATTTATTTTTCCTCAGGATTTGACATAGTAAAAACGTTTGGGATAGAGGGTAGCAATAGGGGACTGTGTTAAGCAAAAAGCAGCACGAAGTATTGTGGGTGCTGACAGGGGAGATGATAGCAAACCAGAAGGTTTTTCTTGGGTACTGTCTAAAGATAGCAAGAATCTGGAGTAGGTGGGTTTATCCATTGGTAAAGTTGTTAGATAATCAGTTTCGGCTTTACCCCGCATATAGCTAGAGTTCTCGTGTTTCTTTTGGCATTATATTTTTCCAACAGAGTCCTAGCTTTTGTTAGCTGAGTAGGTCTAGAAGTGAGATAAATGGGCCAAGGTCCAGTTTGACGGCATGAGTGATATAATTTTCTCCAGAGTGGCCAAGAAATGTTGGGTTCTATGTGCCAACCCTTGAACTACATGGAAGGGCTTTCATCTCTATTTTCAGATCTCAATCTGGGGCCTGAAGCTTCCGTTGTCCCTTAAGTCATAGTTATGTAACACTTCTATGGTACCATAAAATTTCCCCATCACAGCCCTTGTCAAGATATATTATTTCCATTTTATATAGCTATATCCTCCACTAAGCCATATATTTAATGGACATGAATTTTCTCATCTAGTGATATATTTCCAAAGACCAGCATAGTGACTGACATAATCTAGACACACACACACACACAAGCACACACACACACATACACATATATGTTTTTGAAGTCTGTGGGTGGAGCTGGAATAGCCTGCAGGGAATGCATCTTCTATCCAAGCTGTTATGTGCCTGTGCTCAGGGATGTGTTTCACAGTAAGGAGAAAGCTGGCCAGTCTCAGGGTCTAGGGAGATGCATGGAGCAGAAGGGTCTTTTCAGCAGCTTGCGTGGATTATGGTCAAAAGAGGGCAGCAGAGGGTCACAGACGAGAGGCGATTTGAAGTGGTGCCGAAGAGTGGGCGGAAGAGAATGCAAAATCAGGAGTGAGTGTTGGGTACCAGGGACAAGGGTGGTGCTCTTTATAGAAGCTAATCCTGTTAAGGGGAGGTTTAGTAAGGAGAAAGCTGGGGAATCCCCAGGTGTAAAGCGGATGCTTAACGGAAAACTAGAATCTTAAAACCATCGAATGAAGCAACCCTCCATTCTGCTTGTTATGTAGCAGATAGCAGAGTTTGACCCTGAAAGTGTGGTCTGCCAGTCATAGGAAGGAGGGATGAAAGGATGAGGAAGTTTAGTGGAGTGATATACAAGAGAGATGTGTCCAGGAAATCCTGGAAAATTTGTCTCTTAGAAGTAGATTTAATTTTGTCTGTTCTAAATGGTCAAAAGGGAGACAAACAGCCTCATGAGTGGGGAGGCAGAGGGAACAATTTCAGTTCTAAAGAGGAACTCTTTACCTCTCTAGTCTTGTCTCACGCCACTCTCTTCCTTTGTGAACTATGCTGTAGCGACAGTGGCTTCATTTCAGCTCCTTAAACAATTGTCTGCTGGTTCGCTATTAGCATGGTTGGATTTTCGTCATCCTTCAGATCTTGACATAAATACTATTTCCAAAGTGAGTTTTTTTTCTAACTATCCTTAGCTCTTCACTATAACAGCATCATGCTCACTTCCTCTAAACACCCATTACCACTGATATTTACAAATCATTTGTTTTTCTCCTGTTTATTGTCTGCTTCCTCACGGAGAATCAGGACCATGTGTGTTGTGCTCTCCAAGGCGTAAGCAGCATCTAGTATCATATACAATTTGTGATAGTGGTTTAATGAGTATTTGATGGATAAATATACTGAATAGGTTGCCCTTGGAGGGGGAAAGTTGCCCATGATGAAAGGTATTTAATATGGACTGGAATGCAGTTGTCAAGATGCTGTATAATGATTCAAGGATCAGATAGATTGTTACTGAAATGACATTTAAAGTTGCTTTCTGTCATTCCATTCTGTTATTCCAAGAAATGAAAACGATAAAATTAATGACTCTAAAATGGAGGCAATAATGACTCCATTGCTCATCAGTATGAACAGGAAAAGGAATAAATGTGGCTAATTAGAAGGTAATGAAGATCTTCTCAACTCATTAATAAAAGTAGAAATTGTAATTTGTAAGGAATCTGAACCTTAAACAAGTCAGTAGACTTGTGTAACTTTCTAGGGAAATATTTAGGGGCTAATCCAAAAGCAGATTTGAAAATAGCCACCTTATTCTCTTTGTATTTTTTCTTTTTTTTGAGATGGAGTTTCGCTCTTGTTACCCAGGCTGGAGTGCAATGGCGTGATCTTGGCTGACCGCAACCTCTGCCTCCTGGGTTCAAGCAATTCTCCTGCCTTAGCCTCCCGAGTAGCTGGGACTACAGTGGCGCACCACCATGCCCAGCTAATTTTTGTATTTTTAGTAGAGACGGGGTTTCACCATGTTGACCAGGATGGTCTTGATCTCTTGACCTCGTGATCTACCTGCCTCGGTCTCCCAACGTGCTGGGATTATAGGCATGAGCCACCACACCTGGCCTGTATTTTTAATAACTAGCACAGTATCTGGCACATAATAAATGAATGTAGGATTAAAATGGTAACTAATATTTCAAGTGCTGTGCTGATTATTAGCGTCATGTTGTTTGTTTGAAGGGCTTATGGCAGGGTTGGTAGCAGAGTGATCTCTAAGTCAAAGAGGAGGAATGTGATGGCTACTAGAAAGAATTTTATGGAAAAGGGGAGGCAGGCAGATATTATTGGGTCAAATCCGCATTCATAGTGGTTGGATTTTTCTATATAAATATTAAGCTGTGGGAGCCAAAATGCTGTAATTAGTACTAATAGGGCTAGTGAGATTTCAATTACTAGGGTTAGTGTCAGGTTGATTACTCTCTTTCGAATATTATCAAAATGAATTGATAGGAAGTCAATGGTATGGTTTATACTAAAAGAGTAGGATCCTCATCAGTAGATAGTGACATATAAAAATAGTCATACTACATCTACGAATATATATTTGCTCAATAAATAATAAATAAATAAGTGAACTTTTAGAAACCACATCCTCACCTTTTCATAAACCTTTCCAGGTATAGAGCCTGCATTAGAGTATACCCTCTGCTCCATATAATTTGCCCTTTTTCTAGCTTAACATCTTCCTCTAGACAATATGTTTATGATATTACTAAGGGCAAGAGAAAATAATGCAGCAATGAAAATAGTCATGCTACTCATTGTTGCATATAGATGTAAGACCAACTCATTGTTGAAAACATTTTTAGTTTTTGAAATTGTTTGTGAGTTGCTGTTATGTTTTGTTAAAATTGATAGTTAAATAAATGCAGTATAAACTAATGCTCATTAAGATAGAAGACATGATTTGGATAAGTAACTTTCCTTCAAGTTTTTTTAGCATGCATATATCACAAAATATGAACTATTATTTATAATAAAATTTATGTTTATTTTGGTATTAACTATTGAGATAGACAGACTTTAAGATGGCCCCCAGGATTCCCAAATTCTGGTGTTCATGAGCTTGCATAATCCTCTCCTGAGTATGAGTGGGATCTGTGACTTGCTTCTCACTAATAGCATATGGTAAAAGTGATGGAATGCCACTCCTATAATTATGTTGTTATATAAGACTTCATCTTGCTAATAGACTTGCTTTGCATCTGTCTCTGTTTGCTAGCTTTGAAAAAGCAAGTTTCCATAAATCCTGCAGACACAAGTGAATGAATTCTGTCAACAACCTGAGGGAGCACAGAGGATCATCCCCAGTTAAGCCTCCAGATGAGAACCATGTTTTGGCTGACATCCTGTTTACAGCCTTTCAGGGGACTTAACTGAATAATACCCAGACACTTGATTCACAGAAATTGTGAGATAATAAATGTGCGTTGTTTTAAGTCACCAAGTTTGTGGGAATTTGCTATGATGCATTGACAACTAATATAGCTATGAGCACATAGAGCAAAATATACAGTGAAACTCTAAAAGAGCTATTTAGTTATGCTTCAAAGCAACAAAGAAACAGTACTGTATCCCATTTTAATATCTGAAATATATTATTTCTACACCTCTGTTCCTTGTTAAATCATTGCTAAAGTTGTTTGATGATCTATTTTCTAGGATTATTCGCTCTGTGGCTATGTCTTTCCCTAATTTCTTATTGTCTGACAGTTGTCTCAGGTTGCTACATAAACAGATATGGAGTTATTAGCATTTGCCATGAGTCAGACTATGCAATAGGCATTTTCATTGCAATTTGTTAGTTTTTGCAACAGACCTATAAAACTGCAGTTTCAAAGTCCCAGGGCATTGTGACAAACTAATAGGGGCACAATTGGACACTTTAAGTTTTTCAGGGGAAACACAGTAATAACTGAAATCTGCCACACACCATATGAACTACTAGTTCAATATAGTTCAGTTTCCCCATTAGACTGTGCAACATTTATTAGATGATATCATATCTTGGAGAAGCAGGAATTTGAGGGGAATTTCTGTGATAAAATGTTAAATACAACACAAACATCAATATAGAACAAAAAATGATCTTTCTTGATCTCTTGACCTCTTGATCCTCTTGGCCTTGGCCTCCCAACAGGTGTGAGCCACCGTGCCTAGCCAGTTTAATAAACATCTTTCTAGGCATTTATCTGTGCACTTCATACATGCATATGTACCCATATGAATTTATCTTTATTTAAAACAGAGAAAGCATAATATACTCATAATTCTGAGGTCAATTTTTCACTTCACATAGTTCTTTGAGGTTTTACCATGTTTCTACATAAGAGCTACCTAATTTTTGCTTACAATGGCATTGTATCCCATGCAAAAACTATATCATAAATTATTTGACTACTGCTCCATCGTTGGGTTTCTGGATATTTAAAATAAGATTCTATCTCAGTGTAGCATCGTGGAATAGATATCCATTTTCTAGAAACTGGGAGTTGTGTTGAAAATTGCTGGTCTGTCTTCCCTCTGTAGGTTCTAAGAATGGAACTCAACTGTCATTTAAGTGACAAAGTGATCAAAGCCAAAGGCAAAACACAAACTTTCTTAATGACATGAATTGAAGTTCACTAATCTGTTTTTGTTTGAATATGAATAAATAGAAATAATAAATCCATGAATTAATGAAATGAATCAGAAGAAAGGAAACATTCTAAGTATTCAGAGAAGAAGCATGCTTTTGAGAATTTGTACTGTAGTACACAGGTGACTGGTATTCCAAATACAATATAATGATATATTAATACATATATAATGAAGAAAAAGGGACAGAAAATCACAAATGGAACATTTTAATTAAAAATAGAGATTTGTGAAATAAGAAAGGGTTATTTGTGATCTAAAAGCTACAATATATTATTGATGAATGAATAATTTGAAAAAAATTGTATCAATGATATCAATAAACTGAGAAATTCTACCTGAATGTAGAGGGGAATTAAAAAGAATTAAAAACAATTAGAGCCAATGGATAAAAAGGGGCAAAAACAAAGACCAAACTAGAATATGGAAGTCATTCAGATAAACATCAATATATCCAAGTTTTATATTTGAAAATAGGAACCACAGAGCTTTTTACTCACATTTAACCCAGTGCTTTGCAGAGTTCAATAATCATTTGTTGAAGAGAAAGAAATAGCTTGGACAAATAATTATTTGAAAAATATTTAAAGCAAAAAGTTTCTGGAATAATTTAACAGATAGCTAGCAAGCTTTGTATGCACAAACGATATATTTTCTTTTTCAAATCCCAAAAACATTTGCAGAATTTTTTCTAATTAGGGTAAACAAGCCTCAATTAATTTTTCAAGCTAAAAATTGTAAGGCCATATTCTTTAACCATATGTATGAATATACAAATTCCCCATAAATACAAATGGGAAATTTAAAAAAGGCATTCTCAATAAGTATTGAGCCAGAATAAAAATCGAATGATTATTTGTAAAGTAAATAAGTTAAAGTTTTAAGTAACGACTACTTATGACAAGAATACTTGCAGAGAAATTTTAAAATGAGATATAAAGCTATAATAGTTAAAATGTATGCTATTTGCCTGAAGATAAGCAGAAGGTCAGTGGATCCAAATAAAGTCTAGTTATAGACCATAGAATATGTAAATATTTTATGTACAGAAAAGGAAACGTAGGCAGATCCGATGAATGTACAAATCAATAACTTAAATTAGTGGGATTATTAAACAAATATCTCAATAGATAAAAGTTTTAGAACCAAGATGAAGTTAGTTCTCCTCATTTCATATTCCGTATCAGAATAAATTCATGTAGCAGAGCTAAGTAAAAAATGAAGCTGAAGGAAAATAGAAGAAAATGTTGAATATGTTTTTGGTCTTAGGGTTGGAAGGCACATTCCAAACAGAAAATCAAAGACAAAAATATATAAGTAAATGATGAGGTTTTACTGAAAATATCTGAAAAATAAAACAGTACTTACTAAAGGGCATGTGGCACACTGGTATAAGTATTGGCAATATTTAATGGAATAAGAGTTAAATATAATTAATATAAAATCAATGTTAGCAATCAATGCATAACCTATGAATATCCCAACAGAGAAACAGGTCAAGAACCTATTTCTACAAGAAGAAAACTAGTCAATAAAATATGGAAAAATATGTTCGACCCCAGCAGTAATCAAAGTAAAATAAATAGAAACATATTACCAGTTCTAAATTTTCAAATTTGCATGCTTTGAAAATGGTAATGCCCAGTTTGTGCTGGGGTGCAATTATGACCATTCTGGAAGAAAATTTTGCAGTATTTTGTAGGAGACTTATAATCTTTGCACTTTTTGACTGGGTAGTTTTTCCTCTGGGAACATATTTTTAGATCCAAAGCAATCCATGAAGAACTTGTGTATAAAAATCTTCACTGAGGCATTATGTATAATACTGAAATACTCAAAACAAACTAAATGTCTGAATGTAAGAATTGGATAAAGTGTTGTTCAGTGATCAGAATCATGTTAATAATAGTATTTAACAACATATTTAAATGCTTAATATAAATTGTTAAATGAAAAATGTAGGTTATAAAAGAATATTTACAGAATGCTCAATTTTAAAAAGGAAATATATACTATTTTTATAGAAAGCATTTGAATGATGTTCTTAGTTAATATCTCTAATCTTTGTGGGTGTCATCTGAGAGATTGCAAATAATTTTTTTTTAATATTTTCTCCATCTAGTGAAATATTAAAAACGTATTATTTACATAGAAAAACAGAAAATAAATACCTTAAAAAGCCATATGTTTTTCAGATAAAAACCTTTAGGTAGAAAAATAAAGTTCTAAGTGGTGATGGGGGTATTCGTGAAGATGTTAATGAAAATATTTTAAGTATATTATTCTTGACTGCTTTGTGAAAATTCTTACTGCTATAGGTAGGAGAATTTTATCACAGAATCACATTTGGTGTATTATGGATTGAGAATGTTTATATTCTCAATTAAAAAATTTTCAGTTACCACAATTACATAATGTCTTTTCGGTATTTTTTTGGAAGGCCCTATGGTTATTCTTAAACTAATCTTGGAAATGTCCCACTTTGCGGGTTCTAGAGAATCTTAGAGATAGAAGGAAACTTGTATCATTTGGTTCGATTCTTTTCTTTTCATAGCTGAGAACCCACGTCCATTATATGACCCCCTTACTGAAACAAAGCCAGAAGGCAATGATAGACTTTTATCCCTCCCTTGTTCTATAATGTGTACATAACCTGAAGATGATTCTACAAGCCTGTCTAATAGCTCTTGAAGTTGAATTTCTATTTAGGTAGTGAGGTATATTTCTCACAGTTAGAAACAAATATTAGACATATTTTTGCCTAATGGTCTATGTGAAAACCAAAGTGTTACCGTATAACATATGGTAACCCATTTACTCACAACTTCTACATAAGATGTGCTGATCTACCTGGGAAGACAGATTTTTTTGAGGGCGTATTAAATCTTTAATATTGTACTAATTGCCGAGAATTCCCAATCTTTAGCTATAAGGCTTTAAGGGTAGTCCTCATCAATTCTTTATTTAAATTTTTTACCTTTTTAAAGTTAACTTAAGTTAGAAATTGAGGTGGTTAATTTTCCTTTAATACAACCTTTGAAAAATTCTTGCAGCAGTTACCTTTGATCCAAAGTGTTTCTTTCCTTCATATAGTGGTATAACAGGATTCAACATGTGAGATAGCTTTTGATTAAATGAGAATGACATTCAGATTGAGTAGTGGAAAAGGTTTTGCATATGCTTTGCCAAAGGTGTAGGCTTCATGTTCTTCTCTATTTTTATTATTAAATATTGCCCTCAACCTTAGATGGAAATACTTGAAATTTAACTTTATGCATGTATATAGTCTTTTACTTAAATCCTTTACTACATATTAACTACCTATGCTTCTTAATTGCTAACGTGATGAACTTCTTTGGTAAATGTACCAATTTAAAATATTTAAAAAGCAAATAAAGTGCACATGAAATTCAGAGGGCAAGATGTGTTAATTTCGCACCTGTATAATGCCACAATGTTGACTAGAGATCTTAGAGCCATTTAGGGATAAGACCTAGTGATAAGTCATCACATCTCGAGTGTTAGTCCTCAGCCTTGCAAGGCCATAAGTTTGGTCTTGTCAGAAATCAGAGATAATTAGGCCATAGAAAATTGCTTCATTTCAATAAAAAAAGAAATATATAAACCAGAATATCAATTTACTCTCTTGTAATGAAAAATGTATCTGTTGCTAGAACTGATATATACTGAACTTACAGATCAGCATAATCTTTCCCTGTAGGCAATAGACAAAGTCTACAGCATTTAATCAGAAGTCTCATCTGATAAAAATAGATATGTTCAGTTTTAGGGAGTACCCTTCCTGGATTAAGGATATGTTAAATTAAGACTTCAAAACTGGTTTTACCCACTAGAATATAGAGAGCATTACCTATTGAATCTAGTGGCCTACAATTTCCATCTCCTGGCTATGCACTGACTGTATTTTTATCATTAATCTTTCTCTTTCTGTAAGCTTCTGTGTTTATCTTTCATAACGTCATATCATATTTTGACTTCTTATAAACATTTCAAATATCAGTTCAGTGATTCATATGCTAGCACTAGATAAACTTGCCCAATTTGTTTTCCTTTGAGGGCATTGGTCAAACTGTGCAAGTTGTTGCCTAAATAAATGGTTTTTAGCTCAGTCTTTTAAGATATTTCACTATATACTGTATATAATCTTCCTACGCAAACATAAATTATATTCTATAGGTCAAACCAGTTTATCAGTCATAGTAGTTTCCCAAATGTGGTCACATCTACAGTTTTAGATTTACCTTCACTCAGGATGGTAAGTTTCCCATTCTTATTTATGATAAATATCTTTGCTACTATTTCTAGAAGTCTCTGGAAGTTTTGCACTCCCAAGGGCTCTGATGCCCGTGAAGGAAGTGTTGCATTTTTGGAGATGCCCATCCATCTGGACACTGCAGTTGACCCCATGTGATGGCACTGGCACTGGCTCTTGCCCTCAAGGTGCAGTCTTCTGCCTGCCTCTTGTGTTATCCTTCACTGCGGGCAAGACTGTGTCCTATTGTGCTGGAAGAGCTGTGGCAAAAGCAGCTGGCTAGGCAGATGCAAAAATAGTGGAGTTAAAATATGTCATGAAAATGGTCAACACCAAAATAAGAAACTTCTGGGTAAAGTCAGACCCTGAGGAAATGGGTCAGTGGGATCCAAGAAGATAGGTCAACAACTCAGAGTTTGCTTTGGAATAAAAGAAGGCTTTGAAGGTGGATAGACAAAAAGGAGAGTGAAGAGAGAGAGAGAGAAGATTTAGTTATCATTGTGAGTGACTGGTGGGTCTGATGTCTATAGGTGAATTAGAAAGGCTCCCCTCCTTCCTGGCAGAGGAAGCTCCTCCTGAGGGCACGTGACTTGAAAAGGAATAGGGATGGATTTATTTGTTTTTGCACCTCTTTGGCCAAGTGCATTTATGCAGGGCACAAATTGTGCAGTTGTTTAAAGACTTAATTCATTTTGCAAGAATATTAAAGAATGATATAGTTAAGGAAGGTGGAGTATTATTAAGAATATGAAGTTTCTTGGTGTTTACCATTCATTTTTCTTACTTGCTTATAAAAGTAAGAAGGGAAGAGGGTTTTAAATATTAAATGTAAATTCAATAAGTGTTAGTTATCTAGTTTATGTTGTATTAATCAAATGATTTCTAGTACCAAAGGAATCTTAATAGGAGGTTTATTGGTTCACTTCACTCAGACAATATCGTCTTACAGAATTTCACATTCTGTTGTGCTCTATTTTCACATTTGCATTTTTTCCTTTTCTTTGGAACTTGAGGTGTGCTTGTCAACTATTTCCAAGAGACTACTCTTATTCAGAGTCAGAATAAGCAATGCCTTGCTTCTAAGCCATATATCTGGAGAGTATTGCTTTTCGAACATTTGAGGCTGGTGCTATGTTTATTTAGGTCAGGATTAAACTATTTATTCCCGTGAAACCTGTTTGAAATGGAGCTTTTGGATTATTTATTTCCAGTTTTACCTAGAGGTGGAAAAGTAAGTAGTTTGGATTTAATTCTATTTAAAGGAAATAGAAAAATATTTCAAACCTTTTGATTCTGTGCTTCTTTGAAATTTTCTTTGTGTGTGTGTGTGTGTGCACGTGCACATTTATATATGTGTATATCCATGTATATATGAGTGTGTGTGTACACACACATACACGCACACATGCCAGATTTGCTGTCTAGATATTAGATATTTAAAAATTATAAAGTATCTTATTGCTTCTCCATAGGTAGTTGTGCCTTACAATGAATTAGTATTACTGCTTTGCAGATTTAAACTATGAACATTTTCATTTAAGGTAAACTCAGAGTTGACGTTCAACAGTGTATGCTAGAGGTGTGACACAATGCAGAGTTTTTGGAGAGAACATGGCAATAGAAGAATTTTAAAGCAGTTGCATGTCAGTGGTCGAGTTGTGAGGAAAAGGGAAAATAAAAAAGTAGCATGTATGAAGAAAACATAATGTTTCTTACAACCACAAAAGTTCCCACAGGCATAGTCCTTTATGCAGAGGGGTATCTGGTGGCCTAGGGGAACGCCTGATGTCTTACTCCTAAGTGTTGGGTCATTAACAGCATCCCCACCTCCCTGCCACCAATTATGATAATTTTTGGCCAATTCTCTTAACAAAAATGACAACAAATACAAGGATAGAAGCCATTATTTTCAGTGTAACCAAATGATATTTATTGCAGAGCAATTGCAATAATGGCTAATTTTAGGTGTCAACTTGATTGCATTAAGGGAGACCCAGATAGCTGGTAAAACATTGTATGTACCAGAAAGCTGGTACATTTGAGAAAGTATTTCCAGAAGGCATTAGCACGGAATTAGTAGAGTAAGTAAAGAAGGTGGATCCTACTATGTGTCTTTAAGCATTTCTTTTACCATATGCAGAGGAATGAAACTGGAACCCTATCATTCACCATATAAAAAAATCAAATAAAAATAGATTAAAGACTTAAATCTAAGGACCCCAAACTATGAAACTACTTATAAGAACATAATGATGGAAACTCTCCAGGACATAGATCTGGGCAAAGATTTTTTGAGTAAGAACCCAAAACCACAGGCAACTAAAACAAAAATGGACAAATAGAATCACATGAAGCTAAAATAGAGTTTTTGGACAGAAAAAAAACAAAAACAAAAACAAGTTCAGAGACAACTCACTGAATGGGAAAAAATATTTGCAAATGAGAAAAATAATCTTATTTAAAAATTGGCAAAATATCTGAACAGACATTTCTGAAAAGAAGATATACAAATAGACAACAGATATATAAAAAATGCTCGCCATAACTAGCATCAGAGAAACACAAATAGAGACTTCTATGAGATATCATCTTACCCCAGTTGAAA
This sequence comes from Cebus imitator, assembly GCF_001604975.1. Lineage (NCBI taxonomy): Eukaryota > Metazoa > Chordata > Mammalia > Primates > Cebidae > Cebus > Cebus imitator. The sequence continues at coordinate 4,280,440 of NW_016107366.1, read as the reverse complement.
TGGCTTTATCCAAAAGACAGGTAATAATAAATGCTCACAAGCATGTAGGGAAAGGGGAACACTCATACACTGTCGATGGGAATGGAAATTAGTACAGTCACTACAGAGAACGGTAAAGAGGTTCCTCAAAAAAAGAAAACTAAAACTACCATATGATCCAGCAATCCCCCTGCTGATTCTATATCAAAAAATAGTATATCAAAGAGATATATCTAAGTGTCCATCAAATGATAAATAGATAAAGAAAATGTGGCACATATGCACAATAAAATATTATTTAGTTATAAAAAGAATGAAATCATGTAATTTACAACAAAATGCATAGAATTGAAGGCCATATGTTCAGTAAAATAAGCCAGGCCAGCAAGACAAATATCAGATGTTCTTACTCATATGTGGGAGCTAAAATATATCAAATCATGGGGATAAAGAGCAAAATGATGGTTACCGGAGGCAGGGAAGAGTAATGTGAAGGTGGTGTGGGAGGAGGAGGGATAAAATGGAGATTATAAAGTGGGGATGATGAATGGGTACAAAAATGCAATCATAGTGAATAAGGCTTAGTATTCAGTAGCACAATATGGAGAATATAGTTAGCACTAATTTATTGTATGTTTTAAAGTAACCTGACTTGATCATTACACACTGTATGACTGTATTGAAACATCACATGTACCTGTCTTTATCCAAAAGACAGGTAATAATAAATGCTCACAAGCATGTAAGGAAAGGGGAACACTCATACACTGTCGATGAGAATGGAAAAGACAGGTAATAATAAATGCTCACAAGCATGCAAGGAAAGGGGAACACTCATACACTGTCGATGAGAATGGAAATTAGTACATAATTCCATTCCAAATTAGTACATATAATTTCCAAAATGTATGTAAGTGTTATGTAACTGATATGGTTTGGCTGTGCCCCCAGCCAAATCTTAACTTGAATTGTATCTCCCTGAATTTCCATGTGTTGTGGGAGGGACCCAGGGGGAGGTAATTGAACCATGAGGGCTGGTCTTTTCCATGCTATTCTCATGATAGTGAATAAGTCTCATGAGATCTGATGGGCAGGAGTTTCCACACTTGTTTTCTCCTCATTCCCTCTTGCTTCCACCATGTAAATATGCTTTTTGCCCTCCGCCATGATTATGAGACTTCCCCAGACATGTGGAAGTGTAAGTCAAATTAAACCTCATTTTCTTCCGAGCCTTGAGTATATCTTTATGAGCAGCAGAAAAACAGGCTAATACACTACATTAGTACCAGAAGTGGGGTGGGACATTCCTGAAAAGATACATGAAAATGTGGCAGTAACTTTGGAACTGGGAAACAGGCAGAGGTTGGTTTGGACAGCTGAGAAGAAGACAGGAAAATGTGGGAAAGTTTGGAACTTCCTAGAGACGTTGAATGGCTTTGCCCAAAAGCCTGATAGCAATATGCTGGATTTTGGACCTGCATGAGCCCTGTAACCCCTTTGTTTTGGACAATTTTTCCCATTTGGAACAGCTGTATTTACCCAATAACTGTACCCTCATTGTATCTAGGAAGTGACTAGCTTGCTTTTGATTTAACAGGCTCATAGGTGGGAGGGACTTGCCTTGTCTCAGATGAAACTTTGTACGGTGGACTTTTAAGTTAATCATGAAATGAGTTAAGACTTTGGGGGACTGTTGGGAAGGCATGATTGATTTTGAAATGTGAGAACATGAGATTTGGAGGGGCCAGAATTGGAATAATATGGTTTGGCTGTGCCCCCACTCAAATCTTAATTTAAATTGTATCTCACATGATTCCCACTTATTGTGGGAGGGACCCAGGGAAAGGTAACTGAATCATGGGGGCCAGTCTTTCCTGTGCTATTCTTGTGATAGTAGTGATTACTATCACAAGAAGAAATATCATGAAATCTGATTGCTTTATCAAGCATTTGTGCATTTGCTTCCTCCTCATTTTCCCTTGCTGCCACCATGTAAGAAATACCTTTTGCCCTCTGCCCTGACTATGAGACCTCCCCAGCCATATGGAACTGTAAGTCAAATTAAATCTCCTTTTCTTCCCCGTCTTGGGTATGTCTTTATCAGCAGTGTAAAAATGGACTAATAGGCTGGGCGCGGTGGCTCATGCCTGTAATCTCAGCACTTTGGGAGGCCAAGGCGGGCGGATCACTAGGTCAAGAGATTGAGACCATCCTGGCCAACATCGTGAAACCCCGTCTCTACTAAAAAAATACAAAAATTAGCTGGGTATGGTGTTGCGTGCCTGTAGTCCCACCCACTTGGGAGGCTGAGACAGGAGAATTGCTTGAACCTGGGAGGCGGAGGTTGCAGTGAGCCGAGATCACGTTACTGCACCCCAGCCTGG
>NW_016107366.1:4268571-4278067 GCF_001604975.1 Cebus imitator | reverse complement strand
AAAAAAAAAAAAGAAAAAAAAGGACTAATAGAGTATTCATAATAATTCAAAATAGACCAGGCATGGTAGCTCATGCCTGTAATCCCAGCACTTTGGGAGGCCAAAGTGGGTGGATCACCTGAGGTCAGGAGTTCGAGACCAGCCTGGACAACGTGGTGAAGCCCTGTCTCAACTAAAGATATAAAAATTAGCTGGGTGTGGTGGCACATGCAAATAATCCCAGCTACTGGGGAGGCTGAGGCAGGAAAATTGCTTGAACCCAGGAGGCACAGGTTTTAGTGAGATGAGATTTTGTCACTGCACTCCAGCCTGGAGTGAGACAACAAAGTGAGACTTTGTCTCAAAAAAATTCTTTTTTAATTAAATCAAATGTTTAAAATTAAGATTAAAAGGAAGTAAGCTCTCACCAATGTGGGCATTATGCAATCCATTGAGGTCTTGGATAGAACAAAGAGTAGGAGGAACAGTGTGCTTTATCTTATGGAGCTAGAACATCCATCATTTTCTCCTGTCCATAGACATCAGAACTCTACTGTGATAGTTAATACTGAGTGTTGATTTGATTGGATTAAAGAATGCAATATTGATCCTGGGTGTGTCTGTGAGAGTGTTGCCAAAGGAGATTAACATTTGAGTCAGTGGACTGGGCAAGGCAGACCCAAGCTTAATTGGGTGGACACCATCAGCCACCAGAGAATATAAAGCAGGCAGAAAAATGTGAAGCGACAAGACGGTCCTAGCCTCCCAGACTACATCTTTCTCCTGTGCTGGATGCTTCCTGCCCTTGAACATTAGACTCCAAGTTCTTCAGTTTTGGGACTTGGACTGGCTCTCCTTGCACCTCAGCTTGCAGACAGCCTATTGTGGGACCTTGTGATCACATAAATTAATATTTAATAAACTCCCCTTTATACATGTGTGTATGTACATGTATATATCTTATTAGTTCTGTCCCTCTAAAAGAACCCTAACTAAAATATTCATTCTCAGACTTTTGAATTCCCAGACTTATTCCAGTAGCCTCACAGGTCCTCAGGCCTTCAACCTCACGCTGAATTACACCATTGGCTTCCCTGGTTCTCCAACTGGTAGATGGCATGTTGTGAGACTTCTGAGCTTCCATAGTTATGTGAGCCAATTCCCATAATAAAATAGCTTATTGCTTATGTTTTCCTGGAGAACACTAATACAATTGGTATCTTACTTCTTTAGATGTAGGCTGACCTGATATGGTTTTGATCTGTGCTCCCACCCAAATCTCATGTTGAGCTGTGATCCCCAGTGTTGGAAGTGGGTCCTGATAGGAGGTGACTGGATCATGGGGCTGGGGTTCTCATGAATGGTTTAGCACCATCCTCATGATAGTGAGTAAGTGAGTGATCATAAGATCGGGTTGTTTTAAAAGTGTATAGTTTCTCCTCCCTGCCTCTTCCTCCTGCTCTGGCCATGTAAGATGCCTGCTTTCCCTTCACCTTCCACCATGATTATGTCCCCTGAGGCATCCCCAGTAGCAGAAGCCAGTGTGCTTCCTGTACAGTCTGCAGAACTGTAAGCCAATTAAACCTGTTTTCTTTATAAGTTATCAAGTCTCAGGTATTTCTTTATAGCAGCAAGAGAATGGACTAATACATAGGCAATAATAGATGTTCGTTTTTAAGTACTCAACTATTCTTGTTTCTTCCTTTTTTCCATGCTTCTGTAACTGGTCTTTAGGTGTGGTGACTTGCTTTGAATAGAATGATTGACACAACTTGAGTTCCTGGATTGGCAACCCACAAAGACATCTTTTCATATCCATGAGCCAATGTGTCACGTTTGAAATTTTCTGCTGATTCTGTTTTTTTTTCTTTCCAACACATTTACTGTGGTGACAAAATAATCTGTACCCTAAATCCCTATGACACACATTGCTTCTGTCTTCCAGTCTTAAAACAGTTTATTATATCATGCTTATTGTAATTATTATACCACCAAATTTTTATTTATTTCAAAGACATAAGCATTTATTTCAGGCTAAAATCAGTATTAAAATAGATCTAGCTTGAACTTCATTACTTCCTAAGTCACTGCCTAGCTACAGAAATCTGAGTATTTAATAAGTTTTAAGAGGTACTTCTAATAACTGCTCACTTTTTGAGCTGCAGAAAGAGCAAAGGTTTTGAAAGGAGTTGGGGGGATTGTTTGTCTGTTTTTTTCTTTCCAACTTTTAGGCTCGCAGGGATAATGTGGTTTCTTACATAGGTAAATTGCATGTCGTGGGAGTTTAGTGTACAGATTATTTCATCACCCAGATAATGAACATAATTACTAATAGGTATTTTTTTGGATGTCAAGTAGGCCCTGATGTCTATTGTTACCTTCTTTGTGTCCATGTGTACTCAATTGTTTAACTCCCACTTACAAGTGAGAACATGCAGTATTTGGTTTTCTGTTCCCGCATTAGTTTGCTTAGGATAATGGCTTCCAGCTCCATCAATGTTGCCACAAAATACATGATTTTGTTATTTTTCATGGCTGCATAGTATTTCATGATGCATATGATGCATAGTATTTCATGATACATTTTATTTTTCTAGTCTACTGTTCTTGGGCATCTAGGCTGATTCCGTGTCTTTGCTGTTGTGAATACTGCTGTGATGAACATATGTGTGCACATCTTTGTTACAGAATGATTTATTTTTCTTTGGGCTTATACTGATTAATGGAATTGCTGAATCGAATGGTAGTTCTGTTATTTGAGAAATTGCCAAACTGCTTTCCACAGTATCTGAACTAATTTACATTCCCAGCAGCAGTGTTCACATTTTCTTTTCTCTCCAACCTCACCAGCATCTGTTAGTTTTTGACTTTTTAATAGTAGTCATACTTACTGGTGTGAGATGGTATCTCATTCTTGAAATCTTTTTCAACCTCATCATTATTACCATAAAATATTTCTGAGGGCGATGAACTTAAAATATACTTAAAATCACTTCATTATTATACGTTTTAAAACATTCATACAGGAAATCTCATTTTCTTAGGCCTTTTCTAAATTTTTTATGCACAAATTCCTGTTGTTACAACTTATGAAGTCTGGAAGAAAATCATCTTAGCACTATGCTGTTGCCACTATTATTGCATAATGAGACTACTTATTGATGTGTTTCATTTGATTCTTGCTGTTGAAGAGAGGAAGTCTTTTATATTTCAGTCTGCACTTTGGAAAGATTATTCTTTGTGGTTATGCTCTTTGTTTTCAGACACTTGCATTGATTGAGGCTAACTCTGAACTCAAAATTATAGTGTATACATTGTCCTATTGTTGAAAAATAATCCCCTATTGAAGATACCCTTAGCTTATATTTCGAGTAGCAGTTTGGTTTGCCTGTCATTATCAATCAGTGTTTCCATGTCTGCAACAATTCAGCTGATGGCATTTTGAGTCAAAGGAAAATAGCATTATCTGCAGACATTATTGCAATATGTTTCAGAAATTATACAACTGTTTTAGTTAATTTGAAGCATTCTTCACCTGTATAGCCACTTAATTGTTGTTTTAATAGAGAAATTAGTCTTCACTATGAATTGGATCCTTCTAAGATGCTTATTTATGAGGAAGACAAGTTCCCCTTTTTAAGGATTTGGAGGTACTAGTAAATTTTGTCTTAACTTTGAGTTGTCCCCAACTGAAGATCTAAGACTCAATATTAAATAATTTGTTTCAGTTGAAACTTAGAAATTGATGACTACCTCTTTTACCACTATAGAGTTTTTCCTTTGCCTACACATGTATTGTCTGGTATTTTCCTTTAATACTTATACTGCTAAAGGAGAATGGCAATATTCAGGGTTTTCACAGAAATTTATTACATTATCTTCTTGTTCTCTTTTTCCATTTTCTGAGGGTGACTCAAACATGAAAAAGGGGCAAACAGACTTACCCAGAAACAAAAATATTTGACAAAATTTTACATATTTTTAAACCTTACCTGCTCCAGATATAATAAAGTGATTGAATAAAAATGCTTTATATAGAATGACATTAGCCCAGCTATCATTCAAAGTGCAGTAAGGAAAATCTGGATTCAATTTTTATAATGGAAAAGTGAGTACCTCATTAAACCCAACATTTGTGATGGTTATTACAATGAATAAAACAATTAGTTCACTGATTAGTGCTTGGCAGTTCACCACAGCTGATTTTCAACTCTGAATCAGAGCAAATAAATGTAAGGGAAATATTCATATATGTTAGCTGGCATGAAGATTTTGAAAATAAAACATAAATGTATTCCTTTTTTCTTTTCTTATGTAAGCACAGTTGGAATTCTCCCTTATCCTTTACTCAATTCAACGTCAATTTAGCTTTTTCCTTTTAATTTTTGCTTCTTCAACAGGAAACTTTATCGAGGTGACATTTTGTTCTTTTAGTTTTATCAGCCCAGTGGCACATCTCCTACTTGAATCGCATTACGTAGGCCGAGGGAGAAATACAAAGAAAAATAACTTAAGGTTTCTGGCTTGAAGGAGGTGACAGTTTAGCTGGAGGGACACGCAAGGTACACCCAAAAGTTCCATAGCATTCAATCATTAAAATAATAAAGAGCCGTGTGAACTAACAGGATTTGCATTTATCCAGCTTACAAAAAGGATAAGCAATCTGAGTGGCATTCCAACTTTTGCTTTTGGAATTTCTGAGGATCATAGTAATATGAAATGGTTCTGCTTTTTAGAAACAATAAACTCAGTGTCTATGAATATGAATGAACAGGCCAGACATGGTTGGAGGAGACAACATATTTGGAGTTAGAATACCTGAGCTTCTGATACATTCACTTGGCTGATTCACTTTGGGGAACTTATTTAACCTTCTCAAGTCTTGTGTTTCTCATCTGTAAAATAATAAAAATAGCACAAACTGTGGTAGATTGATTGCATTTATCACCGTAATTAACAGTGTCTCAGTAGCAACATCTTTTTCTGTGTACTATAACTCTGGGTTGACCATGTTATTCGCTTCAGCAAATGGGACAGTAGTAAATTTGATGTAATCTGAAACTTGAAAATGTGTACCTGCGCATTCCGTTGCTCCTCTGCTTTTGTCATAAGAACATGCCCAAACTAGGGGAGGGGACATGTGGAGGAGAGTCAAGATAGCACACGTTGTCCAGCTAATGCCCAAGACATGTGAGGGAGCCCAGTCAAGGTAATCAAAACCACGTAGGTGACCTGAAACTGATCAAAGATGTGTGTATGAAACCTGTTGAGCTCAGCTGAACTGTGCAGCCAATGATATAAATTCGTAACGAAAGATAAGTGATTATTGTTTTATGCCATTGAGGTTTTGTGCTGGTTTGTTATGCCACAGTAGCTAACAAAGAAAATACTTCATTGTTACTGCGGAGATTAAGACAATGCATATGAATGGGTTTTGCAAACTGTGAGGTAATATACACATGTGTGTAAAAAGTCTTAAGATCAATGGATTATTTATTGGCGATGAGGACATAGAACAGTCACAAGATGTAGATCTTAGTTACTTCTAGGATCCAGCTAAGTGTCCAAAGTGTTCTGTCAATGTTTATTTTGTTGTAGCTGTTCAAAGTGATATATGTTTATTGTGGTGACCTATCTATTTGTTCAAGTGCCTTAGAAGTTCTTGTCACTTATAAATGATTACTGAAAAAAAATGAAAAGGAACTGTAGAGAAACGTCTAAAGCTAAAAACATGGTATGGAAGAAGTTCACCTGATTGTGTTCATTTAAATCATTTAAGTACAGAAAATTTTTATTAGGCAGTCAAGAATTTTTTCTAACAAGTTATTAATAGTTTAGCTTGACCAAAGCCAAAATTGAGAAAACTTCAAAAAGAAAGTTATGTATTAGATACTATTTAACATTATGAAATATTTTCATACTGCTGAATCACAAAAAATAGATGCTGCAAACCTAAGTAAAAAACTCAACTTCTATTTCTGAGTAGTTGGTGTTCCCAAAGTTAATTTTTAAAGTAGGTCCTTTGGATTTTGTAGCACATTTTTTCAAAACAACAATGATATGTTCTAAGGGTTACCTCAAGACTACAATTAACAGCAATAATTTAGTAAATATATATAATCTTGGAACTTTACATGGGCCTGTCTCTGTTCTAGGGGATAGGGACATACTAGTGAATAAAACAGATAAACATCCATGTCCTCATGGAACTTACCTTCTATTAGGGTGGATAAAAATAAGCAAGCTATATAAATAAATATGTAATACGGCATCTGACGATAAGTGCTATGGAGAAGAACAAATCAGGAAAGGCATATGGAGTGTGTCAGTGGGGGCTGCAATTTTAACTAGGTGGTTTTTACTGTAGCAGCTAAAGAAATGAGCCAGGGGCTGTGAAGACAGATAAAAAGTGCAATGCTTTGTAGGATTATTTTTGGTGGTTTGACATTCCTTCTCCTGCTCTACTTGCTCTTCTCAAGTCCATAGTTTTTACTCTGAATTTGTTGAGATTAAAAAATAGAGAAGAGGGACTCCTGGGCAAGATGGCTGAATAGGAATGGCTCCCGTCTGCAGCTCTCAGTGAGACCCATGCAGAAGGCAGGTGATTTCTGCATTTCCAACTGAGGTACTCAATTCATCTCATTGGGACTGGTTAGATAATGGGTGCAGCTCACTGATGAGAACAGAAGCAAGGTGGGGTGTCACCTCACCTGGGAAGCTCAAAGGGTTGGGGAACTCCCTCTGCTAACCAAAAGAAGCTATGAGGGACTGTACCATAAGGGTGGGAATGGCTGAGCTAGACCTCTTGGTTCATTAATGCAATCAATCTATCACAAACATCTCCATCAAAAAGTGGGCAAAGGATTTGAACAAACACTTTTCAAAGAAGATATTTATGCAGCCGACAAACATATGAAAAAATACTAATCATCATTGGTCATTAGAGAAATGCAAATCCAAACCACAATGAGATACCATATCATGGAGCCAGTTAGAATGGCAATCATTAAAAAATCAGGAGACAACAGATGCTGGAGAGGATGTAGAAAAATAGAAACACTTTTACACTGTTGGTGGGAGTATAAATTAGTTCAACCACTGTGGAAGATAGTGTGGTGATTCCTCAAGGATCTAGAGCTAAAAGTACCATTTGACCCAGCAATCCTATTGCTGGATATATACCCAAAGGGTTATAAATCATTGTACTCTAAAGAACCATGTACACATATGTTTATTGTAGCACTGTTTACAATAGCAAAGACTTGGAACCAACCCAAATGCCCATCAATGTTAGACTGAGTGAAGAAAAATGTTACACATGTACACCATGGAATACTATGAAGCCATAAAAAAAGAATGACTTCATGTTCTTTGCAGGGACATGGATGAAGCTGGAAACCATCATTCTCAGCAACCTAACACAGGAACAGAAAACCGAACACCGCATGTTCTCACATATAAGTGGGAGCTGAACAATGAGAACGTATGGGCACAGGGAAGAGAACATCACACACCAGGGCCTGTTAAGGGTAGGGAGCAAGAAGAGGGATAGCATTAGGAGAAATACCTAATGTAGATGACGGGTTGATGGGTGCAGCAAACCACCATGGCACATGTATACCTATGTAAGAAACCTGCATGTTCTGCACATGTATCCCAGAACTTAAAGTATAATTAAAAAAATAAAGAAGAGGTGGGAATAGGTGAGGAGGCCCCAGTGGTATGCCCAAGACTGCAAAGGGAGAAGTAGAAGAAAAATGAGAAGGAGATTTGAAGCAATGGCAACTAGTCCCCCTTCTGGAGGTGGTTGCTCACATCAAGGTAAATGATAGGAAATGACAGTTTTCTGTCTTACAATGTGTTTTTGTATCTCAGTGCCTTTTCCCCCTTTCAGAGCATACATTACACAAAGGCAGGGATGATGTGTGTGTGTGGAGAGAAAATAGAGGGTGTTTCTTGTGAGCTGGAGTAAAGTAATAAAAACGTCTTGAGGATGTTATGTCATGGGAGGTGGACAGCTTTTTATAGTGGGTGCCTGTTGCCTGTGAAAATACCCCAAAAGATAATGTCTTAAAGGAGCAATTTTATTTTGCTCATGATTTTGTAGGTCAAGAACCAGGCTTTTCTTGATCCAGAGAAGTCATTTCCATGAGCGCTCACTTTTTTAAAAGGCAAATTGATACTGACTGTTGTCTGGGAACTCAGCAGGACATCAGTCTGGGACCTCCAGTTCTCTGTGGACTTCTTCATGGGATTACTTGGTGTTCTTCACAGCATGGTGACTGGTTTTCAAGGTGATTGTTCTAAGAGACAGGTAGTGGAAGCTGTCAGTTTCATTAAGGCCTAGGCACAGAAACAGGTACAGTGTCACGTCTGTAGTTTTCTGTTGATTAAAGCAATTACAGAACATACACAAAATCAAAATGGAAAGGACATAAATCCCCCACATCTCCATGGTTAGGATGAAATGTTAAATGAAAGAAAAAGTTGTGTCATTCCTACTCGGTTCTCAAGAATTTTTATATTTTAAGACTCTGTTTGCTTTACTCCATCTAACACAGTACCTTAAGCTGTCATTGTTAAAGTTAATTTAAAGTTAAATTGAACAATGATTTTATATGGCTCAATATTTGAGGGAAAGCGTGAAAGATGTTTTTCTAAAATTGAGAGAGAATAAACTAGATAGGATCTTTCCTATGTTGATTGTTTTACTCCAAGCAGTCCATGTTACTTCCCCAAAGCTGTTTTCCTTTCATTGCAGACGTGGTTGACTGGCCAACTGGAACTTAGCTGTAAAGATCAGAGAGGAAGAAATTGCTTTAGTAGATTCAAAGTCAGTTAAGAAAGTTTCCTGCATTGTGAGCCACTAAGCTGCAGGTACACAAGGCTGCTGCCTTTTGGAGATCCCCAAACAAATCCGATGGCCCATAAAGGCAAGACAGGCTCAAGGCCAACCTACAGGGTAGAATTGTCAGAAGAGTTTTAAAAATGAGTCACGCAGTGTTGATTTTAACTCAATGTTGTGCTTATGTATGGAAAAACCATTCATCATTATTTCACTGGTAAAACTGTGCTCAGTGCTCAGCTGGTGTACAGCCTTATGAGGCTCATGGGACATCGACCATTCATTTTTGTCTGTATTGGTTAAAGCTGTTCAGAGAAGAGTATTCTAAGATTAAATCTTTGTTGTAAAAAACAGAGGTTGATAAATAAGTCTGAAAGCAAATTGGGACTAATAGCTCACGGCTACTTAGAGACAGGGCTTAGTAATCTCTGCATAGTGTGGCAATTCTTCCTTTATCCAGAGGGTCAGGGGCAATTTTTAGAGTGAAATGGGTCTCTGAATTTTGGGCAAGATCAGGAAAGCCCTGTCTCTGGGAACTAAAGGGATATTTGCATTTAAAAATATTTTTGTCTTTGGTTCTGTTTATGTGGTGAATTACGTTTATAGACTTGCGTATGTTGAACCAGCCTTGCATCCCCGGGATGAAGCCTACTTGATCATGGTGGATAAGCT
>NW_016107366.1:4214293-4265266 GCF_001604975.1 Cebus imitator | reverse complement strand
GGAAGGCAGCAAATCACACTGCCATGTGTGTTCCTATGCAACAATTTTGCATGTTCTTCACATGTACCCCAAAACCTAAAATACAATAAAATAAATAAATGGGAAAAAAAATATTTTTAATTTCTGTGGGTATACAGTAGGTGTATATATTTTATGGGTTATACGAGATATTTTGATACAGGCGTGCAATACACTAATAATCACGTAAGGGTAAATAGGGTATCCATCACCTCAAGCATTTATCCTTTGTGTTTACAGTTCAATTATACCCTTTTAATAATTTTTAAAAAACGTTTTCAAACGGGATCAGAAATGATGATGAGGAAAAAGGTGTTAATTACGAAGCTTGTGATATTATCTTTCGGATGGCCTCAGTTAAAACTTGAAAACCTAACCTTATGAGAAATGAAACCTAAAAAGATGCAATGCAAAGAAAAGACGAACTGACATCTAACTTCACCTGGAGAGATTTCTTTCCTGCCTGCTGCCTTTCTTATTGATAATGAAGTGTTTATCCCCCAGCTTTGGCGTTATAGGGTTTGGAATTCTGCAAACTGCAGTCTCTCTTCACCAGCTGGCTCTTATTGGGCACTATGAACTATGGACAACGAGAGGGAAACTGAAAAGCTGAAGAAGGAAAAGGAGATTGTGGCTTCTTTTATTTTCTTGATCCTTTCAGGACTACAATAGCAATGGAGCTTCACTGTGAACGCAGTAATTATTTCCCATAGCACCAGGTGGCTCCAGTTCCCATTTGCTTTTTTATGTTCTTGTCCCAGGCTTATTGCATCTCCCCGGATCACCAACAGTAAACAGACAGTCGTCTTGTCATAAGTCTCAGTTCTAGCTCTCTAGGGTCCCTCCTCTGAACTCTGGAGATACGAGGCCAGCTAGCAGCTCCTCTTTCTCAGAGGTCTATGTCCAGGTCTTCAGGATTTTTCTTCCAAGCTTCTAAGTTCTCAGGACCTTTGGATGAGTAGCTGCTTTTGAAGTATCATTTCTTGGTGTCTTGCTGTTTTCTTTTTTCCGTCTTATTTCTTTTATCATATTCACAAGTTCCTTATAATAAACTTCCATTAAAATCACTGATGTGTGGACTGTGACTGATATAACTATTTTGCAGGAATGTTTACAGTAGGCCCCAGTGCTACAGTGATTTTGCCATAGAGGTGCAGAGCCTAAAGCTTTCCTTTTTCACTAAGATGCAGTGATAATGTACCCACGAGTATTGCTGTAGTACACGTACTAGCCAACCAGCTAAGCACGCTGAAGGAGGGAAACGGTTTGAATTACGTTAAGGGGTAATGATTTAATTGTTCTGAACTTCTTGACTGACCTGGCTTTCTAAATGTCAACATTTTTTTTCCATTAAATTATCTTTATAAATGTTTTACTCTTCCTTCCACTCCCCCTCTGTAGGTGCCACCCCATGGTCGCTGGCTTATGTGTATGCCTCTAGAACTTCACTTTGTCTTTGAGTCCTGTTGGTGGTACTCCTTCTATTTGAGAGATGGATGAAGTGAAGTGGAATAGGGAAGGAGAGTGGGCATGAATTTCCCGAGTGATTACAGTGTGGTGCCATTAAGAAGACAGGAGACAAGGTGTCCAGACCACAGATCCATAGTGTGTACATCAAGAAATTCACAGGAGATACATCTGAGTTAAATCTTGAAGGATGAACTGGAGTTCACGAGATGAAAAGGGAGGAGGAGATGACTTGCTAGAACTAGATAATACACATCCAAGTATCTGGATAGAAGGAGCAAGCCTGTAACATTTTGGCAAGTTGTTGCACAGCAGAGGGGAAAGACAAAATTAAATTGGATTTCTGTCATACCTATTTTCTAAGCATGGAAGACTTGTTAGGAACTGAATATTGTCTGTATAAAATGTAATTTTAAGTACATTTACATAAGTTCAGGATATACAAAATTCTAATGGACTTCCATCAAAGTATATGTATTTCCCTGTTTACTAATTATTTGGGAGTAGATATATCTTATTTTCCCACTTAGATTTTAATTAGAGACACTGTTAAATACTATTTTGTATTCATCTAGCAAAACTTTACACAGTGACACATAAACAACTTAGTAGATGCATATGAATTTAACTAAAAAAATTAATGAAACTTAATAACCCCCAAAATGTGTCATGAAAATGGCCTGTTGAGACCAGTATTCTATTTTGGAGCAAAGTATTTTGTTTTCTTTTGTGGTATGGGTCTCAGAAGGTAAGGAATGTACCACCTCATCCAAACTTCTGAAGATTTATCTGTGATACATCCTCACCACAATGTGAACATATGTTTAGTTAATGACTGTATCAGGAATGATTTTCCAAATATCATTGGAAGACAGTTTTTTTCACCTGTCATAGAGGGGTTTGATTTATAGTGAAATCATTTAGTTAATCTTTGCCACTTTGGTGGGTGTTCAGCTTCTGCATCTGCTTCATACTGCTATCTTTATCTTAATTTGGAGATCACTGACTTGAAGGCAGCGTCCATCTCCTGCTGTGGAGGCCAAAGATGTTTCCTCTTTCTTCAGCTTGGTAGAGTCAGATGGTAAAACTATGACATAGACTTGAACAACTGGTGTTCTTTTGTGAGATTTTGGATCTTGAGCAAGTGACAGTGCAATACAGAGGCAGTTGGAGTTGTCTGACATCCCCTGTCTTCTGCGTGGCCGCCCAGAGCTTGCTTGGGACTTGTCAGATTTTCAAGCCAGTCTTCCAGTAGTCCGATATAATTCCAATACATTCTCTCTCTCTCTTTTGACTTCAGATTATCTGCATCATATTCTGTTGTTTACAGCCAAATGCCGAAATGATAAAGATGGTGTTTAAAATATGAGAACATACAAGCATATGTTCTCTTATATGATCCTCATTTGAACTTCATTATTTTAAAGAAGTACAAATACTACAACGTTGAATTTTGACACAGAAAAAGAGTATTTCTGTTTTTAATTTCAACCATCTGTAACAAGTTTCCCACTGGATACAAAGGTTGTTGACAGGTAGTGTAAATGGCTGCAAGTGACACGCATTTTTGGATGGAGATTTCGGGATTTCCCCAGTGAATGTGATGAGCTGTCCAGATGGTGCCTTCATAGCCACTCAGCAGAGTCCTTTAACGATAACAATTAACAGCTAATTACATTTAATGCCTTGAAAGGAGTCCAGTCGCATTTGTTTGATCAGAAATCAATCCCTGGGTAGATCCAGAAGAGAGAAAAGAGTTCCAGCACAGCCATCTGGATACTCTTTTCCTTGCCACTTTTGCCACTGAAGAGGATTTAGGGATGTCCATAGCTCCCCTTGGAATATATATTCTGCTTCTGGAAGCTGTTTAAATAATGGGCCTTGCTGAATTAAAAAGAGAAAAATTGGTTTTTGTCCCATTAAAGGCAAGAGTCAAGTTGGATAAAAATTCTGTTTAGATGGAGAGGACAAGAGAAAAAGCTTAGAAAACCTGCCCTCGATGTTTGTGGTGGTTCTAGGAGTTATAACATACAAAAACAATGCTAAAACAAAGTTGGATCATAATTACTTTAAATGATGAATTCAAAGAAACCTGTGTTAATTCTTCCCATATTTTTCTCCATAAGCACAATCTCTCTTCATGTAGCATATAGACAGGAAATGAGCATTATAATGAAACTTGATCAATTTGTAGACTCAGTTCAGAATTCATGAGAACTCTCATAGAAGCTAGTATGGAACATACAGCTTTCAATATATGTTATTTACTTCCCATTCAGGTGATAACTCTGCCTATTTGACCTATATAACTAAGGTCAAGCTCTTCCTCACTGGGAAACAACTGAAGAACATGTAGAGATCGTCCATCTAGGAACCATGTCTTGGTGCGCCTCTTAACTGAGTCCAGAGTCTAGATAGCTGAATCATTGCAGGCAGCATATGACCAAGGGGTGAGATATAATAAAATTAGAGTTATTCACCCTCTGTAAATGACCTCAAAACACAGTGGAGGGCCCTCAAACCCCAAGAGGCCATATCTGTGTTGTTGAACCCCATGCTTTTGGTCAGATAACTGATTCTAGCTGGCCCAATTAGATTTTATTTCCTGCAAATCTGAATCTTAGAGGAGGGAGGCAGAGAGACTTAGGGGTTTTGGAGCTGGATCACCAAAGGAAAGTTCCTCCTGTATATTTTTATGTGTACTTTAAGCAAAACTTTTTAAAAAGTGTATTTTCACAGGTTCTGATGTTTTTATCTTTTTGGGGGCTAGAATTCTACAATTTCAATTTAAATTTTCAAAAATCTGAAGGTTTGTATCAGTCAATTCAGGATAGGTTAATGCTAACTTCATAGTACGTATCCATTAGAGTCAGTTGGGAGCTGTGCTCCATTAATCCTTAAACAGAACCATCTGGAATGATGCCAGTCACTGTAGCACACCCTTAAATATTTCTGTTCAGATCTTATTGGTTAACACAAGTCTCATCAGCATGAATTCAAGAGTGTTAGGGAAACACAGTCCTGTTATGTTCTCAAATGACAAAAAGTAGAAATACTGGAAACATTAATGAGTAGCACTAATGTAATATATCAGTTGCAGGGAGTTTTGTTTCCTGCTTTATGATCAGAGAATATTTCCTGTAATCTTCATAAATTTGGAATGTATTGGAGTTTGCTTAGTGATTGAATATATAGTCCATTTTTTGGACCGTTTCATGGACAGGAGGGCATATTACCTGCTGTCCATGAAACAGGGCCTCCTAAAAGAAGGCATATTATCTATATTTGGGGTATAAAATGATATATATATCAATTACATCTACTTTTTATATGTGATGCTTGGTTTTAAAATATGTTTTCTGTCTATTTGATTTGCTGTGAACTGAGAGAGGAAAATGTAAATCTGTGATTTCATTATTTTATTTTTTTTAGGGACAGGGTCTCATTCTGTTAGCCAGGCTGGTGCTATCATAGCTCAATACACCTTCAAACTCCTGGGCTCAAACTAAGTGGTTATAGTCACTTGCCACCACATGTAGCTAATTTATTTTATTTTTCGTAAAAGCAGGGTCTTGCTCTGTTGCCCACGCTGGTCTTAAACTCCTGACTTTGAAGCAATCTTCCCACCTTGGCCTCTCAAAGTGCTGAAATTACAGGCATGAGCCACCATGCCTGGCTTGAATCTGTTATTTTAAATATATTTTCATTTATTGATCTTTGTATCTTCTGTGATTGTTGCTTTATAAATATTATTTAGAGCATATATTTGTAACTCGTATACCTGCATTATAAATTATGCATTTTATAATTATAAAGCACACTGTTTTTATAATTGTGTGCATTTTCCCTTGAATTCAGACTTATTTGATATTAAGATCATAATCTCTGATCTCTTTTAAACATGTATTTGCGAAGTGTTTTCCCCCACTACTGATAGGTTACTTATGACTTCCGTCTTGATTATTCTCTCTTCCTTGAAATATCATTTTTTACTTTTCTTCCAGAGTATTATATCATGCAGTTTTTCTTCTACCTCACTAGTTGCTAATTTTTTCTCGTCTTTTTTTTTTTTTTTTTTTTTTTTTTTTTTTTTTTTTGCTATTTTCTTATCATCTCCTTAAACATTTAAATTAGCTGGCATGCTTGAAGGTTCAGTTCCTGACACTCCTGCCTTCTCTCTTTTTACTCATTCTTTTGGTTGATGCCTTTTAGCCTCTGGCTTGAATGCCAGCTATCTTCTATCAGTCAAGGGTTCAATCAGAAGACAGAAATCACAGCAGTTATTTCAGCAGGAGGAATTTAATATAAAGTTATTAACTAGGCGTACATGTATTGACTATATCACCAGTGACTATTATTTTGAGATATTGGGCCACATTTTCAGCAAATATAGCTTTCAAAGAAAGGACTAAATTTGAGCATTTTAAGGTGTCATTTCCCAATGTAATTTTTATTTTCTCACATGTGAGCTACATTGATGCCTGAGAAAGCACTGAGCGTGTTTGAGTATGTAAATTGTACGGCTATACTCTATGCACTGGCACAAACTCTCTTGCCCCTCTGTTTTTAAATTTTCACTTGTTCATATGCTTTCGATTAATCTTTACTTGGATTGGAGAGGTAAGAGCACAAAGATTCGCGTTTAATCACTGATGTACAAATACATAAAACCTTTTAGCCTGCTTTGGTTCTAAGTCACCCAGAATTATCTGGATATGGTATGAGAGGTCCTACACAAGGTCAATACTAATTTGATACAGTTTTCTATTAGATTGTAGACGATAGGGCTAGCCAGGAATATGCTCCTTTCCCATGCTCTGCTTTCTTTAATATGATCCTTGGAAATTTGCTTGCCAAAAGCAAAATCGACCAACTATCTAGTTAGAAATATAAATCGCCATCTTATTTAACACTATGTATAATTTTTCTCTAATATTGTGTGATTTAAAAGAAGGAGAAAATGTATATGACAATAAGAAATAGTGTCACATTTTGATTATATTTTCACCTTCCCTGATGTGGAATTTTCTTATTGCATTCTCTCTAAAAATCATATGACTGTTTTACTTTTGACCATTTTTGTGTATCTTTTTGCTCTTTTTGTATTATCAAAATGCAATTGTTTGCAATTACATACTCATGTGAATGTGACTACAATAAAATACTGGCCAAATAGATAAATATTAATATTGATAGTGTTTTTCTCTGAAGTGCTTTGGGATATGTTAACTCACTTAAGCCTCATCACAATTTCATGAACAATTCTGAGCAAGTGCTATCCTCTTGATTTTACAATCAATGACACTGAGGCCTACGGAGGTTAAATGACTTGCTCAAGGTCATAGTTTTGTCTTTTCTTATTTCTACATTGCTGTGAGACCCAAGCACTACTATTATTAATTTCCATTTTTTAATCCAAGTCAACTCGAGAATCTTTTGCTGGTTGAACTACTTTTATTTCTGCAACAACAGAACAGGGTATGACCCACTGAATTGGCCTTTATGAAAGTTAATGAGGAATTACGCTGCCTGAGAGACTTGAGGTGAAAGATTTCTTCAGGTCTTTTATACATTGTAAACATGCAGCAGGCAGAGACCAGGACTTGCCTTTGTACATTGTCAGATGCAGGGGAGGAATTGATAAACATGGAGGAAGGAATTGCCTCCTGAGTACTTTTTTTTTTTTTTTTTTTGAGATGGAGTTTCGCTCTTGCTACCCCAGCTGGAGTGCAATGGCGTGATCTCGGCTCACCGCAACCTCCGTCTCCTGGGTTCAAGCAATTCTCCTGCCTCAGCCTCTTGAGTAGCTGGGACTACAGGCATGTGCCACCATGCCCAGCTAATTTTTGTATTTTTAGTAGGACAGGATTTCACCATGTTGATCAGGATGGTCTCGATCTCTTGACCTCGTGATCCACCTGTCTCTGCCTCCCAAAGTGCTGGGATTATAGGTGTGAGCCACCACGCCCGGCCGGTACTTTTAATGTTTAAGAGCTTCCAGTAATTGTCACACTTCTGTCTTTACTTCATTCTCGTACAGAGTGTACCTTTTAGTCTCTAATCATCCTCTGTCAGTTATACATTGGTAGCCTCAGGGCTACCCTTTGCCAACAGGAGGTATATGAGGAAGCAGAGAGAACTTCTCACTGACTTAGGCTTAAAGTTTCTTTACTGTTTCTACTCATGAGTGCCACTGCTTCAAATTCCCTGAGCTGTTGGGAATCTGTTCCTGCTTTGACCTTCAAGATGCTGTTGATCTCTCTAGCCTTGTTTAAAACCATGGAGTTAACCCATTTCCTGCTCTCTCTTGACCTCAGATTTGTTTGAGGAGTCTCAGTTTGTAGGACTTGTTGGATTCTGACTCATTGCCTCCTCTGGTATCAGATTCATGTCTGACTGCTCATTGGTTAGAATTAAAAATTATTCTTTTTGTTTCTGTCTGATGATCTCTGCCCCTATCTATGCTTGGGAATTATACTGTATGCTTTAATTTTTTATTCTGCATTTTTTATTCTGTGTGTTCAATGGAAAATGAGACTCTCCATTGTTATCTCTCAGGGTTATTTAAATTAGTTACCTGAGAATAAACATGAAACTTAGTAAAACCCAAAATGATTGAAGCTGTGGGAAGTATGTGATGGTTTCTTTGAGGAGGAGACATATAATAAGAATTCTGTCTTTTAGGGAATGTACTTTTCCGGATTGAGTTCAAATCTGGAAAATAATCTGCTTATCACCTTAAGAGTGAGGTGTCATGCTCTTTCCCATTCTCCATCCAATAGCTATGGAAAGGGGAATATCCCAGAGAATTTGGATAGGTGAAGTAAGCACAGTGCTTCAGCCTCACCAGGCAGTAAGGGCAGCCTTCCTATAAATATTGGATTCCCATACCTGGCTGTGCTTTTGATTTTGGAGCAGGAGATATTGCTAAACTACAATTTCTTAGGCCCTACGTAAAATATCTTATGGGAGCATGGCCTGAAAATCGAAATTTTTAACAAATTCTCCAAATGATTCTGAAGCAGTGGGTCAAGAGATTGACATTTGAGAGCCACTGCTCTTAGAAACCAGGGTAACAATTACGCAGATCATAATTGAGAGTAAAAAACTCTTATAAGATAAAGATGATAAAGGGTCTATATTTAAATCAGTCTGACAAAAGAGCTATTGAGAGGGGACAGAGAATTCTCTTCAATTCTTTATAAACTCCTTGATACAAGAAGCTGAGCAACCTCCATAACTAATTACTAGAGTATGAAATCTAAAAGAAGAGGATCCATGAATCATGACGAAATCAAAACAGTTGACAGACACGAAGAGAAGTATTTTCCTTATCGTCACCTAGCTGATGGTTTCACCAGTATCCTACTGAAGATGGATTGAAAGTTAATGTTACACCCACAGTGTTTTGTAGCTCGTGTTTATTATGCTTGATACCTCTTTATAGTTCTTTTCTTATGGTATGTGTTTCATCCTTCTGAGTTCATCATGCTGTTTCATCATCAGTGTCTTCTTTTTAAAAGATAAAGTCCCATAGTTACATATTCTTTAGCTATTTTTATAGATACATAAATCATTACTGGGTTTGTCTTGAGTGACGATTATAGTCAATAATCTGATGTTAGAGTGGGAAAAGTAGAACAGCAGCTTCTTGTACAAAATTGTAACTTAAGGCTGGCTTCTATCTTGGTAAGTTCAGGTGTGATATTCAAAATATATAATAACTGATATAATATAAATTTGTGTGTAAATAAAATGCATTTAAAATTCTTTCTAGTCTCTAAATTAAACATGTGTATGTGTGTGCACACATACATCCATAAATATACAACTGCTTAGTTATATAAATCATTCATCCAATTTAATAATTTTCAAATCAGTTATTGGTTTGTTTAGAAGTCAATAGCATAATCTTTTGCTTGTCATGATTTCATTGAGCTGCTCCTGTCTGAGTCTAGATTTAATATTGTGAACCACATAGCACTATTCCAATGACTTCTCCAATAGGTAATTCCCCCTTATCTGTCTGAAAATATTAAATGGAAAATTCAAGAAATAAAGGACTTATATGTTTTAAATCGCACACTGTTCTGCCTAGAGTGATAAAGTCTTGTGCCATCCTGCTCTGTCCTGCCTGGGATGTGAATCACCCCTTTGTCCAGCGTGTCCACACTGTATAAGCTACCTGCTCATTAGTTGTCAGTACTGTCTGCTCCAGACATCCAACTATCGACTGACACTGTCATGGCTCCATGAACCAGACTCACACAAAGCAGATGCTCCTCCTTCTGATGTATCATTATAGGGTCAAGAGTAGCCTAATGCTAGGTCACAATGCCTACATCATTCACCTAACTTCATAGCATCACACAGACATTTTATCATCTCATATCATCACCAACAAAGAAGAATGAGTACAGTAAAATAAGGTATCTTGAGAGAGAAAAAGAATGAAATACCACATTCATATAATTTGTATGATAGTATGTTGCTATATTTGTTCCATTTTATTATTAGTTACTGTTGTTAATCTCTTACCATGCCTAATTTATACATTAAACTTCTTTTCTTTCTTTTTTCTTTGAGATGGAGTTTTGCTCTTGTTGCCCAGGCTGGAGTGCAATGGTGCGATCTTGGCTCACTGAAACTTCTGCCTCCTGGGTTCAAACAATTCTCCTGCCTCAACCACCGAGTACCTGGGACTACAGGTGTTTGCCACCGCAACTGGCTAATTTTTGTATTTTTAGTAGAGATGGCATTTCATCATGTTGGCCAGGCTGGTCTCAAACTCCTGATCTCAGGTGATCCACCCGCCTTGGCCTCCCAAAGTGCTGGGATTACAGGCGTGAGCCACCACACCCAGCCAAATTTATAAATTAAACTTTACCCTAGGTAGGTATGTAGGTATAAGAAAAAAACATAGCAAATGTAAGTTTCAGTACTATCAACAATTGCAGGCATTCCCTGGAGACCTAAAACATAGCCCCAGGGATAAGGGGGATAAGGGCTACAGTAAATGGAAAGTGAGTAGGTACCTGGTACCTGTTACTTTTGTATGTTTGGTGTTGAAAGCCCTGCCTGCATGTGCATATCAGGAGAGCCTGAGTTTTAATCAGACTCTGGCTATGGTCATCAACTAGTGATGACAATGTTGCCGCCAGTGTGCTACTGCTTCTGCCATCTGCTCAGCTATGTTGTCCTTGCAAATCTTGAGCCACTTTAAAATAGCAGGTGGGACCAGATAATGCCACTGGCACTGTTGCTGCCACCAGCTCAGTCCACTCACTAGCCACCAGGAGCATCCCATGTCTATCCTGGCAAGACCCACAAGCTCAATTTCCTGCCTTTGTTGATGCTATGAAAGATTATTAGATGGAGTTTTTCCTCAGTAACCTATATGGGAGAATTTTAGATTTCAGTATAGCATATAGACTATACTGGTATAAACTCATTGAATAGCAGTTCTAGGTATACTATCTGTGTCAGTTAGAAGGAAATTCAACTGCATGTAACAGATTCATAAACAAGGTAGACATTTACTTTATTTATTGTTTAGGCGAGAGAGTCTAGAGATAGTCAGTTCAGGGATAGTATAGTGGCTTGAATAGTTTTTACAAACGTAGATTTTTTTCTTTTGATATTCTTCCATCCATGGTATTCTGTTCATCGTCCAAAATAGCTGCTCAAGCTTAAGTCCTCATGTCATATTCCAGCCTTCAGGAAAGGGGAAAATGGAGGGGAGACAGATATGATGTCTCCTTTAAGACTTCATGGAAGCCTCACATAATATACATCACATGTAGGAGCAAAGTAGGCTGGAAATGGAGTCTTTAGGATACCAACTTTCTAGCTCATAATCAAGGTGATAGCTAAAGAACGAGTTTGGAGACAACTTGCATCCTGTTACGTCACTCTTTAAATCATGCCCCTATTTCTTTAAGGCTGATAGAAAAAACACAGGGAAATGAAGACACAGACGGAAAATATGAAATGCTCATTTAAGCTACTGTTTCAAGGCATTTTGATTCTGGCTCATGAACTTTTGAAAACATTTTTCCACTGGTCATATCAGAAAGCTAGAAAGATCTCAAATTGACACCCTAACATCACAATGAAAAGAGCTAGAGAAGCAAGTGCAAACAAATCCAAAAACTATGAGAAGAGAAGAAATAACTAAGATGAGAGCAGAACTGAAGGAAATAGAGATATGAAAAATGCTTCAAAAATCAATAAATCTAGAATCTAGTTTTTTGTAAATTAACAAAATAGACCACTAGCTAGACAAATAAAGATGAATGGAGAAGAATAAAATAGACACAATAAGAAATGATAAAAGGGATATCTCCAGTGATTCCACTGAAATACAAACTACCTTCAGAGAATACTATAAACATCTCTATGCAAATAAACTAGAAAACCTAGAAGAAATGTATAAATTCCTGGACAAATACACCCTCCCGAGACTAAACCAGTAAGAAGTTGAATCCCTGAATAGATCAACAACAAGTTCTGAAATTGAGGCAGTAATTAATAGCAAAAAAAAAAAAAAAAAGCCCAGGACCAGATGGATTTACAGCCAAATTCTACCAGAGCTACAAAGAGGAGTTGGTACATTCCTTCTGAAACTATTCCAAACAATTGAAAATGAAGGACTCCTCTGTAACTCATTTTATGAGGCCAGCATCATTCTGATACCAAAAGTTGGCAGAGACACAACATAAAAAGAAAACTTCAGGCCAATATCCCTGATGAACATGGATAAAAAAATTCTCAATTAAATACTGGAAAGCTGAATCCAGTAGCACATCAAAAAACTTATCCACCATGATCAAGTCAGCTTCATCCCTGGGACGCAAGGCTTGTTCAACATACACAATTCAGTAAACATAATCATCATATAAACAGAACCAATGACAAAAACCACATGATCATCTCAATAGAGGCAGAAAAGACCATCGATACAATTCAACATCATTCATGTTAAAAACTCTCAATAAACTAGGTATTGATGGAACATGCCTCAAAATAATAAGAGCTATTTATGACAACCCCACAGGCAATATCATACTGAATGGGCAAAAACTGGAAGCATTCTCTTTGAAAATTGGCACAAGACAGGAATGCCCTCTGTCACCATTCATATTCAACATAGTATTGGAAGTTCTGGGCAGGGCAATCAGACAAGAGAATGAAATAAAGCATATTCAAATAGGAAGAGAGGAAGTTAAATTGTCTCTGTTTGCAGATGACATGATTCTATATTTAGAATATCCCATCATCTCAGCCCCAAAACTCCTTATGCTGACAAGCAAATTCAGCAAAGTCTCAGGATATAAAATCAATGTGCAAAAATCACAAGCATTCCTATACATCAACAATAGACAAGCAGAGAGCCAAATCATGAACGAATTCCTATTAGCAATTGCTACAAAGAGAATAAAATATCTAGGAATACAGCTAACAAGAAATGTGAAGGATCTCTTCAAGGAGAGCTACAAACCACTGCTCAGGGAAATAAGAGACGACACAAACAAATAAAAAAAAATCTATTCTCATGGAAAGAAATAATCAATATCATGAAAATGGCCATACTGCCCAAAGTAATTTATAGATTCAATGCTATTCCCACCAAACTACCATTGACATTCTTCACAAAATTAGAAAAAACTACTTTAAATTACACATGGAACCAAAAAAGAGCCTGGATAGCCAAGACAGTCCTAAGCAAAAAGAACAAAGCTGGCACCATCATGCTACCTAACTTAAAACTACACTACAAGGCTACGGTAACCAATACAGCATGGCACCAAAACAGACATACAGATCAGAATAGAAACCTCAGAAACATCACCACACATCAACAACCATCTGATCTTCGACAAACCTGACAAAAACAAGCAATGGGGAAAGAAGTCCCTATTTAATAAACGGTCTTGTGAAAACTAGCCATATGCAGAAAACAGAAACTAGACTGCTTCCTTATACCTTACACAAAAATTAACTCAAGATAGATTTAAGACTTAAAAAAGACTGAAACCCAAAACTATAAAGGCCCCAGAAGAAAACCTAGGCAATACCATTCATGACATAGGAATGGGCAAAGACCTAATGACAAAAATGCCGAAAGCAATTGCAACAAAAGCTAAACTTGACAAATGGAATCTGATTAAACTGAAGAGCTTCTGCACAGCAAAAGCAACTATCATCAGAGTGAACAGGCAACTTACATAATGGAAGAAAAATTTTGCAATCTACCCATCCGACAAAGATCTAATATCCAGTATCTACAAGGAACTTAAACAAATTTACAAGAAAAACCAGACAATCCCCATCACAAAGTAGGCAAAGGATATGAACAGACACTTCTTAAAAGAAGATATTTATGAGGCCAACAAACATATGCAAAAAAGCTGACCAAGGAGATACCATCTCATGCCAGTCAGAATGGCAGTTATTAAATAAGTCAAGAAACAATAGATTCTGGTGAGGCTATGGAGAAATAGGAACACTTTTATACTGTTGGTGGGAATGTAAATTAGTTCAACCATTGTGGAAGACAGTATGGTGATTCCTCAAGGATATACTACTAGAAATACCATTTGATCCAGGAATCCCATTACTAAATATATAGCCAAAGGAATATAAATAATTCCACTATAAAGATACATGCATATATATGTTTAGTACAGCACTATTTACAATAGCAAAGACATGGAACCAACCCAAAGACCTGTCAGTGATAAACAGGATAAAGAAAATGTGATACATACACACCATGGCATACTATGCAGCCCAAAAAGGAATGAGATCATGTCCTTTGCAGGGACATGGATGAAGCTGGAAGTCATCATCTTCAGAAAATTAACACAGGATCAGAGAACCAAACATCACATTTTCTCACTCTTAAGTGGGAGTTGAACAATGAGAACACATGGATACAGGGAGGGGAACAACGTACACTGGGGACAGTTCATGGGTGGGGTTCAAAGGTAGGGAAAGCATTAGGACAAATGGCTAATGACTGTGGGGCTTAACACCTTGATGAAGGGTTGATAGGTGCAGCAAACCACCATGACACATGTATACCTGTGTAACAAATCTACACGTTCTGCACTTGTATTCGAGAACTTAAAGTAAGATAACAAACGCAAAAGAAAACATTTTTCCAGGAACAGCTTTCTTCCATCCGTGCTCGAAAAGGTCTGTGTTCTCTAGTCCTTCCCTCACAGAAAGCCTAGCCCTTGACTTGAAGGCTAATTATAATCACGACAGGATTTCCATTGTGTGTACTTTGAAGGCTTTACGAGTAGGAAATAGAGATCTGCAATTCTGGATATGGCTGAGTGTGTCTGGTATGCTGGAGAGAGTCAAAATGAGAGTAATACTGAGTAGACATTGTTGATCCAGACCATCACTCGAGACATATCCAGTTGTGAAGATTTTATAAGAAATTCTTTTCCCAGAATGGTTAGTCTGAAGAAGAAAACTGATGAGAACAAATTTGTATACATGAGCATATAAGACATTTTCAAGAAGCTCTCTTACGGATGTGTTTTAATTGCCTCCTATTCACCCAGTTGGTGAGAGAGGGATTCCCACCCTAAGGTTATGAGGATGGTGAATATATGACACCTGACACTAAAAAGACGAAATGGACAGCATTTATTAGGCAGTCACATATATTCACAGCTTGAGGGGAGGAGAACACCGTATGTCATATGGGGTCACACAGGGGTTGGACTCAGAAATGGAGTGAACAGCCAGGGGCTGCAGAAGGCAGATTTTGTAGAATTAAAAGGGTGATGTGTCCTCTGGTTCCTGTGGAAGATGTGATCAGCTTGTTTGAATGATTCTACAAGTTGGCAGGAAATTGAAGCCCAATACTCAGCAATAAGCGGAAACTGTGTCTGGTGCCTTTGATAAGGAGGGCCATTTGGCTAGGAAATCTTATCTGTGGGAGCAGGGTTGGGAGGGGACCTTGCAGTTATGCTATTCAAAGCCTTTCTGATTTCACCAGATGTTAAGGCAGCACATAATACTGAGAGTCAGGTTTACACCTTACATCACATACTGAAGATTTACTGGGCAGAAGTTTTCCTTCTGCTTCTCATTGGAGATATATTTAAACAGGGACACTAGAATCTTTGTAATTTTTCCCTTTGTTTAAGTACAGTGACTATTCAGTGCTTGAATAAATTTCCTTTTCTTTGAAAAGTATAATATTTATAAAAATACCAAATTGTTGTGTTCATAGGCTTGACATAGTATCAGGTAAAGTGAAAATGTTATATCACTATTTTTTTTTTCTCTCTCTCAATGGACAGGTCAGCAATAGGACAGCTGTTACCATGAAGCATGTAGGGACTTTTGTAGTATGTGTCTCTGGTAAAGGAAAGAAAGCTGGACAGGGGTAGAGAAATTGACATAGCTCTAGAATTGGCCCACAACAGATATAATTGAACAATTCAACTGCAATATCCAAAAAGGTATGACAGGACACATGTATTTTAGGATTGATATTTATATCCCTGGGAGTAAACATCAATGGTAATTTCCATCATGGGTGATTTCCAAACTCAGGCAGGTGGTAGTACTTTGACAATGGGTAATTAATCCAGTGGTTCAGGTCAAAGGGAAAAGTTCAGTCTTTGGAGGTGATCTGAAAGATATTTGGTATAGCATCACAGTTACTGTTTCTCGCTAGCAGGAAACACTGGCAATGCTCAGCCACTGGGGATTGGATGATCCCAGCAGATAATGAACAAAAAAGCTTAGTGAGTTTTGGATGTCCAGGTCTAATCAGAAACTTTTTTATATTTTAAAAAGAATTGAATGGTTCAACACCCGCCTATGAGTGAGAACATGCGGTGTTTGATCTTCTGCTCCTCTGTCAGTTTGCTGAGAATGACGGTTTCCAGGTTCATCCATGTCCCCACAAAGGACCCAAACTCATCGTTTTTGATGGCTGCATAATATTCCAGGGGAGCACTACACACTGGGGTCAGTTGGGGGGAAATAGGGGAGGGACGGTGGGGGGTGGGGAGCTGGGGAGGGATAGCAGGGGGAGAAATGCCAGATGTAGGTGATGGGGAGGAAGGCAGCAAATCACACTGCCACGTGTGTTCCTATGCAACAATTTTGCATGTTCTTCACATGTACCCCAAAACCTAAAATGCAATAAAATAAATGGGGAAAAAAAAAAAAGAATTGAATGGGATCCCCTTACCCATTTTCCAGATTTTCTTTTATTATTTTAGTGATCCAAAAATGCAATTAAACTTATTTTCTTCTTTTGAAATTTTACTTTTTAAAAATATCTGTCAATTGTATGGGGGAAAATATCCATGTTTGTTTGAAACATACAACCTGTTCTGAAATGAGTAAAGCTTATTTGACAAAAATTAATTGATCACCTACTATAATTTAGATATTGAACTAATGTTAAAAATCCTGTAAAGAAATATACATGACTGTCTGCTTTTCTACGCTCATAAAAAATTGAAAGTCAAGTAGCATGTTCAAAGTTCCATGAGAATTGCTGTGCAGTGCTTTAGAAGTGAAAGAGCAATATATTATATTGGTCTGATAAAAGAAAGAAAAATCATAGGGGGACCAGTATTAAAGTGAGACTTGAAAGATGAGTAGAGTTTTTAAAAAAATATAGCTTATGTTTATACAAAATAAATATGTACTCCAAATAAAATATTTATAAGCTCTGAAAAGAAAAAATTAAATAGAAAAATACTATCACTTTTGTTTTGAATATTTTATTCTATTTTATTATACTTTAGGTTCTGGGGTACATGTGCAGATCATGCAGGATTGTTGCATAGGTACACACATGGCAATGTGGCTTGCTGCCTCCAACCCATCAACTACATCTGGCATTTCTCCGAATGTTATCCCTTCCAAACACCCCCATCCCCGCCGCTGTCCCTCCCTTGCCCCTGCAACAGACCACAGTGTGTGATGCTCCCCTCCCCATGTCAATGTGTTCTCATTGATCAACACCCACCTATGAGTGAGAACATGCGGTGTTTGATTTCCTGTTCTTGTGTCAGTTTGCTGAGAATGATGGTTTCCAGGTTCATCCATGTCCCTACAAAGGACATGAACTCATCGTTTTTCATGGCTGCATAGTATTCCATGGTGTATATGTGCCACATTTTCCTTGTCCAGTCTATCATCAATGGGCATTTGGGTTGGTTCCAGGTCTTTGCTATTGTAAACAGTGCCGCTATGAACATACGTGTGCATGTGTCTTTATAATAGAACAATTTATAATCCTTTGGGTATATACCCAGTAATTGGATTGTTGGGTCAAATGGAATTTCTGTTTCTAGGTCCTTGAGGAAGTGCCACACCATCTTCCACAACGGTTGAACTAATTTACACTCCCAACAGTGTGAAAGTGTTCCTATTTCTCCACATCCTCTCCAGCATCTGTTGTCTCCTGATTTTTTAATGATCGCCATTCTAACTGGCATGAGGTAATATCTCATTGTGGTTTTGATTTGCATTTCTCTAATAACCAGTGATGATGAGCATTTTTCGTATGTTTGTTGGTCTCATATATGTATTCCTTTGAAAAGTGTCTGTTCATATCCTTCACCCACTTTTGAATGGGATTGTTTGTTTTTTTTTTCTTGTAAATCTGTTTTAGTTTTTTGTAGATTCTGGATATTAGCTCTTTGTCAGATGGGTAGATTGCAAAAAATTTTTTCCATTCTGTTGGTTGCCAGTTCACTCTAATTATTGTTTCTTTTGCTGTACAGAAGCTCTGGAGTTTAATTAGGTCCCATTTGTCTATTTTGGCTTTTGTTGCCATTGTTTTTGGTGTTTCAGTCATGATGTCCTTGCCTATGCCTATGTCCTGAATGATTTTGCCTAGGTTTTCCTCTAGGGTTTTTATGGTGTTAGGTCGTATGTTTAAGTCTTTAATCCATCTGGAGTGAATTTTAGTGTAAGGTGTCAGGAAGGGGTTCAGTTTCTGCTTTCTGCACATTGCTAGCCAATTTTCCCAACACCATTTATTAAACAGGGAATCCTTTCCCCATTGCTTGCTTTTGTCTAGTTTGTCAAATATCAGATGGTTGTAGATGTGTTGTGTTGTCTCCAAGGCCTCTGTTCTGTTCCATTGGTCTATATCTCTGTTTTGGTACCAGTACCATGCTGTTTTAATTACTGTAGCCTTGTAGTATAGTTTGAAATCAGGTAGTGTGATGCCTCCAGTTTTGTCCTTTTTGCCTAGGATTGTCTTGGCTGTACAGGCTCTCTTTTGGTTCCATATGAAGTTTAAGGCACACCTCAGCCCCTTCAAACTGCCACAGTGCCCAGCAGGAAGATTACATTTTTAACGCTCTCAGTATGTACTGCCAAAATGCTCTCTGGTAGAGCTGTCACTTTTTAAATCATTGTTAGGGGAAGTGTTCCACCACATACTTGACATTATTACTATAATTTTTAATACTTACTAATTTATATGCTAAAATAATGTATCATTATTTAAATTGAATTTACTTGGTTGAATATTTATCCTTATATTTTCCAATCAGTTAAATTTTCTTTTTAGATTATTTGTACATTTATCTTAAGACATCTATTTGTCATTTATATTAATTTTATAATTAGACATTAACATAACAAAAATATTCTTTTGTTGTGTTTGTCTTACATATTCTCCCCAATTATTTTTAAGCATTCAGAAGTTGAATATATTTTTAAAAATTTATTTATTATACTTTAAGTTCTGGTGTACATGTGCAGATCGTGCAGGTTTGTTATATAGGTATACACATGCCATGGTGGTGGTTTGCTGCATCCATTGCCCCATCACCTACATTAGATATTTCTCCTAATGCTATCCCTCCCCAATACCCCCACCCCCTGCTATTCCTTCCCTAGACCGCCACTCCCCCAGGCCCCAGTGTGTGATGTTCCCCTCCCTGTGTCCTGTGCTCTCATTGTTCAATACCCACTTATGAGTGAAAACATATGGTGTTTGGTTTTCTGTTCTTGTGTCAGTTTGCTGAGGATGATGGTTTCCAGTTTCATCCATGTCCTGCAAAGGACATGAACTCATCTTTTTTTACGGCTGCATAGTATACCATGGTGTATATGTGCCACATTTCATTTATCCAGTCTATCATTGATGGGCATTTGGGTTGATTCCAACTCTTTGCTATTGTGAACAGTGCCGCAATAAACATACGTGTGCATGTGTTGTTATAATAGGACGATTTATAATCTTTTGTGTATATACCCAGTAATGGGATTGCTGGGTCAAATGGTATTTCTATTTAACTTAAGGGCTCCTGCACAGCAAAAGAAACTATCAATACAGTGAACTGGCAATCAACAGAATGGGAAAAAATTTTGCAATCTACCCATCTGACAAAGAGCTAATATCCAGAATCTACAAAGAACTTAAACAAATTTACAAGAAAAAAACAAACAACTCCATCAAAAAGTGGGCAAAAGATATGAACAGATACTTTTCAAAAGAAGACATTTATGCAGCCAACAAACATAAAAAAAAAGCTCAGCTGGACGCGGTGGCTCACGCCTGTAATCCCAGCACTTTGGGAGGCCAAGGCGGGTGGATCACGAGGTCAAGAGATCGAGACCATCCTGGTCAGCACAGTGAAACCCCGTCTCTACTAAAACTACAAAAAAAAATTAGCTAGGCATGGTGGCGTGTGCCTGTAATCCCAGCTACTCAGGAGGCTGAGGCAGGAGAATTGCCTGAACCTAGGAGGCGGAGGTTGCGGTGAGCCGAGATCGCGCCATTGCACTCCAGCCGGGGTAACAAGAGTGAAACTCTGTCTCAAAAAAAAAAAAAAAAAAGCTCATCATCACTGGTCATTAGAGAAATGCAAATCAAAACCACATTGAGATACCATCTCATGCCAGTTAGAATGGCTATCACTGAAAAATCAGGAGACAGATGCTGGAGAGGATGTGGAGGAATAGGAAGACGTTTACACTGTTGTTGGGAGTGAAAATTAGTTTAACCGTTGTGGAAGACAGTGTGGAGATTCCTTTTAGGATCCAGAAATATGAATATTTTATATATGTAAATCTGCCAATTTTTTAAATTGATGTTTAGAAACCCTCTCAGACAATAGAATTTTATTATGCATAGATGTATTGGAGATATTCACTTTCAAGAAAAATGTAGCAGTGTAAACTAGGCAAAAGCCCAGTTTAGTTAGAGTAAAAATCTGTGTGTTCAGTACTGATGCCTAAGCTTGGGAATGTGATTGAGGATAATGTTAATAAGTCATAATTTCTAACTCAGGAGTAGATTTTTTCATCTGAGAATTGAGGGACCACTGAAAGTTTTGGACAAGAAGTCCTCGGATAAAAATGACTTTTTAGAGAGGTTAATAAGATGTTACGTACTAGATCAGCTGGGGGTTGAAATGAATGAGTGGGAGGGAACACAAGGTGGGTGAGTTTTCTACTGCTACTATAACAAATTACTGTGAAGTTGGAAGCTTAAAACAACACAGATGTGTTATCTTACAATTCTGAAGGTCAAAGGTCTAAAATGGATTCTACTGGTCTGAAATTATGGTGTAGGCAGGGCTGTGCTTTCTCTGAAGGCTCTGGGGATCATAGGTTTTCAGGCCTTTCCTTTCTTCTAGAAGCCACCTGAATTCCTTGGCTAGAGTCCCCTTTTCCCTAACTTCAAAACTAGTAACAAAATATCTTCAAATTTTTCTGACTCTGACCCTGCTACCATCATCACATCTCCTCTGAATTTGACCCTCCTATTTCCTTATGAGGACTCCTGGACCCAATGGGATAATCCAGGATAATCTCTGCATGTCAAGATGCTGAACTGAATCGCATCTGTAATCTCCCTGTAATATAGTTGTAGGTTCTGGAGATTAGGGTATACATTTCTTGGAGGAGGGGCATTATTCTGTCATACAATGATATGATATAAATTCGTACATGAATTAGTAAAGAAAAGATCTATAGTGGTATCCATGAGATTGGCATCCCTCTGTACCTCTCTCTAAACGAATCAGACATAAAAATCTATTGTCTCTTCTTATGTTAGATTCCTTGAAGCTATTTATTTCTTCCTTTTCATTCTTGTGGAACTATTCTTGAATTTACCATTTGTGCTTAAACTATTAACTTCAGCTAACAATTATTTTCTACATTCTCTTCTGCTGTCCAGATTATTCCTTATTAAATTGCATTTCATCATGTAGTTAAACTGCAATGAACCATATTTAGGCTGTTTTCTTCCGTGTTCTATGAGAATTCTGTTGAATTTTTATTGTTTTGTCATTTTTCGGAATGTGAGGTTTTTCCACACACATGGCAGGCAATCAGACTGAGTTAATTCATTACAAATCACACAGGAGGTTAATCCAAGTGGCCAATTTTATCTTAAAAAATAAAATGAGCAATGTGATTCCAAATCATACTCTTATGCAGAATCTAAGCTCTGTATCATTTTTTTCAGTGCCCTCTAGTCAACAAGCCATTTCCATGAAAATAAACAGAAACAATCCGAAAAGACAGCTAACTGTATTTCCTCATTTTAGAAAGGAAAATCTGAAGAACAGAGATTTGTTGATGGAGTCACTGAATTATTAGGTGACAGTGTAACATTGAAACTCTTGTCTCATTTTTGTAATGAAGAGCTTGCTGTTTTACTAAACTGCCTGATGTCTGAATCACTGAAAATTAAACCCTCATATATCTATCAAGGAATTCTTTTCTTCAAAGCTTTGAAGAGAAAAGAAGTGAATTTACGATAATCTTTGTTACTTTTCAATCAGTTGCGCTGGGATTTTGTAAATATAAGATGTAGTATGTAAAAATATATAGAGAAAACATTATTAATTAAATTCCCTTACTTTCTAGTGAGCATGTACCACTAGAATGAGGTTTGTGGAAAGCAGTAATTTAATGCCATCCTTCTTCCCACTGACAAAAATTAAGTAACAAATCCAGTATCTACCACTGAATTAGGAAGAAGTTTCTTCGATTTATCATAGCAGATGTTTAGCGTTAGTCAGACGTTTTGGCTTTCTGTATCTGTCTCTGACATCCAATAGTACCCGGGTCTATGAATCAGCCTGTCCACTCCACAGAGCGCAGCCAGGTAAACAGTCCAACAATGAGTCTTTGGACTCATTTACCTCTCACTCATTTACCAGATCTAACTTCATAGTCCTGCAAATGCCAGTGGACTTCTAAAACTGCTAGTCTGCGATTGGGATGGAGTCAAACCTTTCATCACAAAATGTGTAAGAAGGGGGTGCTAAAGTGAAGTATTGGGTGAAATCAGGCATCTTGTAAAATCTATTGGTGGTTTCATTCTCATTGAAAAACAATACAGTAAGCAGCTTAAAAAGGTAGGCATAATAGAACATCCACAATTTGTTACTGATGAATGTCTTCCAGAACGTCTATGTGATCATGAAAGGACCATCAGCTGACTGGTGGTACTTAGAAATAAGGCTACATTTGATATCTCTCTATCATTATCTCTTTATACACACTGCTTCATTTTCTCTTGGTCTGGAATATGAGCAGTTCCTGGTGACTGGGTTTCAGGTACAAAGAAAAAAGGCAAAGTACATACTGTTAAGTGCCATAGCAGACATTCAGAGTAGCGTGTGTGTGTTAAGCCCTGAGGCATGATTCTTAAATAGCAATAGCATGCTCCGCTCTTCACAGAAAAGACAGATTTACAGTGTGTCACTTACTGTGGGTGTGCCGACACTACAGAGTTCAAAAGTATGAATATTATGGCTGGAAACAATGGGTTACTGGGAAGTGGGTTTGAGAAATCTTTTGTGATTGTGGCTGTCCAAAACTTTGCCTGCAAAGAATTTTCACATTGGCTCTGTCATATACTATAAAAGACCAGTTCATCATAAATGGGGGAACAATTGTTCTGATATAGAATGATTGTATTTTAGTACTTAGTGTGAGAGGAGAAATAAACAGGTAAGAAACTAGTAAATCTTCCAGAGGACAGTGCTTTATTGCTCCAAATACCTGCCCTAGTCTAACTTCACCCTAAATCACGATAGTAAATGACCACAGAAAGTCAAAAGGAACAAAAACTTACTGAACACTTTGACACCTATAGCTAACACAGTATTTTAACTGACAAGAGGCCTAAGCATGATGAAGTGTAATTGTGACAGCACCTACAACTTTGCTATCCACAAATTCTACTCAGGTAAATGCAGGCCAACTATATGAAATGAAAATATGTGGCAATTCAACTGTGGCAAATACAGCAAGACAACAAAGTGATAAACTACGGTGATGGATGGGGAACTGAAGGACCCCTGGAAATTCAACTGGTACTAAGAAGTGATGCTGGAGAGTCAGGAAAATCTTGGAAGGAAAGAAGAAAATTTACATGGTAATTCTGTTAAGTAATTAAGCTGTCTTCCTGGCTCATTTGGAAAGGGATTACTAAGTTTGACCCTCACATGAAGAGGAAGCTAGTTAGGTGCCAGTTAGGTATGGTCTATGCCCCCCAGGATATAAGCCTATCACAATCCCTATGTAAATAAGAAGGTGGTTTCACTCCTTGCAGAAACAGGAATTGATAATCATTTAAAATCAAGCTGAGAAAAATATTGTGATCACTTTAAAGATTGAGTGCATGTGAGCGAGTTCTAAAATATTGCAAGGTTAAACAAGCAAGCAAGTGCAACCAGTAAGTCTTGCCTGTTCATTAAGAAAAAGGAATTAAATCAATAGTCGTGTACTAGGGACTGTTTCTGTCTTATTCTTCCTATTCTTCTTATTTTCTGTCTTATTCTATACTGCAAGAATCATGCAGAAAATATGTTTTGAATAAACATGGGTAAAAGAATTTGGTGTTCAAACTTTGGTGTTCAAACTAAAGTTGATTAGAAATTTTTATTGTTTACATTAGACACACTTGAAACTGTATCTGGGCAATGTATGTAATTCTTTCTTAATAACTTTAATATAATTGATGATGTATGTGTGTATATATATGCACACATTTGATTTGATTTATAGGAGATCTAAGTAGCTGTGCTTATTAAAAGGTATTACCTAAGGAAAGAGAAAAATGTACATAAATAAGTATATTGTTTGAATAGCTAAGAAAAAATGTGCTAATGCTAGGAGAAGTTTCAGGTGGTATTTGGAGAATTTAGTACCACTTGGTTAATAAAAAAGGGTTTTCTTTGAAGATCCAAGCAATGGAAAAACTAATAAAAATCAGGTAATTTTTGTTACCTACTATAGTGTGGTTATAAGTTATTCTTGGCCACCTTTTATATCATATACTTCTTTGTAATTTTATAAATGTGAGTTAAATGAGTTTAAATACAAACTGGGTTAAGAAATTAACAAGTGACTATTTGCCTACTCTCCATTATATTTGACATGTATTAGAGTTTGTTGGATAAAATTAGGTCAAAGACCAAGCAAGATTCTATTCTTCCTCAAATTACTGTTTTCTCTCTCCATGCAATTCTTAAAAACAAAAGATAAAGGTATAATGAACCATTATTTTATCATCAGCAGTGTTTGAATGCCACCAGTGTGAAAAACTGGTCTAGGGCATGGATTATTTGGCTTCCCACTAGTGGTACACCCCACTCCCAAATCCAAATCGTGAGTCTCCTTATCTTCTGGCTAACTGTAGGAAAGGATAGGAGAACAGAAAAAGTTAAGAGTCTGTTCAGGAAAGGCAAGCCCTGGGGAACCTTACTTTCCCAGCAGTGGAAAAGAGGAGCTTCACCCATGTATAAGACCTTTTAATATGTGGTTATACTTCATCCACCATCAACAATTGTCTGATCACTCTCTTGTATCTGACTAAAAGACTAATGATAATTCTTTATTCCAATATTTGCAGACTGGAGCAAGAAAGTGAAAGAATCTAAGAAAGGAAGGAGTATTGAGCATGTCCCATCCTTATTATCATCTAGGTCTTAATTAAAGATACATGCAGTTATAAATTTCAATATATGTTACTATAGTCCCAGAAATATATGCATTTATAACAATATGCAGAATTAAGAATATTTGGCTAATGATCTGCTAGATCCCAGGAGAAATTTCCAGTTACCTTGGCACCCATAGGGATCTAGGACACAGTGATAGGTCAGATGGGAAAACAGAGAATAATTTTCATCTCTCTTCATTGAATGCATCTATCATGAAGTATAAAATCCTTGTCAACCAAGTGTCAGAAGCAGCTGGAGCCAGTTTACCTCCACTCTTACACCAATCTTTGATAACAGTGGCTGTGGGCAAAAAAAAAAATAATATGTATGGTGCCTTGTATTTGAGGACCTGAAAGAAGCAATTGCCATAAAGAAGTTGCCCTGTCAACTCTTTTTTGTTGTTTTGTTTTGTTTTCCTTTTCTCCATTGATTGTGCAGGGATGTATGTCCATCTGCATATTTGGATTATCTGGTAAGAGGAAAGTAGCCTCCTTCTTAATTCATCAGAGACACTAGACAAGTGATTGCTAAAAACTAGAAAATTGCCAAGAAGATGTGCAGATCAAGCAGGGTTTCCAGATTAATATCTGAGATTGAGATTTTAGGAGCATACATGTAGTTAAAAGTGAAATATTGAAGAGTGCTGGCCCCTTCCCCAGAAGCCTCCATTGTGGGTAGATATTATACCTGGTTTCAAGGATAAGTATATAGGAAAAGAAACTATAATTACATGATAGTTATAAACAGATTTTGTGGCATAAAAAAGAACATGCAGGCTGGGTGCAGTGGCTCATGCCTGTAACCCCAGCACTTTGGGATGCTGAGGTGGGCGGATCGCTTGAGGCCATGAGTTTCAGACCAGCCTGGCCAACATGGTGAAACCCCATCTCTACTAAAAATACAAAAATTAGCTGGGTGTGGTGGCAGGTGCCTATAATCCCAGCTACTTGGGAGACTGAGGCATGAGAATCTCCTGAACCAAGGAGACAGAGGTTGCAGTGAGGCAAGACTGTGTCGCTGCACTCCAGCCTGGGTGATAGAGCAAGAATCTATCTAAAAAAAATACATTTAAATGCAGGTGCATACATGATAATAACCCATTGTAGTACATGGAAGGAAGTTTGAAAGCCCCTTGTTTTATAATTTTAATAATTCAATATATCAACACTGAAAAACGAGAACAAAGAGGAAATAGGCGATAAGGCAAAAGACAGATGAAAACAGAGCCAGGCAAGGTAAGTAAATATTAGAATGATGCTAAAATTGCCATTTGAGAATTTTAAAATGCATTAGAAATAATAAAGATTAAAGACTGACACCACAGCAAAGGGACTCAGTGATGTGAGGCACACATTAAGAAGCTTTTCTAGATCACAAGGCAGAAGGAGTGAAATACGGAGATGACAGTGAAGATGAAACAGGAAAGATTAAGGAGAATCAACATAACAGATAAATGAACAGAGATCAGAACAAATGGTAAAAAATCAGTAACTGAAGTCATGGCTATAGAAAACTTTCCTAAACTGAAGAAAGCGTTGAGTCTGTAGAATAAAGGATCTCACTGAGAAGCAGGCAGCATTAATGAAAGGAAGCCAGTGTTTAGACATATCATGCTGAGATATCTGAATTTCACAGAATAAATAAAAAATGTCCCACAAACATCCAAGTAAGACAAATCAGATTATTTGTGTAGGAAAAAAAAATGAAGTGAATCTAGAATGTCTTTGTTGCTAGATGGCAATGCTAGAAGCAATATTTTTGGTGGTGAGGGAGAGGATGACAGTGTTATGACTCAAGATCCCACCTGTGGGCACATAGCCTCTGTTGTGCAGTGGCAACAAAAACGCATTCTACAATATGCAAAACTCAGAAAATATACCACACAAGCTTCATCCCTGATATTACTCGCAGATATTCTTTAATGGATAAAAAGATAAATCACCATTAAAAAACCCTTTGAGAACAGTAATGTATTGTAGAAACACTGGCAGTGAGTAGTAAAACCAGTTAAATTATAAATATAAGTAATTATACTGATTGCCAACATAATGAAAAGACAAAGTTTAAGGCTAAGATGAATAATGTAAAGTATTAAAGGGTAACAATAAAAATCTTGGTCTAAAATTTTAGATGAGTGAGTGGGGGAAGTTGGTAGAATTGAAGCATAGGATGCTGGCATGGTGGCTCATGCCTGTAATCCCAGCACTTTGGGAGGCTGAGGTGGGTGGATCACCTGAGGGCTGGAGTTTGAGACCGGCCTGACCAATGTAGAGAAACTCTGCTCTACTAAAAATGCAAAATTAGCTGGGTGTGGTGGCGCATGCCTTCAATCCCAGCTATTTGGGAGGCCAAGGTAGGAGAACTTCTTGAACCTGGGAAGCAGAGGTTGCAGTGAGCTGAGATTATGCCATTGCACTCCAGCCTGGGCAATAAATATTAGAGTAGTATTGATGTTTATATGTGTTTTTGTATGTAACCACCCTGATGATTCATTTTTTTGTATTTGTGTTTTACAGTACACAATCACGTCAGCTCTGGTTGTTCATGATACTGTATATTCCTTTTTACAGTGATTTTATCTCTTAGTTCGGCTGCTATTTTTTAAAACTAGTTTTTGCAGAAACACACACAAATGCTACTGGAACAGATCAACAAGCTCTGCATTCCAAAACTCCTAGTTACGGAGATTGGCTCATTCTCTTCTTTGTTGTTAGACCCAGTCAGTCTCATAATTATCACTGGCAAGGCTGTTTCTGGCCTGAAGGATCCAGAGTACATTCGTAATGCTTGATTTTCCAGGACTTCGAAGGTATTCAGGGGCAGTCGTCTTACAGACTGTTCTGTGTGGTGAAAATAATCCCTTTGATTGTTAATTAGGTCTTTGACAGCATTAATAAGGTCAATCTATCTAGCAAGTGTCAATGTCAATGTCATATTGAGAACACAACCTAATTCTTTCACTTTTGCACTTTTTGGCAATTTTAGAAACATATAATGGTCACTGCTGTCCTGGTCTGTGAGGGAAACACTGTCCTAATTAGGAAGCAGACTGTGCATTTAAAACAGCAAGAAGTAAACTTAGGTCCCCTAGGCAAGTTTGCAGTGGAGGCAAGTTGCCTTCCTTGTTGTGATCAGAGGGTCTCATGGACTTTGCCCACATGGTTTTGCACTGTGCTCCTTCTCCACCAGCATCCCTCCATTGAGCTCTCCCCTGTTCAGTTATGGTCATCATTGTCTCTTTTGAACCCAGACTTACAGTCACCAAGCTTTTTCCTTTCACGGATTGTTTGATTCTTCATCGTCCTTTGCTATTGATCTAAGTGATCCCTGTAGTCGGGACGGCTTGGCTTTCAAATGCTGTGTCTGTCCTGTTCCTGATTTCTGGAGCTGACTCTGACTGGAGACAGGAGGTACTGAAACAGCTCTACCTCCAAGACTTTTTCATTTGCAGTTGGTCTGAACCTTACATATGCCCAACTTCTTTTACCTGGAGTCCTGATTTCATAACAAGGGTTTTGGGTTTCGGTCATCTGTCATTTTTCTCAGGCACAGTACCTGAGCCCTGACGCCCTGACAGTAAATGATTCCAGGCCTCCTAGAAAGCCCTGCCACTGTGCTCTGCCAACCAATTGTGATACTCTGCTGTTTCCCTTTGGAGATTTTCTGTTCAATATGCATGTGGATTGTGGCCTGATATTTTTATATCCTTCTTCTCCACTTCATTGTTTTTGTTCTTTGTTGTGTAGCATGGCTCTTCTCATGTGCAGCTTTCTTGGGTCTCAGCTGAGTGATTGATTCTCTTGGGGCCAGAATTCTGTTGGGGCCAGAATTCCAAAATCTTCCAGCACTGTATAACATCTGCCATCTCAGTTCGACGTTAGGTCCCAGAGCCACTATTTCTCTTAGGCCTTACAGAATTTTGCCTTGCACATATGCAGCCCAGCTAGCTTCCTCTAAGGACCCTTGGGAAACCTGTGCCTACTTCTTTATGTAGCTCCTTCCTTTCTAAAGCCCTGCTCAGAAAATCCCAGCTACTTCAGCACCCTAATCTCCAAATTCTGCTTCCTCAGCTCAGCAAGTCCATTGCTTTCTGCTGGGGTCTCAAATCCCTGCTTCATGACTGGGAAACTCTTTCCTGGGGGAGAAAGCTAGGAAAAATGTGGGAGTCACCATATGTGCCTTTCTTCTCTCAAGAATCACAGTCCTGTTTGTAGTCTAATGCCCCAAAATGGTTATTTAATATATTTGGTTCATTAGTCAGGTTACTTTTTATGGTAGGGCAAAATCTGAACCCATTTGTTTTGCCATGGCTGAAAATACCAAATTTTGTGGGTTTTAAAACATTGATAATGTAGAAAAGCTCCTGGTAGTTTCACAACTTGATATTGGTTATGTCAGGTGCATTTTAAGGAATTATCAAATTTGGGAACTTCTATACAATTCATATATTCATAGATTTTTCATATATGAGGTAAATGTAACTCCAACTAAAATTCCCCTTAGTTAGGGCCACAACTACCCTAACATCTCCAGGCAGGAGGCAGAGCAGGATGGAGGGAATCGGAGGGTAGACAGAAGTCTTCACTGACTATTTTTATAGAAATTGAGGATCATGTAAATACAGCATTGGTTTCTGGTGCAGACTTTGGAAGGGACTTGTGCAAAAAATGGGCCCTTAAATTGCGTTAGCTTCATGACTGGGAAACTGGGGTGCATGTTTCTTTTACCATCTCCTGACCAGGGATTTCTGGCTTTGCTACTTGACATATTTGTGGAGTCATCTACCCTTTGTCCAGATTCGGAATTTGGAAGTTTCTTGGTTCCATAAAACTGAATATTTTCTCTGTATTTTTGACACATCTTTTTTAGTTGTCTTCTTCTCCCAAATGACCACGGCCAGCTTCTGATATTTTTTTAAAACAGTAATTCCGTTTAGATAATAAACTCTCACACACATCCTTTGATTTACCTTTCCAAACAAATCTCTGAGAATCTAGCCACCTCAGAATAGAAGAGCCTTGTACTGTTGCTGGGAACCCAAAGACTTTAACAGTGAAATAAATTGTGTTGGGGCCTTCAAGGTATTTTTATTAAAACAAGATTATAGGATGCATTGTAAGAGCAGAGATTATACATCCTGGAAAACAGTTTTTACATATATAATGACTATGTTATTTTGGCATGCTTTTGACACCCATTTGTGAAACTGAAGTTAGTTACTTTACTTGATTTGAGAAATTGAACATTATCTCTGGGATTAAAACCCAAAGATACTGAATGTTGAATTTGAAATGCAGTTGTGTTAATTCATCATTTAGTTCAAAGACTGTCATATGGAAATATTTTTTCAAGTTGAGAGTCATCGTATATTCACATACATAAACATTTTCTTCTATAATGTAAGCTTGATATGGTATAAGAGTCTGACATGGATTTTAATTTTTTTGGATTAGTTAATGTAGTCTTTCCTAGATAAAGATGAAAATATAATTTGTGTTGTAATCTACTTGAAATAGCATGGATTTAGAAATTCTTCCTTTGATGGTGGGAAAACCCTGAAAGATCACTCAATTAAAAAGTTACAAATTAGTAGATAACCCGTTGCTTATATAGGGAAGGTAGGTTGTCTACAAATTAGTAGATAAGCCATTGCTTATATAGCGAAGTTTTAGTTCTCTAATTTGATTATTCCACAATGTATACAGATATTAAAAGATCACACTGTACCCCATAAATATATAAAATTATTATTTGTCAATTAGCATAAAAAAGAAAGAAATTCAGATTTATAGTGATTATTTCTAAATATATTGGTGAGCTTTTCATGTATCAGACTTGCTTGTATATCAGAAAATATCTTTGGGGAGGCATGTGAAAATATTACTTTTCTTAAGTAGAAAGGTTAAAAAAGTCATTATTTCATCAAAGATGCATAAAATAAATTTTAAAAAAATTAAAATTTGGCATTCCCAGAGTAGCGGACCTAGATAACAGCTCTGTTAAAATGATAGTTTTTATTCTCTATGTCTTTCCAACCCATGAAAGTTTTTAGAAAAGTTAGTCAATAACATGGCTTTGACTCTGTTTGACTGCAATTGACCTCTTATATTTATGACATAATATCCATTTGTTTCATTCCACAGAACTCACAACTAGAATCACCCCAAAAGCAGCAGCAAGGGAGTTTCCATAAGGGAGTGCCCCAAACCATCCCCAGATAAGGCCAATTAGGATTCTAAAGAAAGAAGCACTAAAGGCCACAGTGATCAGTCCAAAGCTTTTATTAGGGAAACTTACTTACAGAGTGCTGCAGCAATGCTCCTGACAAACAGTAAGAGAAAAGAGATGTTCTACCCGCATATAAACTTCATATCCTGACTCCCTTGCATGTCCACAGTGAAGGGCTCAGGGTGTGGGAGTTTCTATGCAGGTTTAAGAAACCATATTTCTTAATCCATATTCCTTGAGGAAATATATTCCTGGCTCAGGGCCATGGCTAATTTCTTCAGTGTTTTGTGCAACAATCTAGGTACCATTATCAGTGCCTCGGTATGTTCAAGGCCCCATGCGGGTTCAAGTCTGCTGGAAAATCTTGCAGCCGACTGTATCACAGACCATTCAAGACACTGTCATTTTCAGTCAGGACACAGACAGAAAGCAGGGGACCTGGGGGACCCTACACCATCCTTCACCTTCCTAGGTTTTCTTTGGAAAGACTCCATCTCTTATTTTCATCGTGAGATTCAGGGTATCTCTGCTAATGGCTCCATGGTGGATCCTTAGAGGCTTCGGTCAGCCAACATATTTTCCTCTTGCTTCCTAACCACACAATGTAGTCAAGACATTTCTGTACCCTGAAAGAGAAACCGATTCCTCTTACCCTGGCTGGTGTGATATAAAGTTGCAAGGTCTGGAACTGCTGTGGCCATTTTACTCCTGTGAGGAGAGAGGCTGGAACTGCCTGCAGCACGGAGCAGGGATTACTGTGTGGAGACTAGGCATGGAGCCAACACTGTAAAAGCCAAAAGCAAAAGATGAAGAAAAGTTGAACCCTTGATAACAAGTCTGCAGTGTTGTTTCAAGCCTTTCTTGAAGCCAGAAATATCTCTGAACTTTGAAGCACTTAAGCCAGTGCATTTTTTTTTTTGTTATTAAAGCCAGTTGAAGTGGATTTTCTGACATTTGTATTTGTGATGATTCATCATAAATACAGAATTTGTTGCCCAGGATAGGGAGATATAAGCGATAGACTCACATATATGCATTTGATGGAGCTAAAGTTAAGTGAAACGAAGAAACAAAATGAGTAGACTTTATAATGGGAAACCAAACAAGTTAAATTGTCATTTAATGGTACTCAGAGTTCAGAGCATGTACTAATTAGGTTACAGTTTTAGGTGATTTGAAAGATAAAAATTCAGAATATTGGAAAGAGTTCTCTACTTACTGAAATATGGTCCCATAAAACAAGAGCCGAGTTTAGGGTGAAGCTGGTTTGTTGTAGAACAGAAAAGGAACAAAGGTGCTTTCTGCCTGCAGC
This sequence comes from Cebus imitator, assembly GCF_001604975.1. Classification (NCBI taxonomy): domain Eukaryota; kingdom Metazoa; phylum Chordata; class Mammalia; order Primates; family Cebidae; genus Cebus; species Cebus imitator. Next base: position 4,232,263 of record NW_016107366.1, on the reverse strand, counting down.
CTGCAATCCAAGGTGACAAATAAGCAACAAACACAAGGCAGGAGGAGGGAAATACAGCAGGAGACATAAGGCTGAAAAAAGTCTAGCCTCCTAGGCATCTCCAAAACACTCCTGATGAACAAAGAGGTCATTATTCCCGTGGAGAACATGTGGACAGACTACAGTAAGAGTGTATGCTTTGGAGCCAGGCTTACTCCGTTTGAATCCCAGCTTGGCTATCTATTAGCTGAGTGACTTTTCCAAGGTCACTCAGGGAAAGTCACCTAATTTTTCTGTGCCCCAATTTTCTTATCAGTAAAATGGGAATGAGAATACCTCCAAAACCTATTGTGAAAAGTAAGTTAATTTATATGAAGTGTTTAGAGCAGTGTCTTATACATAGTAAGTGCTATGCAGCCTATGGACGACAGAAAAATGATGTCTCCCACCTATCCCGGTCTGTTATTTGGAAATGTGCTGAGTCGGGGACCAATACAGAGCCTCTTTCCCTGGGGTGTAGGTAAAGGCCAGAGAGCTGAGACCTATAGTATTAGACCTTCGTGGTAGGTTCTTGATGACTCAAAACGTCTTTGGATTTGATTAATTACTCCGTAAACATTTCCAGATATTATAGATTGGAAGCCAAATTTTAAGGGGGTTGTATCACCAGACAGATTTCAAGCTGGGCTTATGGTTGGCTGTTACTCAACCCCTCAGGTTATTTCCAGGATCCATTTATGCACCAGTAGGAAATAGGCTGCTAAAGAGCTACAACCTCAGAAGGTGGCTTCCTCACCTAAGCCCTGCCAAAGTGGCTGTGAAGGACCATGGATCAGGGAGATTCAGAGATGCTACTTGGAGCAGACAATTGGTTGACCAAGAACGCTCTTCACTGTTATGTCTGATATTTCCTATTATTCCAGCCTGGAAGAATGCAGTGTGTGCTATTAATCAATGACCACTATTCATTCCCAAAACCAAAGTGTTCCATAATTTTCAGTGGTTTAATAACCACTGACAGTTGGAATACTAACAGTGGTTACACTTTCTACTTAGCTTTAGTTTTCCAGGCTGTGAGGAGTTATATTGTGACCTGCGAGAACTGTATTTTTTAACTCGCCTTGGAGCTGAATATAGAAAATGGATGTGACGTTAGTTGGTCTTCCTTAAAAAAGATACAGACATTTGAAAAATGAGAAGGTGTGCCTATGAAGATAGTGGATTGATGTTTGCAGTCCAAGCCATGTTTTTCCTCATCCCAGGAATAGTGTCCCTCTTTTGTTTTGGGAAATTGTTAGTTTCCCATTTTCAGTCATGGGTGGGCCCCAATTGGCTCAAGATCATTGGTATATTCCACCTTCTCAGATGTAGTAATTACTTCTCAGGTAGGCATGTAATCCAATCATAACCAACACAATGCAAGGAAAGGTTTGTGGGGACTTTGTGTAGAAGGAGCTTTTTTCTTATTCCTCTAGAAGGTGTGATGTGAGGATTTGAAGTCTGCAATGGCTACGGTCATTTTATTCAGAATAAAAGAATCTGAAACTAGTAGGGGGGTGGGTGGTTGGAAGAAGCTTAATGTTGGGTTTGAGAATGGAGTAAATGTCATGCGAGATAGAATAAGACGGAATCGTCGGCAATGTCATTTTTAACCACTAGGTCAAGCTTCCCTTGAGACCAGCATTAACTTTCAAATAGGTGAGCCAACAAATTCTTCATGGTAGAGTATGGTGGTTAAGAGAAAGTGTCTGGAGGTAGACTATTCAAATTATAGCTCCATACTCACTACCTGTGAGACCTTGGAAGTAATGCCTTCATTCCTTAATGTTTTTACCTGTACTATACAAGTAAAAATATATTGACCTCCTAGGATTGTTGTAGAATTAGATGAATATCTATCTACCTATCTATCCATCTATCTATCTAATCTATCCCATTACCCAAAATATAATAAGCACTAACCAAGGGTTGTTTTATTGTATATAATAACACAAGCCATTTTGAGTTATGTCATCTGTCACTTGCAACTGAAAGATGATAGCAACTGTTACCAAATGCTAATTCTTTTCCTTATGTAATATATGGTAATATTCACAACCCCTCGATCTGGATAAAAAAGAAAACATTGAAAAACACCACATCAACAAGCCTCTGAAAGGCATAACCTTGCAGGAAAAACACATTTTTATGAGGTTGAGGTTTTATTATCCATACTATATTCTTAGCCCAGTGAAGAATCTGTTTTACTAATATTCTACAATTTTGCCAGGCACTTATATAAAAGCTCAGATCCATAAAAGCAATTATTTAACATGTAAGTGTAATTAAAACATATAAGGGGCTTCATGCTTCTTCAGTTTTTCACAGCTCTCATCATTGCTATCATTCATGCTGATGCTTTATAATTTAAAAATGCTTTTGGTGTTTTCATCATGAAGTCTTTGCCCATGCCTATGTCCAGAATGGTATTGCCTAGGTTTTATTCTAGGGTTTTTACAGTTTTGGGTTTTATATTTAAGTGCTGAATCCCTCATAATTTCTGAATAAGGTGTAAGAAAGGGGTTTAGTTTCAGTTTTCTGCATATGGCTAGCCAGCTTTCCTAGCATCATTTATTGAATAGGAGATCCTTTCCCCATTGCTTGTTTTCGTCATCTTTGTCAAAGATCAGATTGTTGCAGATGTGTGGTGCTAATTCTAATGTCTCTGTTCTGTTCACTGATTTATATGTCTGTTTTGGTGCTAGTAGCATGCTGTTTTGGTTACTGTAGCCTTGTAGTATAGTTTAAAGTCAGGTAGTGTGATGCCTCCAGCTTTGTTCTTTTTGCTTAGCATTGACTTGGCTGTACAAGCTCTTCTTTGTTTCCCTATGAAATGTAAATGACTTTTTTCTAATTCTGTGAAGAATGTCAATGGTAGTTTGATGGGAATAGCATTAAATCTATAAATTACTTTGGGCATTTTCATGATACTGATTCTTCTTATCCACAAGGATGAAATGTTTTTCCATTTGTTTGTATCCTCTCTGGTTTCCTTGAGCAGTGGTTTGTAGTTCTCCTTAAAGAGGCCCTTTACATCCTTGTTAGCTATATTCCTAGGTATTCTCTTTGCAGCAATTGTGAATGGGAGTTCTTTCATGATTTGGCTCTCTGATTGTTTATTGTAGGTGGGATCTAATTAAACAAAAGAACTTCTGCACAGCAAAAGAAACTATCATCAGAGTGAACAGGCAACCTACAGAAGGGGAGAAAAGTTTTGCAATTTACCCATCTGACAAAGGTCTAATATCCAGAATCTACAAGGAACTTACAAGTTTATAAGAAAAAAATAATCCCATCAAAAAGTGAACAAATATATGAACAGACACTTCTCAAAAGTAGACATTTACATGGCCAACAATCATGAAAAAAGCTCAACATCACTGATCATTAGAGAAATGCAAATCAAAACCACAATGAGACACCATCTCATGCCAATCAGAATGGTGATTATTAAAAAGTCAAGAAACAATAGATACTGGTGAGGCTGTGGAGAGATAGGAACGCTTTTACACTGTCAGTGGGAAGGTAAATTAGTTTAACCATTGTGGGAAACAATATGGCAACTCTTCAAAGATCTAGAACCAGAAATACCATTTGACTCAGCAATTCCATTTATATACCCAAAAGGATATAAATCATTCTACTATAAAGACATTTGTACACGTATCTTTATTGCAGCACTGTTTACAATAGCAAAAACATGGAACCAATCCAAATGCCTGTCGATGGTAGACTGGATAAAGAAAATGTGGTACATATACACCATGGAATACTATGTAGCCATAAAAAGAAATGAGATCATGTCCTTTGCAGGGACATGGATGAAGCTGAAAGCCATCATCCTCAGCAAATTAACACAGGAAAAGATAACCAAACACTGCGTGTTCTCACTCATAAGTGGGAGTTGAACAATGAGAACAGATGAACACAGGGAAGGGAACAACACACACTGAAGCCTAGTGAGTGGTGGGGGAAGAAGAGAGGGAACTTAGAGGATGGGTTGATAGGTGCAGCAAAGTACATATGCATATGTAAAAATCCTGCAGGTTCTGCACATGTATCCCAGAAATAAAAGTAATCAAATAAAAAAAGCTCATGTATTTCTTAATTTAAGCATCTTGGAAGTAAAGATTTAAGTTTAGCACTTCCTGTGTTCCTCAGTGACTCCAAACAACTTCTAGTTGATTTTATGTATGCTCTCTGTTAAAGAAATAAGGTACATATACTTTTATCTTTTTTATGATTCAATTTCATATATGCCAGTAATTGCTTCAATAGGCAATTAGTCCTGCCCTTTAATTACTGCCAGAAAAATGGCTTAAGATCAAATGTTTTAAAACCAGTCATTTGGTTTTATAACAAATACCATTTTTTTGCACATTATTTTACAATTATTTGGCTAACAGTCAACAATTCTATATATCAGATTAAGTCTTTCCATTCCTTGCAAGCACGTTTTGCAACTCATCTATCACAAAGGAATCATCAGGAAGTTTTATTGCTAAAATTAGATATTTTTTGTTTAGTAAATTGTATAACAAACATGAATAAAAGAATCAAATGCATGAATGGTTCTTCTGCAAATAGTTCTCCAAATAGTTCTCTAAGCACTCTTAGGATTTTTCATCCCTGCTCCACTTTGGCTTCTGCCTCCATTTCACCAAAATTATTCTTGTTAAGATCTCTGACACATCCGTGTTGTTGAATTCAGCATATGCTTTCTGTACTCCTCTTACTTGGCCTCTCAGCCTATTTGACATTAAGATCTTCACATTAACATCTTTCTTGTTTTAGTAACCTCTCTTTTTTCTAGTGTTCTTCGCATCCATGTGGCCCATTCTTGTTGATTTTCCCTCCTCTAAACTGATCTCTGTTTGAGTTCTTCAATGTTTGGTAATAATCTCTGTTTGAGTTCTTCAATGTTTGGTAATAGCCTTTTCTTTTTGCTCTCTAAAGGCTTTATATAATAGGTCTCCTGCGTTTCTGCAGAATTAAATACCATCTACATGTTGATGACATTCAACTAATATCCACCTTGTTAGATTTCCAATTTTATGTATCTAATTTTCTACTTGACGTTTTTATCTGGATATTTGATGGCCATCCCAGAAGTAACATCAATCTTGTAAATCCCGTTCCATTCATAGTCTTCCTCATGTTAGTAAATGCCACTTTCTTTCTCCCCAGCTGCATTATCCGAAACTTGGGAAAAATCCTTTATTCTTTCCTCTCCCAATTCCCCTGATTCCAATCTGTTAGTGTGCCCTGAAAGTTTTATCTACAAATAATATCTTATATCCTACTGTTCTCCATATCTATTTCCAGCATCCCAAGTCAAGCCATATTCTTAGCACGACTTAAAACTACTCTAACAGTATTCTGAGTTTCCCTACCCCTTTTCCTACTCCATGCCCCTGTAAACCCTCCTCTCTATAGCATCCAGAATGATCTTTAAAAAAATAGATTTTGCTACTTGCTTGCTTAAAAATAGTTCAGTGAATTTCGACTTCACTTTGAATTAACCTCAAACTTCCGATGTTGGCCTGAAAGACCTAGTATGGAATGACCCTGGCTTATCTCTGGACTCTTAACTCATATCTTTAATATGCTCTGGCCATACTGCCTTTTACATTCCCTCCCAAGATTTTACCCACTTTAGAACCATTGTGTATTGTATTAGGCTGATGCAAAAATAATTGTAGTCTTTGCCATTACTTTTAATATTTCATATATTTCTTCATGAAATGCTGTTTCTTTAGCTTTTCACGTGGATGGCTCCTTCTCAGCTTAATTATCACCTCTTGAGGGAGACATGAGGGTTTTTTTTCTACGTAGGTTATTTCCCTATCTTGTTCTCTATCATAGTACTAAATTTGATTTTTTCCATTGTATTTCACATTTAAAAATTTTATTTATTAGTGGGGTCCACTTGCTTGTTATTTTTATTTCCCCACTACAACATACAGGTCTTATTTGAATAAATATTTAAGTAGAATTGTTTAATGTGTGAACAGTGATGTGAGGTTTTCTCTCCCTCTATAATCAACCTAGATAATCAACATGGAGACAGGCTGACATAATAATAATGAGCTTTACTCATCTTCTAGGCCTCTGGTAGAAATAAATGAAATATACATAGTTCTTTGAGGAAAGGCACTGATAACTCTAAGTATGTTCTAGTATAAGAGTAAGTATATGAAAGTTTACCCTCTGCCTGCTCTACATTCATTATTGAAGGCATGTTTTATGGAAATTTAAATTATATACACCTTTGTGGTTTTTAAAAGTTCATTTCATCAAACACATATTGAATGTCTGCTATATAGGAGGTAACATATCAGGACCAAAGAAGCATGACATGGTTGGTATTTTAAGGTGCTTACGTCTAGTACAAGGACTAATATGTGAAAAAAATCACGATACTAAGAACTGTGATAAATACTACTAAAAACTTAGAAAGTACTGTAGGAAGCCAGAAGAAAGATGAAAGCAGGTGTTGAAAAGTTTCCAGCAATATAACTTTCCACATATCCAATGGATAAAATAAAGCCATTCATCATTTTATACTGAAGCTAGAGTGGCTTGGCCCATCATAGAGCCCTAATAAATATTTGTTGAAGGAATAATGTGTTGAAATAGTAAACCAGACTTTCCAACAGAGAAAAACCTTGGTTGCTTGGAAAGCCTTACACTTTATTACATTCTCTACTCCTTTGAGTCTTGTTTCTTGGTTTAGTCCCTTTTCTTTTTTTAGTTTATAATCCCAGTTGAACAAGATCTATGAAAAACCCTGGCTGTGATGAGCCAAAATCAATGTTGAAAAATACAGCATCTCCCACTTCAAATATCTGAACCAAAGTCTAAAGTGCAAGTATATTTTTGTGCTTTTTATTCTCTCCAGACTTTTAGCTTTAAAGTTCTTTTATGCTTTTCTTTCTGCTTTATTTTCTTCACTATCCTCTTCTACTTTATCTCTATTCCTTAGTATATTAGATGACGTAAGCATCCAATTCTCTTCCTTTTGGTCCCTGTTAAACTCTTTCAGTTTCTAGATTGGCTTAAGTCACTAGTTAAGTCTGTACTGAGGCTGTGTTTTGTCTAGAGCAGCAACAGAAATAAGAAGGAGAAAAATGACTGACTTGACCTATTCTATTACATCTTCATTACATTATAGCAATAGTTTTATCAATAGAAACATCACCCTCCACACACCTCCCAAAAATAAATTCTAGATGGAAAGCAAATCTATAAAACAGACAAAATTGGTGCTGCTCTGGTGGACAGGAGTGGGAAAATTGGAGTCCCTGACTCCTTGGCCTCTCTCTGATGCAGGCCTCTCTCTCTCTCTGATGCTCTCTCAATGCAATTTGAAAACCGCTGCATATATTTATGGCCAGCTCTTCTGATGCTGTATGGGCCTCTCAGTAGGAAGCCACCCAAGTATAGGGCTAGAGAAGGACAACAAATTTCTGGAGAATTTTATTCCAGAGAATAGGTTTCAAGTGATTTAATTATTTCTATAATTGACTTCTTTTTTCTATTTTCCATAAAATCAAATTTTAATAGATCATAACACATTATTTATTAATCTTGCTATATAAATTATAAAAATTGTAGAACTCAGAAAATGGCCTAACAGTAGTTTTAATAGCTTGTAACTTACTTTCCTTATTGACCAGAAACATTGACGTAATGATGTTTTTATCTTTAGAAGTTGTCACGCTATATTTCCATTTCTTACCCTCCAGCTGGTTATAGCCCCATTCAGCTGCTAAGTAGAATACAATCATGAGATAAGCAAATTCAAAGTTCATGATTAAATATTGAAACTGTTCAAAGTGGCAATGACAAATATGGCCCTAAGATACAGGTTTTTCTCAAGAGCCATTGTCATATTTTGCATGTAGTTAAAAAAAAGTTCCTGATTGTAGCCAAGATAGGGGGCTATCCATACTTTAACCCTAGATTTTTTAACGAAATAATTTATTTTGAAAGAAGACGCTATGTGACGTTATCTTATTTCTAAGTCAGAGTGCTTTCAGGAAAAAAAAACAAAACCTGAGAAGAATTTACGTTAAAAAGTTGGCAAATTTTCTTGCACAAATCTATTTATTTAGTAAGATTAGATTAATTAAAAATAATTATTTTATCAACTCTAAATAGTCCTCACTTTTTCAAGGTGACTTTTATTTTTAAAAATCAATATTTCACTCAGTGAAAGTTATGAAATGAGACATGATAATTAGCATAAGTAAATTACTTCTATGCTGCAATCCAAACTACACAAACTCTACCATAACAATCAATCTTTCATTTTAGTGAAAATGGTTGTTTGACTGAACTGACTACAAAGCATAAGGCACACCCATCACTTGAATATATGAGAAAATTAATTAAAATTTGAGCATCAGCCTGGTATAGAGCACACACTGAGACCCAACAAAGATAGTTTCTGCTCTCAAGGAATTTATATTCTAGAGAACCACCGATGCCCGATAATTAGTTGGGCAACAGTCATAAGAATTTGCTTTATCTTGGTAACAATACTAAAAGAGATGCCCAACTAATTACTGGGCATCTGTGGTCTTAAGCCAAACTGGGAAGGCACAGTGCAGGTAGGTGTCAGGGGTTGGACAGGTGTTGGGGTACTTAAATAAGTACATTCCTGTAAAGCGCAACCTTGACAATGATTTCTGAGATTCAGGCGTGGGTCCCTGCATGCAGCAGCCATAAGAAAGAACCAACAGAAGGCAGAAGACCATGTTCCAGCTAATGAGCACTCTGCCGGCAAGTGGATAGCACAGCTCAATTTGCTGAATGCCTCTGAAGCTGCCACAGAGCAGAAACTTCAAGTCTCTGTAGGCAGCTCACATGTAGGGGCGCCTGGAGAAGGTCTGTTGCTGTTCCTGTTGCTGCCTATAGGGAGATGATGCTGTTTTCTGTATGAGGTCAAATCATTGTTGGAAAACCAAACAAAACAAATGATGCTATAAATAATCATCCCTGAAGAAATGCTTTAAAAGAAAAACAACATTGGACAGATGTCTTTATTGTGACATTATTTATAATAGCAGAAAATATACTAAATGAAAACGAAAAATACAACAGAATGTTTAAGTACATTATGATTTATCCTGAGAGGGTACTCTTGGGCTGTCAATATACTAATGCTTACAAAAACTACCTAGTAACAAGAGAAGGTATTTGTGAATTACATTAAATGCATAAAGTAGAAAACTACAGATTGTATGTTTTGTTGAAACTATATAGAAAACAATTGAATGTTAATAGAGGCAAATAAAAAAGATTATAAACTAACGAGTACTGAGCTTGGAGACAGAAGATCTGGATTTGTAATCTATATTTATCATTTATGATTTGCACTTCAGCAAATTAATTAGTCCTCTTCAACCTCAGAATTGCAACATGGTCATAATGCTATCAACCTTATTTTGAGAATGCATATAACAACTAGAATAACATGCCTATCATCAATACAGTGCAGTCAAGAGAATGGGCTTAGGACCCAGGCAGCATGCTTAAACTCTGGTCCTGGCACACATTATTCACGGGTCTGTGGACAAAGTAACTAAGGATGCCTGCAACGTTTGATTCAGGGATTAAAAGTATGAATGTTGGAACTGAATGCTGGGTTTGAATCAATCATTTCCCGGCTACAGCAAGTTACTTAACTTCTCTGGGTTTCTATGCCCTTGTCTATAAAATAATTATGAAAACAGTACCTGCTACATGAGCTGTTATTAAAATGTTATGATTTAATTTGTTTAAGAGTTTCTGGGACAGTGCCTGGCACACATAATAAGCACTTAAGTGCTTAATAAATGTTAGCCATTATTATTCAGAAAAAAGAAAAAGCACTGGTGTTGGTTGAGCTGGTTCTGAATTTGGATAGGAGCTGAAAGGAAACCCAGACAAATAAAACATGTTACTGCAGTATGACTGTGGGGCAGGGGTGGTGGATGGGTGCGGTTGGGGTTTTTTTTGTCATTGTTTTAGATTTCTTTATTGCTGCAGCAATATTTTGTTTGAACAATAAATCATAATTTAAGCTGGGAAAAATGAACAAATCTGCTCTATGTACCATTCCCTGAGACAATGCCTGCTCCAGTGACTGACTGATAAACTAAAGGGTGCTGTAGTATTAATAGCTCATAATGGATTAATGTGTTACTCACTCCCCCCAAGGTAATATATTTGCTTTTTAAACAGACACCTTATGCTGGAGGTAGGTACAGATTGGTGTCAGGAAGTTTTTGATTCAAGGGAAACTTTGGGCACTGCTGCAGTCATCAAGTCTTGTATTTGAGTATCACACAAAAGAGAGCTGAATTCTGAAGGCCCCCAGGCTGCTACAGCGTTCTTTATCTGATCACTGAGGCTAGCAGAGCTGGAGAAGCAGCAGCATCTTTCTACATGCAAAAACAGAACCACTACACAGACCCACTGGATTTACCACTGCAGAAATCAAGCCTTCACCCCAGCTGTCTCCCAGTCTGCCATTCCAGCCAAAAACAGGAAAGCCACTTTTAAAGAGCAAGACAAACCAAATTGGGCTGCCTTTAAAATAGAGATTTTACTCCTTTCTTTGTGCCTACAAATTTACATCACAGATATTTTAATGATCAAATTATGTTAGCTCAAGTACTCATTGAAACATTTCTCAAACACCTTAGTAAGAAATGATACACACCCTGATGATATCTTGGTCACATTTCATTCATCCCCAAATGCCCTGTTACGCCTTTAAGAAAAAGAAGACATCATGGAGGACTGGAGATAACAAAACTGAGGTCAATACGACTAGGAGATCATCAACTCTGGGCATGAAGGCAAAAGCTAAGTCTAAGGCTAGGTGTGAACTCAACAGCTGCCTCTTTATTCCTCTGCAGTGTCTCTTCTTCATTGCCTACAAAGGTGCATCCCAGTCAATTTTCTGTTGGGTACAGCACAACATAGCAGAAAGAGGAACTTGGGTCTTCTGCTATCATGACACGTGAAATAACTTAGAGTGGAGTCTCCTCCCTTGAGTGAACTATGGTTTTTAATGTCCCAGTCAAATGGTATATTTGAAACTTACATATTGTTCATGGAGAAGGAATTGGAAGCCTAATTAGTTGTCTGAATTTTCATATTGTTTTCTGGGAATCGGTTCAACGTAAGGCAAGGAGACAGTGAACTGCTGAAGGGTTAATGGATCACATAGCAGTAAATCCACATCTCTGAAACCCGATTGAATGCCACAGAAGGAAACTTACAATGTGATTCTTATTTCTCAGCCCACGTCAGCCTGAGAGTAGAAGAGTAAAATTGCGTATAACAGTCCTGTAATAAAAATGGCACTTCTCTGAATCTTTCTACAGCAACAACTACAACAACTTCAACCCCTGTTCAAGACCCCATTCACTTTAAATTCTTCTTGGTAGAGCCAGTGTCACTGGGCATGCAGCGTGGTACAAGTTGTTTATCATTTTCTCGTTTCCTGTTCTGTGTCCAGATTTCTAATGTAGTGACAGCTGGTGAGACATTGGGTCCTGATGCCAGGCTGAGGCTATCAATGCAAGTGAGACTTCGGTGAGATTTCTGTCAAACAAATAAAATCCTTAGCACAGTCATATAAGTACGACCTTTGTATTTTCAATATTTTAGGGAGTATGGTGTTTCTGATGCTTTCATTTTTTGCTCTATCCCCAGAACTCATGCTTTAGCCTATCAGGTCGGGCCAGAAAATCTCTGGGACATTGCTCTGGGCTTACAATCTTTTCCCTTCTTCGCTCAAGCTCTGTCACTGGCCTGTAACTCCTAGGTCCAACTTGGGTATGATTCCAACTCTATTTTGAGGATAAAGTCTGATGAGGGACACTCTCAATTTCTTTCATGTAAGCCAATCTCTTGACACTAACCTTACCAATCTTTAAAAACAACTGAGTCTATTCTGTGCCTGGATTTCTGCAGTCACAGTGTTGAAGTAACTACATCAGTGCTTAGTAAGTACAACTCTGACTTCACACTCTCCTGGCTTAATCTCTGTGTACTCCTTTCTCACCTCCATGCTCCAAACTAATTCTGTTAGGAGGGATGTCTCATGCAGTTAAGTCCTGAAGTCAAACACATCTAATTACATCTTAACATGAAGAATGGCCTATTAAATCCATTGGTTTGAAGAAACAGATTAACTAGTATATTGAGGGCAAAGGGAAAAGGGTGGAGTTGTTTTTCTCTTTGTCTAAAACATAGAAATGGTAACAATTTCATGTGGAGATAAATATTTATTAAGTTTAAGTAGGTTGGGAGAAACCCAAGATTTTAAATTTAACATTTTTACATGCCACTTTTTCTGGTGGGTCCTCTTGACTAATTAAAATAATATTTAACATAAGTTTTAATAAATTTGTTCCCTTTTCTTCTGAATATTTTCTCCCAACTGCAATGAATAGATAGATAATCTTGGTAGTTCCAGTGAGCCAAATAAACATTTGTGCTTCTAAAGTTTAGAGGTAAACTTCAATTATTCCAAAGAAAATGGTTCTGATTAGTGTAATTTCCTAGGGATTTTGCTTTAGGACTGCACTCAGCCTTTACTGCTTGATCATCCTTTCAGCATTTCTCTGCTGTACTCAGGTTTCTCCTCCATGCTGGTATCATTCTTTTTAATTTATATTATTTATTTCCATATAGTCTAAATAAATGTGGAAGGTGCACATTTTAAAGAATTCTTATTTATATAAAAGTAGGAAGAAAGACAGGTACTCTACTATAGCAAAAATATTCAATGCTATTTTTTCAAATCATTCTTTAAACAAGACATTTTTAGGTAGACTGCCTTATTACTATGACATTTATGAATGCTGGAATTTTCCTGTGTGATTTACCTTCCTCATTACTCTGTAATTGGTAGATAATATTAAAAGAATTTTTTTTAGAAAAAAAAAAAGAAACCAACAACAATAGCCAGTTATTCTGCTGTTTGAAACCAAAAGGCAGCCTGAAGTCTTCAGAAGCAAAATCATATTCTTTTAAACAATATTATAAAACATTTCTGCTTTAGATCTCCATCTACAAGTTTTCATTTCACATGACCCTGTTCATTTCTGCTTTGCATTTAAACCTTTGTTGATAGCCGTGGGAAATCAAGTCAAAATCACAGAGTCTCAGGAGGGAAAAGGAACGATTAATGTATAATACGTGCAGGGAAGTCATACCAGAGAACTTGGCAGTTGTCCTAATCAGCCATACTCTCTTTTACCTCCCTGCCCTGCTGTGGTGTTGCTTCTGCCCATGAAATGTTCTTGCTGTCATCTCCTGGATAGGTTCTGTTTCTTTTTCAGGACTCATGACCGGTATTGGTTCAGCAGGCAGCCTTCCCTGGCCGTCCTAGCCTGGTTACGTGTCCTCTTTTCTGCTTCTGCGTGTGCTGTGACTCCTCCATCACAGCATTCTCTGTGTTGTGGCTGCGTCTGCTCCTCTGTCTTCTCTGTGGGGGAAGTAACCCTCTGATGGCTTGGCTGCTTTTCATCTCTGAGATGCCAGGCCTGTTCCAGTGCTCGTCATGCATGATTTGAGTAAATTAAATGAACGTAGGTGAGTGACTCCTTGCTCTTGAAAGGGAGAAAGGGACACTCTGTGGAGTGAAGACTGAATATCTGAATCCTGAAACATTTTTCTGTGATGGTAAAATGTTTTTCTTTCTCTTTAGCCATTATTTAGAATCTTTCTATTACGTTTAAAATACAGATACTGGGAGAGAGAGGTCTCCTGATTTCCTTTTTCTCAACCTAAGGCTCAGGCATCGGGGAAGTGTTTCAGATAGCCAAGAGTAACATAGGGCAAGGGGCACATGGTGTTAGATGGGGAACTGATGGGGTGTGGGTGTGGGCTGCAAGGCCTCTGACGTTCTTGTGTGGTACTGAGGCTAGGTTGAGAGGCAGTGGGCCTGCCATGGGGTTTGACTGACAGGGGAGTGGAGGGACATTGCAGTAAAGGCTGCAATGTCCTGCAGAGCTGGCTGGGTAGATGAAGGTGACACAGGCTAAGCCATTCAGTGACTGATACCAGGCCCTTACCAAGATCAGAGACTCTAGGTCAAGAGTTATACCAGCAGCTGCAAACATGAGAAGTTAAGCCCCTGTCATAGGATGTGAGCCAGTGCGAGCCCAAGGACAAGCATGAGGTCAAAGGTCCCCTTTGCCACCCTCCCCACCCGTGACAGCCTTGTCATGTCATACCTCTTCTCTAAATACCTGATATTATCTTGAAAAGAGAAACTGAGAAATAAAAGCTAGCAGGAGATTAGACACACTTTATTCAGAAAATACTGACTATAACCCGAAGAGACTATTCATATTGTTAGCCATTTTAAAGTTTAAAATAAATAGGAATAAAAGTCGTGATTACCATTGTTAGTTATTTTCACTAAGGTTGGGGCCTGAGATAAACAATGAATTAAAAATTTCACATTTCTATGTATTCAAGTTGAAATATGAGTTATTATTGCAAATGTGTTTCACATTTATCCCCAATTTAATTTTAAGTTGTTACAACATAGGACTTCTCTTTGGCCATCCAAAGCCTAACAGGGGCCTATCCTGTCACATGAATTTATTTTTGCTTTTGATATTTTATCTAGTGTAATATAGACTGTACATGTAACAAGCCATCTATAGACACATTATTTTATTCATGTCTTATTAATAGGCTTGCAAATCCCTGTGAACTTTGTACATTTACCAACAACTCCCTTTAACACATGAATGTCAGAAAAGTATAATAGCCCCTTTAGGGACCACAGCACTCCCACTTATACCAAAAAAGTAAAAAGGAGAATTGGGTCAATTATCTGTTATTTAGGAAAGCCATCATTTTGGCCAATTTATACACAGTTTCCTTTTAAAAACATACACGTCTGACTAAACAGGAAACAGCTGTCTTCCTACTACCTCTGCCCCAGTGAAAATTGCATGGACGTATGCCAGTGCAGTTTCTCCAGACAATGCATATTCCTATTTTTTCACTGAAATTATCCAAAAATGAAATGGTGAGTCTATGAGGAAAGGGAGAATAAATGTGTTTTCAGGAGACCTTAAATAAATTATTCTGCTGATCATTTTTGGCCTGATTTACAAAAGGAAAGTGAAATCGAAAATTGAAGCAATTATCTGAATCATTCGCGTTCTCTGTCTCAGGCACCACATCTTTTCAAAAGAAGCTGGTTGAAAGATCTTTATTTAGGATCCTTTAGGCCTCTTAGATTTCTCCAAGCTTCTCTCAGAACACAGGCTTGGCTTCTCCAGCTAGATGAACTAGAGTTAACAACAGGGTTTCATTTGAAATTGTGGCTAAGGAGGAAGGAGCCATGGTTTCATCATCTCACGTGACTCTGGAGCTGCTCCCAAAAGTACACTTTTCAGAGCTTTCATCACTTTTAAAGGATTCTTGCATAGTCTAACACAGTCCAGAGCTGTGCATCTGCTGGTATTCTTTTTTTTCTTCCCGGCTTTAGTGAGGTATAATTGATGAATAAAAATTGAATGTGTGGATATTCTTCAACTCTGGAAAACATTGGGCTGTTATTAATGAGTCCCGTCCTTCTGAATTATCATCCTATATAACATTGTCTATTTACATAGTGCTTTGGAATTCATAAAATGCTCTGTCATGTCATTCAGTCTGCACTCTTAGAGCTTTCTATATGGTTCAATCTCCTTTCCCAATAACTGCCTGGGGATGATCTTCTATGTTTTAGAGGTGCTTTAAAATTAGAACATATCTTTTTCTTTTGTATCTTTATGCTTTTACATATTTTGTTTTCCCATCCTATGTGTCTTGATCTTTCAAGCCCTATTTCCAGAATCACTTTTTCTATAATATTTTTCTGACTTTGTCTTGCTCTCCTCTCACCCCAGAAAAACGTGACACATTTCTTCCTCTGCACTGCTCTAGAAGTTAGTAACTCTTATACTATAAACCTGTGACTTTGTATGCAAACGTGGTTCCTGTCCTGCACCCAGTGGCACTGTGAAAAGATAACCTGAGACTGGAATTCCTTCAGGGAAATGGTTCCATCCACGCTGAGAACTGACAACAGAGCCTGGTGCATATTACGTTGTGCCATGAAGGATTTTCTTTTAAAAGTAATTACTGACGTAGACAGGATAAACCATTTAAAAAACATAATTAACCTTAACATTCTAATTTTTACATTAAAACTCGAAGACTTTGGAATTTAAGAGATCTACTCAAAGATTTAATGCTGACAAAGGGAGGGGTGGGAATTTGCAGTCTATCTCACTCCAGGGACAAGAATGGTTTTTCTGCCTGCGATGTCTTCCCATTGGTGAAAGCCATACCCTTACTCGGTCCAGCTTTCTGAAATTTAAAGAGCCACATGCTTTCACTGCTCTCTGTGAATTGGGCGTTACGAATGGGAAACAGAACACGTACAGATTATGAGCACGGACTGGGGCTAAACTGCCTATGCTCAAAGCTCAGCTCTTACCTGCTGCCCTTTGCCTAACTTTTCTGTGCCACAAATGTAAGATGAGGATAAAAGCATTCACGTCCCATGGCGTAAAAAGAGTTCAAGGAGTTCATGTGTCATTAAGATAGCGCCCAGCACACTAAGTGCTCTGGTGTTTCCAATTCTTATATGTGTGTTGTTGCTAACAATGGGGAGATGAAGAATTCCTTAGTCAACGTGAAGCTGGGCGGATGAAATATTTCAAATCGAGGAATGAAATGACAAAAGTGTCCTTAGTGAGGAAAAGGTTGAGAATCCTTGCATGTACTGTTAGTCCTTCTGGCTCAACTTTAAAGATCATCAAGTAAAATCAAATACTCAGGGAGCACACGAACCAGAAAACGTCTCCTTTCCGGGGAGGATACTGATGGAGAGATACCAGCAGATTTTCTAGTTGCTGAGAACAGTTCGGCAAAGAAATAATATAAGCAGATGTTATTTTGAGCAAATCCTCCCTTTACAATAGTCACTGGAAAGCTATTAAACATGTCCGCCGATCAAAATTTACAGCAGAGCCCACAGATAAGATTCACAGCCTTTTGCTTTGGAAGGGACCTCCTGTGGTTGCACAAGAAATCTTTAGAGAAATATTACTTTGCAGAGCTGTGTCTTAAGTGATAGTCTGCATGGTGAGGATTGCTTTGAAATTCAACAGAAATAAAGCATAAGGGCGATACTATAAAATTCAAATAAACTGAAACAACATGCCAGTTTGGGGACTCAACAGAGCATTTTGGAGTCCCACTGGTAAAATAACATGTCCAGTTTAGGCAATTAAGTCAGAATCCTCATTACAGATTGGGGAAATACATAAAGGGAGTACTAGAATTGAACAATACTAAATGGGGTGTTGCTAAATCCTGTTGTGTGTTTGTGGGATTCCTGAGTTAAAAAAAAAAGCAAATGTCCTCAGGATCAAGAAGACTGCCTGTTGGGCATAGTTAAAAGGCAGCATGGATGAGGAGACACATTTGACAGAAGTCAGAGAATCTTGTTCTTGTCTCAGTTCTGTTTGTTCTTAGCAACGTGATTTAAGAAGTTCGATAATCTCTGAACTCTATTTTTTAAATTGAAGGTTATAACACCTGTCCACTTTCTTTACAGTCTTGTGGTGAGTATCAAACAAAACAATGGATGTGAAAGCAGTTTTGAAACTTTATGGTGTCAAAAAAATTCAAGTTGTTCCTAAAGATAATTTTTAAAGCAAACTCCAAAGGTGCATATTTCCCATATACAAAGTCTACATTTCTTATTTCAAGAGAGATTGAAAATGGGCTGCTTGTTTGCATAAGAGGGATAAAGTAAGAAAAAGGAATGGAGCTAGGACCAAAATGGGTTGTTTTTAATAAGTGAGCAAAACCAGTTGTGTTCTGTTTTTCTCTGAAATGAATCCTGGGAGTCTACATAATTGAAATCTG
>NW_016107366.1:4146015-4214125 GCF_001604975.1 Cebus imitator | reverse complement strand
CACCATGCCCAGCTAATTTTTTGTAGTTTTTAGTAGAGACGGGGTTTCACCATGTTGACCAGGATGGTCTTGATCTCTTGACCTCGTGATCCACCCGCCTCGGCCTCCCAAAGTGCTGAGATTACAGGCGTGAGCCACCGCGCCCGGCCTAGAACATAATTTTTGAAGAGGCCTTGCCTAGCATGAATTCTTGGGATTGCACCCTTTAGGGCTTGAGGGAAAAATTGAATGGAGGGCTTCAGGTTCCGTTAGGAAGCAATTTTCCTCTGGCTGAGTAACTCAGGATAATCCTGTTGTGACAGTAGAAACGTTGCCAGCCACCCCAGTGGCACTGTGAAAAGATAACCGAGCTGTTGGGCTTCTTTTTCAGATGCTGTGCCCCTGACCAAATTAGGAATGGGGCCAGCGACCGCACAATCTTTGTTAGACAGTATTATTTTTCAACCTGAAAGAGAAGCTTAAATCCCTAACTCATGAGGCCTGTGTGATGAACTGCATGGTAAGAGTGGGGTGGAGTAAGAAGAGATGGATGATATATTCTACATGTAAATTACAGACTTTTCTTTAGCAATAAGCTAATTCACAGTATTACCAATGTAGAGGCATAAATAATCAATGGTCCTTTCATAAACCTGGACACTTTTGAGAAAGGTGGAGTGAAAGCATGTCCATAAACTCTCATACATTAACTAAATAAAATTATCAAAAGAACTTGTGATACAAAAGAAAACACACATAGCACTGAAATTAGAGATTTCGCCATGCCAATTACAAATATTTTAAGACTGTCAGATACAACATACCTTAGAACATCCTCAAAGATGATCCTAGGAAACACAACAGCTTACCTTTTTTGGCAAATGCTGTTGGTCCCTGAACCAGATACCCTTCACTGAGCAGGTGCAATCTTCCCCTGGTTGGCTGCTAAGGACTCACAGCTTTTGTCTTCATCCAAATCCTCTTCCAGCCCCAGACCCCCACCAGGATAGCTAGGAATCATGACTGATTGACCCAGGAGATAAAAGGCTGGCCACCTTGGCTAAAGATGCAATCAATTGAGGTGCAGATTTTGCTGCAGAGATTCCAAAGGGACTAGGTTGGAAGTTACCTCTCCAGCTGAGAGACAATGTCTGGCTTAGCTTTCCTGCTTTCCTTTCTTCTGCTTTACTGATATCTCTTGAGAATTCTCTCAATACTTTCAAGAGAATCCCCTCCTCAGTCTCTGCTTCTAGGGAACTAGATTTGTTGTTGTTGTTGTTTTAGATGGGGTATCACTCTGTCACCAGGCTGGAGTGCAGTGGTGTGATCTCGGCTCACTGCAGCCTCCACCTCCCGGGTTCAAGTGATTCTCCTGCCTCAGCCTCCCAGGTAGCTGGGACTACAGGTAGGAGCCACCACTCCCAGTTAATTTTTATATTTTTAGTAGAGATGGGGTTTCACCATGTTGGCCAGGATGATCTTGATCTTTTGACATCATGATCTGTCTGCCTCAGTCTCCCAGAGTACTGGGATTACAGGCGCCAGCCACCTTGCCCCGCAGGAACTAGATGTTTTAAAGACATAACAATGATACATTGTTGCGGAGTGCAGGTGAAAACAATTCTGAAAATTTTATCAGTATCTTCCAACTGGGAGGGTCCAGGGATTAGAGGTATGAATAGGCAATGGCAAGGAGAGGGAAGATTCATTTTAGAATTCTTTCCCAAAATAACTATTGTATCCCAAGACAGCAGTGGTTCAGTCAGAACTACTTATTTTTCTCTCAGATGGTTTTCTAATAGCAAAACTGATCTGGGAAGAAAACCTACTGTAGTATATTTATCCATTGCTGAGGAACAAATTACTACAAATGTTAACATCTTAAAACAGCACACAGTCTGTGGGATGGGAATCCAAGCATGGCTCAGCTGGGTCTTCTGCTTCAGGGTCTCTTACAGACATCAATCAAGGTTTTATATGGGCCTGGGGTCCCATTTGAGGCTCAACTGGGGAAGGATCCATTTCCAAGCTCATGTGGTTGTTGGCAGTATTGAGTTCTGTGGGCTGTCAGATGGAGGGACCCAGCTTCTTGCTGGCTGTTGGCTGGAGGCCGTCCTGTTTCTTGCAACATGAACCTCTCCAGATGTCAGTGTACTTCATCAAAGACATCAACAAAGGGGGCTGCTAGCCAGAAAAAATCAGAATCGAACACAACATAATCATGTGAGGGACATCCCTTCACTTTTGCTGTATTCTTTCAGAAGCAGAAAGATGCTTCTAACAGAATACAGCAAAAGTGAAAGGATGTCCCTCACATGATGATATAATCATGGATCACAGATCCTGCCCACACTTAGAAGGAGGAGATTACAGTGGAACAAAAAGCACGTGGAGATTGGGGCCTTTGGAGGCCCTCTTGGAGTCTGCTGCCACGTCAGCTAATTTAGAGCAAGAGAAGGTCTGGAAATGAGGGTGGACCATTTGAAGGATGGGGGACTATCTATTTAGAGCCTTTTAACAATTGCAGGTCGTTAGTGGTAAGAGGATTAAGGAAGACATGCGTTAGTTTTGTCCCATGGAAATCTGATGGAGCTTTTTTTCTCACACAAGTTCTTGTCTACATGGCCAGCTGACTTAGAGGTGGGAGAGAACTAAGGGCCCTGATGATGAGAAAATATTTTCTCCAAACATAGCGGAGTTGGTCTCCATGTAGTTGATTTCAACACAAGTATGGAAAACGCCTTCAGGGAAAATGTGCTTCGGCTGGAGCATTCTATCCTGCCAACTTGCTCCACACACCCAGGAAGCCACTGAATAACAGAGGCGATGGTATCAACCTACATCATCACCCTCCAGCTCACCTCTCAGAAACACTATTCACAGGATGTCAGGGGATAATCAAGAAAGTTGAGCATCAGTGCAAAACCTCTGACAATAAATCGAAGATGAGTAAAATGGAGTCCGTTATACTTAAAACTTACCATCCTCACATCCTGGTAACAAATGGGATTAACATATTTTACAGCAATAGTGTGAAAAACCTAGTTGAAGAGCATGTATATAAAGAATATTTATTCACAGCAACAAAATAAAATTTTATGTACTATTTCAGACCAATATTAAAGATAATATGGTATTTGAAATGAACATGAATGCAGCATTAAATAATGAGCCATAGAGATTTCTGTTAAGAAACTAAATGAATGAATCTAATAAAAGAAAAACATGCTATTAAAGCATTTAAAGTAGTAAAGAGAAAATTTATCATTGCTGAAAGTGGAATCATTAAGATATGGTTGAGAAAATTACCTAAAACGCAAAAAAGCTGTAAAATATTTATTTTTTATTTTAAGTTCTAGGATAGTGTACAGGATATGCAGGTTTGTTACATAGGTAAATGTGTTCCATGGTGGTTTGCTGAACCTATCAACCCATCATCTGGGACCCATTAGCTATTTTTCCTGTTGTTCTCCCCCCGCAACTCCCACAGGCCTTAGTGTGTGTTGTTTCCCTCCCTGTGTCCATGTGTTCTCATTGTTCAGCTCCCACTTATAAGTGAGAATATTCAGTGTTTGCTTTTCTGTTCCTGCATTAGTTTCCTGAGGATAACGGTTTCCAGCTTCATCCATCTCCATGCAAAGGATATGAACTCATCCTTTATTATGGCTGCATAGTATTCCATGGTGTATATGTGCCACATTTTCTTTATTCAGTCTATTATTGGTGGGAATTTGGGTTGGTTCCATGTCTTTGCTATTGTGAATAGTGGTGGAATGAACATGTGTGTGCATGTATCTTTGTAATAGAATGATTTATATTCCTTTGGGTATATGCCCAGTAATAGGATTGCTGAGTCAAATGATATTTCTGGTTCCAGGTCTTTGAGGAATCACCACACTGTCTTCCACAATGGTTAACTAATTTACATTCTCACCAACAGTGTAAAAGCATTCTTATTTCTCTACAGCCTTGCCAGCATCTGTTGTTTCTTGACTTTTTAATAATTGCCACTGCGACTGGCATGAGATGGTATCTCATTGTGGTTTTGATTTGCATTTCACTAATAATCAGTGATGTCGAGATTTTCTTCATGTTTGTTGGCTGCATAAATGTCTTCTTTTGAGAAGTGTCTGTTCATGTCCTTTGCCCACTTTTTAATGGGGTTATTATTTTTTTTTATATGAATTTGTTTAAGTTCTTTGTAGATTTTGAATATTAGACCTTTATCAGATGGATAGATTGCAAAACTTTCATTCTGTAGGATGCAAGGTTGATTCAACATATGCAAATCAATAAATATGATTCATCACATGAACAGAATTAAAGACAAAAACCACATGATTATCTGAATAGACACAAAAAGGCCTTTGATAAAATTCAACATCCCTTCATGTCAAAAACTATCAATAAACTAGATATTGATGAAACATACCTTAAAATAATTAAGAGCCATGTATGACAAACCCACAGCCAGTATCATACTAAATGGGCAAAAGCTGGAAGCATTCCCCTTGAAAACTGGCACAAGACAAGAGTGCCCTCTCACCATTCCTATTCAACATAGTATTGGAAGTTCTGGCCAGGGCAATCAGGCAAAAGAAAGGAATAAAGGCTATTCATATAGGAAGAGAAGAAGTCAAACTGTCTCGATTTGCAGATGACATAATCCTATACCTAGAAGACACCACAGTCTCAGTGCAAAAGCTTCTTAAGCTGATAAACAACTTCAGAAAAGCTTTAGGATACAAAATCAACGTGCTAAAATCACTAACCTTTCTATAACAATAGATAAAGAGTCAAATCACGAATTAACTTCCACTCACAATTGCTACAAAGAGAATAAAATACCTAGGAATACAGCTAGCAAAGGAAGTGAAGGGCCTCTTCAAGGAGAATTTTTTTTTTAATTAATTCTTTTATTTTTGTAGATACATAATACGTGTATATGTTTATGGGGTACATGAGATGTTTTAATACAGGCATGTATTATGAAATAAGCACATCATGAAGAATGGGTTATCCATCCCCCCAAACATTTATCCATTGAGTTGTAAACAATCCAATTATACTCTTATTTAAAAATATACAGTTACTATTGACTATAGTCATCATTAGTTATAAAAATGATTAGAAAGAACAGATAATGGTGATTCAACATACCATGTGTTCCAAGGGAAGTGAATAGAAGAGAAAAATAAAAAAAAAAAATTTTTGAAAAGAAAATAGAAATATATAAATTTTTTTTTCTGTATTGAAGATGGGTCTTAATCTGTCTTTAGGACTCTCCATGTTATCAGACAATTTAATGAAAATCCACCAATACTGAGCCCTATTCTGATGGGGTTATTGTATTTCAAAGACAAAAAATGAGCTGTAGAAGCATACAGAGGGTCAGGGACACATTTCCTAAAAGGAAAAATAGACTTATGGTTGCTTCTCAGTCATGAAAGATGTTAGAGAAGTATGGAACAATGTTTTGAAGAAAAATAAATTCTCCTTCCATAAGAATTTTTTTTTTCAGTTTAAAACCTGATCACCTTTGCAACTTTCAAGGAGAGAAAAAATGAAAATTTTTGTAGACATCTTCTAAATAATCAAGGGAAAAAATCAAAATAACGAATTTATAAAATGGGGAAATTGAGATATAAAATGACTAAATAGTTACTCATTCTGAATCCATTTTAGCAACAAATGACATCTAGAATGTATGGCCTTACAGAAGTATACAAGGCTATGCATACCAGGAGGTTCATATGTGGCTATTTTAAATCAAAGCAACCTATTTAGCACTATTTCTCATTCTGTTAATATTCATTTAGATTTAACTAAGAACAATTACACCATCGGGTTGTATTTAAATCCGTTGTATTTTACAAGAACAACTTTAAATACATTGTATTTATAAAAACACACCGTGGTATTTTATAAGAACAATTATACCATCGGATTGTCTTATTTTCATATTTATCTTAAAATCTCTCTTATTCTGAATTGTGGGAAGTTGGGGTATGATCTGTTCTCTATCGTTTTCCTCAGGTGTGATTCTTCACATGTAGGGGTTTATTTTCTGCATTGTTACATTTATGCAGGTGAATGACATCTTACTTAGGTAGAAAATTCTCACATTGCAATCTTTTCTCTTAAAAGTCTATAGATGTTGTCAGTTCACTAAATTATACCTTCTAGTTTTTCAGATGAGACATCCAGTGCTTTTATTCCTTGCTAGAAATTTCTCCTTTCTGCTCTCTTTGGGTAGAGGTTTATCTTTGAAGGCGTTTTTTCTTTGTAACCAGGATATTTATGCTGTAGTGCAAGTCTATTTTAGTCAATCCTAAAATTCAGTGATGCCTTTCAATCTGAAGCCTCAAAAATTTCTTAAACTCAAATTTTTGTTTACTAGTTTTCTAGTTATTTCTCTCTTCTGTTTGTGTATAAGGTCATCTGAATTTGTTATCAGTATTGGTTTCCAAAGGCTGCTGTAATCTGTTACGTAAACTAGGGGCATAAACAACAGGGATTCATTCTGTAACTGTTGCTGAGCCTTGAAGCCTGAAATTAGTGTGTCGGTAGGGCCGTGCTCCCTCTGCAGAACCCGGGGAAGAAGCTGAAGCTTCTGGTGGTTGCCAGCAATCCTTGGTGTTTTGGTTTTTGGCAACATAACTCTAATCTGCCTCCTTCTTCACATACGCTTCTTCCCTGGGTCTTCTCTGTATCTTCAAATTTCTACAAGGACGCCAGTCATTGGACTTATGGCCCACCTTAATCCCTAATGAGTCTTCTTAACTTGATTACATCTGCAAAGACCCTATTTCTAAATAAAATGATATTAACAGGTACTAGAGGTTAAGACCTTAACATATCTTTTTGAGGGACACCATTCAACCCACGTCACCCGGGTCTCTAGCCTCATGATATCTCTGTGTGAGATACCTCTTATACTTAATCTATTAACATTAAAAAGGTTTTCATTTGATAAAAATAATTCTATTTTGTGCTGTGATTGAATCTCAGGTGTTCTTAATATTTTTGCTAAAAGCTGCCTGTTCTCAAAGTTTTGCTTGTTCTGCTTCTCTGTGGAGGGTCAGAGCTCCATAGTTGTGTCTTTTTTCTTCATCCACTCATGTCTTATCTTTTCAGCATGGGACTCCACATAAGCTTGCTATACCATAGATTCCACATAAGGTACATAATTAGAGCTCTGATTCTCAAACTTGGCCATGCATTGGGAACACCCGGTGAACTTCCAAAACACTAAGGGTTCTACCCCACCTGCTGAGATTCTCATTTAATTGATATGGGTTGCCTGGGTAATAGGAATTGCAAAAGCTCCTTGGGTGTTTCCAATTTGGAGAACCACTATGATAGAGCTTTTCCAACTTCAGGGCTGGGGTTGGCTCAGCTGCTGTGTTTCGTTTCCCTGAAGTTCCTCAAGAATTTCCCTTTCTTTCTGGAATCCTTAGAGGTCAGAGGAGCGACATATCTCCAGGTTGCCAGGTATTATAATTCACATCCTTGGGCTTCTTGCTGCCATCCCATTCTTGTCTCCATCCAGAGGGGAAAAGGTTATGTGTTTGTTCTTTTCATCCAGACATCAACAGAGCCCAATAACTTACTTATAATCTTCAGACCCCGACTGGTGGCTTTTGCACGCCAGATTGTTGGGTTGAAAGCGAGATGACAGGGCCCTAAGGATGTGTTTAAGTGATTCTCTTCTCCCATTCAAATGTTTAATTTTTAAGAGTTTTTTTCTTATTTTCTTTTTCTTTTTTTTTTTGCTTTTATAATGCAGTATTTTGCTTCTTAGAAGGAATATCATCTTAAATGTCACTGAGGACTCTACCTGAAGTGTTTTTGTGTGTGTCTTTTCCTTACTACTTTTTCCAAAGGTTATTATAATATTTAAATCTTGGTATGAATCTTGCAGGCTGCAGTCTTTCCTTGAATGTCTCATTTGCTCGTATTTAGAATTGGGCGATAGTAAATCTGGCTGCATTATCTATGGTGGTAGTTAAGATTTCTTGACTTCCAGGCTTTCTTTAGGGCAAGGGGAAGAAACTGGCTATTTGGTTAAGGAACACCTGTAAAATAGAAAGAGGAGGTGTGTGCCCTTTAGCAGCAGCATCCAGCTTAGTTGCCTTAGTTCTTTCCAGGTTTGTCTGAGGCTAAGCATAACGCTTCAGGCCACTGGAGGCTGTCAAATGAGAGGAACAAATTATTTCACAAATTTCTGTACATAGACTTTGGTGTACTGTTCATTTTTAGCCTTTTAAATAGTTTCTCCTTTTGCCACATTGCCCTTTACTTGCTGCACTGCTGAGTGGATCTGCTTTTTCCTTCATGGATGCTCTTACCATATGTGCTCCAGGCTGGCTTTTTTTGCTATGCCTCATCTGCCAGGATTCTTCCATTTACCTCCCATTGCTTATTGCTGGCTATTAATAGCTTATATATATAATATAATAGCTTATATTATATAATAATAGCTTATTGCTATTCCTTCAGCTGTAGGATTATACTTCTTTAATATTTTACTACTATCATGAAGTATGAGAGGGAAGGAGAAGACCTACTGTCTCATATCAGAAACATTATAGTATCATTGTAATGGCTGTACAGTATTTAATTTTGCTGATGTAATATTTATCTAATGCTCTGTTGTTAATCAATTTCTCCCTATTTTTTTTACAACTATAAACCATTGTACAATAAACAATCTTAGAATAAAATCTTTTTGCAACCAATTCAGACCAAAGCTTACAAATATAACTGTTAGGTCAATTTAGGTATATTTTAAAAATATGTTAATAAATTAGGCCCACATCTTTTCAATATGGATTGCATCAATTTACAGCTCCCATTCTCCAATGTTGCCTCCAACACTGGATAAAATGATCATTTTCTTAATCTTTTATTGCTCTTTAAGTTAATAATTTGATCTCATTTTAATATTATCATTTTGAAAAGATTAACCACCCTGTCTAAATAGCATTGGCCTTTGCAAATCAGTTACTGGCTGTAATTTTCCTTCTTATAGGCTCCTTGTAATGCTTATCAGATCTAAATGTATTGATCTCTCCTCCTCGAACTCCATGAGATCAGGGTCATTATCTTCATGGCTTTATTCCCTAAATTTAGAAAAAGTATTTGTAGGTGCACAATAAGTATTTTCTGAATAAAAAATATGGGATGAAGCAGATTCATGAAAGCATTTTTAAATAGATACTTCAGTTTATTACAAATGACTCAATATTAAATATTTCATTTTTGCTCTAATTTTTATAACCCAACCTACTCTTCAGTCTGGACCTTTCATTTGTATACAGTTAGAAATACAACCCAAACACCAGAAGGTTTGTAAAATAAAGGACACTCTTTGGTAAAGAGATTTATATCTATGAAAGCATAGAGGACCTCTGGTAATTATTGGGTGTATCCCAGAATTCACCCCTGTAGCACTGATTTTATTGCAAGAATATGCATGCTTATTTTTTTTTGTCTTTATTTTAAGCTCTTTAACCCCACACTGATCCTAGGACTTCTTTTCCTGTGATTTTTTAATGATAGGCAATGGAACTACTAATTCTCTACAGATGTCAGAGAACCAGACTTGCAGACAGCTGGAAAAAGCAGGTGTACAGAAATCCAAGGACTATTAACATATCTAATTGAATAAGTGTTGGTAGTTACAAAAGTAATTAAGAATAAAAGAAAGCCTTGTGAAGCGCCTAACAAAAACATTGCTGGTAATCACTGCCAACTTAAAGCTCATTTTGTGAAGCTTTCTAAAAAATTGGATCATTTGATATTGAATATTACCTTTGTCTTGTAATTTACATGGATGTCTTTAATGAACAGCTCATTTATAGTTCCACTGAGTTTTTCCTGTGTGTGTTGCAGGCATCTTTGAAACAGCAGTATCAGCAATTTAGAGTCAGCAGGCTTCCTCCTGAATATTTATAGAAAGATTTCAAAAGTACACTTACCAATTTTGTTTAAGTTGTCTTTATGAAATTACCATGTTTCATCCTATACTAGAAACATTCTTCTTTTATAATAAAATAAATGGAAATATTTCCACCATGGCTTCTTTGTTAGAATTTTCATATTGTGTCCCATGAATGATTCCATGTAACATTTTATTACTATTTTTCTAATTATAAGAGAAGCAGGTAATTATTGTAAAACAAACGAAGGAAATTATTTAGATAAAAAAATTTATCACACATGGAGAGCATGTATTATACATATATATATAGTGGTGTATCTTCTACCAGTGTATTAGTTTGTTAGGGCTGACATAACCAAGTACCATACATTGGATAGCCGAAGCAACACGCATTTATTTTGTCACAGTTCTGGAGGCCAGGTGTTGGAAGGGTTGCTTATTCTGAGACTTCTCTCCTAGACTTAAAGGTAGTCATCTTTCCCTGTGTTTTTGCCACATCATTGTCCTATTATTTGCCTGCCTATGTCCTCATCTCTTCCTTTTAAAGAGTACCAGTCATATTGGATTGGATTTCAATAACTTAACTACTTCTTTAAATACTTTGTCTTCAGATACACATTCTGAGGTACTGGGGTAAGAACTTCAACATGTGCATTTTGGAGGGATACAATTCAGCTGCTAACACCAGGCTTTTAAATGTTTATGTGTCTTAATAGCTTTATGGAGATGTAATGGACCTATAAGTTGCACATAGGAATTGTATAAAATTATATGCATTTTCCATGTGCTATTTAATATAATTTTTGACATATGTATTTACCCATGAAACTATTACCATAGTCAATATAATAAACATATGCATCCCCTTCAGAAGTTACCTCATGCCCCTGTAATCTCTCTATCCTTCTCTTTCCTGCTCTGTTCTCATCCTTAGAAAACCACTAATTACTATATGTTAACTTGCATTTCCTAGAATTTTATAAAATGAATTTATATACACATAGCAGGTACTTTTTTTGGGGGGGGTCTGGTTTTGTTCATTCAGCATAATTATTCTGAGATTCTATCATGTCGTATTGTGTATTACAGCATCTAGCACACCTGGCATATGACAGTTACCCTCATTATTAACTCAATGAATAAATAAAGTATAAATTAATGATTATTTTAGGAGGTTAAGGAAATTGGACATTACAACATATGCATTTAAATGACACTCATAGTTTTCGTGTTCTCTTTGAAGATTTTTATGCAAGTGAATGAATGAATCATGTCTGTGGTTCTGATGACAGCTTCAAACTGTCTCTGATGGCAGCTTGAAGGATGGAGGCTGAAAGCAGGGGACCAATTATTAAAAATTCTGACATTTTGGTTCCTATACATGATATTTGCATATGGGCATCCATGTTAAAATAGGCAGCGGGCAGTTGGAAACGGGAACAAGTAGGGAGATTGATTTTTTTTTTTTTTTTGATTAATGGGGAAGTAGGAGATGGAAAGCCAAGTTAGAAAATTAGGTTGGGATTTCCTAAAGCTATTTGTAAAGTTGCCAAATAACTTAACCCTGTATGACAATACAGAAGAAAGAAAATGAATATCAGAAGAAAACAATTATGGTCTCAAGTATTACCTTTCTCATGAACATTAAGCAAGTAACAATGCCTTTGTGTCTGTTTCCTCATATTCTTAGGATTTATTGGCCCTGGTGTTTTCAGACTTCACAGTGGTGAACTCAGATGCAGACCCTATTTCCTGTGCAAGGACCTTTCATCTTGAAGGCTGGTGAGATTGGGAAATTCCCGTTGATTATTTATTTTGTAAATTTTTTCTTTTCCTTGTTCCCTATAACCTGTTTTTTTTTTTTTTTTTTTTTTTTTTTTTTTTTTTTTTTTTTTTTTTTTTTTTTTTTTTTTTTTTTTTTTTTTTTTTTTTTTTTTTNAATCTCATTACTCGGCTACTGATACTGATATTTTTTGGCTTGATATGTCTTTATATTTGCTCTCTTATTTTTCATTTCTTTTCACTCTGGGTGAGATTTTCTTAATCTTATTTCCCAACTTGACTATTGAAATTTTTATTTTGTTAATCTTATTTTGTAATTTCCCAAGAGCTCTTTCTGGTTTCTTTTATTATTACTTTTTGCATAGTGACTTATTCATGATTTATGAATTTCATGTTGTCTGGACCATGTGTTGGAATACTAATTAGAGTGTTTTAAACTTCCTTTCTAGTCCTTGTTTTATCTCTGCTTAATTTGGGGTTACCTCCTCCCCTTTTGTTTGTTTCAGTCTTTTTTGCATGTTGTAATTTTTTTCTCAAATGTTGATTCTCAGTGGCAAATTTGCTTTTAATAACAAAGTTCTTCCTAAACACTTAATTTCTTTCAAAAAATTATGCTTCTATCCCTTTTTCTTAACTTGGGGTAAATGCCTGCTTGAAGACTGTTTTCTATGAAGGTGGTGAGCAGGAATTTAAAATAGTGGGAATGACAGTTCTGTATTTGAAGTGTCAGTAAATCTTCTTTTCAGCCTCACTTCTAATTCGTGGTCTACGTTGTATTGAGAATTACAAGATATTCTTTCCAGAGATTTGCTGGTTGAATAAATGCCTTCTCTGCTGCATTCTCTCCATACCTTTTTTTGTTCTTGTTGTTGAAACACTCCTTCCTCTTCATTAAAGTTTTAACATCCATCTTCCAAAAATTTGTTGAAATCTATATTGTGCTAGTAGCTCCCTTCTTTTGTTTTTCACTTCGTAAAAGGATACATAATATTTATGCATATGGATGGGGTACATGTGATACTTTGTTACATGCGTAGATCACATAAATGGTAAGTCAGAATATTTAGGATATTCATCACATTGAGTATTAATCATTTCCATGTGTTGGGAACATTTCAATTCTTCCATTCTATTTTGAAATATATATTACTGTGAACTATAGTCATCCTATTCTGCTATCAAATATTAGAACTTATTTCTTCTATCTTACTGTATGTTTGTACCCATTAACTAACCTCTCTTCATCCGCCTTAGCCCTCCAACACCCTTTCCAGCCTTGGATCTGTCATTCTACTTTCTGCTTTCATGAGATCAAGTTTTTTTAGCTCCTACATGTGAGAATATGCGACATTTGTCTTTCTGTGCATGGCTTATTTAACTTTACATAATGACCTCTAGTTCTATCCATGTTACTGCAAGTGACATAACTTCATTCTTTTTTATAGCTGAATAGTATTCCATTATGTATATATACTGCCTTTTCTTTATTCATTCATGTGTTGATGGATACTTAGGTTGATTCTATATCTTTGCTCTTGTGAACAGTACTGCAATAGCCCTTTCTTGTTTTATTTTTGTGTTGTGGGTTTCTATGTTTTTATGTTTTAGTCTTCTTTTATCATTTTATTATAAATGAAGACTAAAACATGTCAAACTTTGATCTAAGTTTGACATCTTGAAGCCCGTAAAGAGGAGCAATACTGCCCAACTTAAAAATATTCTGAAAATTAAATAATATAATATATGCCATTTTTTAAATTAACATGTTAAATATTAGTCTAAGTTTTCCATCATGTAAGAATATTTTCTAACAGATGTTTTGTCAGCTTACCCCAAAGTATATGTAATAAAATTATAGCCTATGTAATATTTTATTTTCAACATCCTTGCCATAGAAAGAAGACACACTAACCACTCAGTGGAAGATTCTATAGGTTATAGGTATTTTAGAAAACTGATTCTAGTTCTACTTTTCTTTCTGATGCAGTTTACCTTCTAGTCAATATCTTGAGTTCTAGCATTTCTTTTTCCTAAAAAATATTTGCAAGGAGAGATTTAAGTAGTGGCTCTAGGGAAAAATATTTCAACCTTTGATCAAACTCAAGAATATTCAGCCAGTAAAGGAAATGGGACCACAGGTCTACAGCTGCAGGGAACTGGATTCAACAACCCACATGACCTGGGAAGTGGATTATTTCCAGATTGTCTTGATAAGAACCTATTTTGTGAACATTTTTATTTTGATCTGTGAGATTCTAAGCAGAGAATCCAGTTGAGCCCACTGATATGCTTTGTATTTGTGTCCCCACCCAAATCTAATGTTGAATTGTCATCTCTAGTGTTGGAGGAGGGGCCTAGTGGGTGGTGATTGAATCATGGGGGCAGATTTCCCTCTTACTATTCTTGTGATAGTGTGTTCTTATGAGACATGGTTGTTTAAAAGTGTGCAGCTCCTTCCCCTTCATTCTCTCTTCACATGTAAGATGTCCCTCCTTCCTCTTCACTTTCTGCCATGATTGTAAGTTTCCTAAGGCCTCTCCAGCCATGCTTCCTATATAGCTTGTGAGACAATTAAACCCCTTTTCTTTATAACTTACCCAGCTCAGGTAATTCTTTATAGCAGTGCAAGAATGGACTAATACATTCATTCAGACGTCTGTATTACAGAATGGTGAGATAATAAATGGGTATTGTGTTGAGTTTCTTAAAATTGTGGTAATTTGTTATGTAATAACAAAAAATGTATCCAGTTAGATTGGAGGAGAGAGGGACAGAGTCAGACAGACAGTTATCCCAGTATCTCCTCTCTAGTTGTTTACCTATAAGCAAAGCTGGTGTGCCTTGGAAGTCCTTAGTAATTAGAAATGGATAGTACATATTTCATTTTATCTCCAACACCCATAATATATACAATCAATAGACAGTGATTAAGTAAATATGCATTAGACCTGTAGATAATAATATGGTAAATTTTATTTTTTTTTTCAGGGTATTTACTGCTTCTCCGTTTGGCAGATTTACCCTGTCTTGCTCCACTGATATAAGGCTAGGTCTATGCTATTGTCTGAATATTTGTGTCCTTCTCAAATTTGTGTTGAAAACCTAATCATCAATGTGATGGCATTTGGAAGTGGAACTTTTGATAGGTAATGAGATTATGAAAGCAAAACCCTCACAAATGAGATTATTAACCTTACAAAAAGAGGACCCAGAAGCTGCCTTGCCATTTTTACCATCTGAGGACACAGCTAGAAAGGAACATCTGTAAACCAGGAAAAGGGCCATCACCAGACACTGAATCTGCCAGTGCCTTGATCTTGGATTTCACAGCCTCTAATATAGCAAGAAATAAATTTCTGTTGTTTATTAAACTATACAGTTTATGGTATGTTGTGACAGTAGCTTAAATAGACTAAGACAATATTATAACTGACAATGAAATATGAACAGAAGTAATATTTGCCATGAGACCTGGGTGTGTGGATTGGGATACCCCTTTAGCCTGGGTCCTAGCATGAAGGTACCATGAAACAGAACTGAAACTAACCTGTAACAGACATGAAGAATGAATAAGAGATTGATGTTCATTATCGTAAATGTATGAGAACCTTGGGTCACTTTTTACCACAGCATGACTTGCCTAAGCTGACTGAGTCAATTCTTGACACATCAAGTAGAGACCTGCTATAACAAAAACTGAAAATAAATGATACTGGCTCTAAGGTGAGAACTAGATGACGAAGAATCTATTATTAGGAACTAGAAAGATGGTAGTTCAAGTTATGTAATAGTGTGATATTTAATATAAGGATTACTATAATAACTTGAAACTCATGGCTTTAGGCAGAGATGTGGAAAACGATATCAGCAGTGCTTCCTGGTTACTATGACATAATTTAACAGACCATTTAACAGTAGTTTTCAACCTTGGCTATAAAGTAGAATCAACTGTGAATAAAAAAGGCTGATTAAAACTCAACCTTTTGATAAAGACCTAACCAAGGGTATGGCTTTCCTGTCCTTTGTTAAAACCTCTGAATGCATTGTGATTGTTCTCAGTAAATCATATTAGTTGGATAAAAGGGTCTAAAAATTAAAACTTAACAAGTTTCTCATAGAAACTTGTTAAACTCAAGAAATAGAAAATTAAGTCTGCTATTGACGCATATTGCTGACTGGAGTAAAACAATTTTTAAAAATCAAAGCTTTGAGGGTATTGAGTTATACCACTAAAAACTTCACCAGGTTGACCTAAATGAGACTAAGATTTAAAACAACTATTGAGTACCCAACCTTTCACATGCAGGAAGAAGACAGAAAAGCTGCTCAGTCTTTTATGCCTATGTCAGCTGTGGCCAAGGAAGGTAAGAATCTTCCAGAAGGTGAAATCAAGAGTCAAACAAAAAACCGAAAAGAACCAAAAACAAAACAAATATAATACCAGGATGCTGGCTGCTATTAGGAAGCAGAACTGCCTAATCAAGCAGTTATTTCCACTCTCGAGTAGTAGACTCTGACATCTACCTCGCAGGATTTCAGAATTGCTGTCAACAGGAATTAAGTAACTCTCTTTTCCAAATGGAAACACTTACCATGGTTTCTTGGACTTTCAACTGTCAAGGTACTAATATGTTGGGTTTTTAGAATGCAGATAGTTTTTTTCTGTGTGTATATGTGCATAGGTATCTGGATCAGGGATTGAACAACCGGTTCTAATGAAGAGACTATCCTGAAGTCTTGAACTTTGAGTATGATGCTAGTATTGGGTAGGACCTTGGAGTTTTATCTGTTGAGTAGGCTTAGCTTCGTGACTTGGTTTGGTTCACTGAATGTGAGTGGAGGTCATATAGACATCTTCCAAGCAGAAGCTTTAAGAGTTATTTTATGATCCCTCTGCTTTTCCATTTACCATAAAAGCTGGCAGGGTCCCAGATGGAACAGGGGTGACCTTTTAATCTGGGCTCCAGATTGAAGAAGATATAAAGCAAAGCTAAATCTCTCGCACAGTGGACATGTAAAATGAGCAAGAAATATATATATATATATATCTCTGAGATTTCCTCTTCTTAGTCGTCATCATTTTTGTCATATTCTTGCTGAAGCAGCCTAAGCTGACGGATATAAATAGTGATCCTTTTAAATAAGTATAATCAAATACCACCACACAAATAATGCAAAAATGTAAAAATTCTTCTAATAGGAGGACTTTTTGTTTAAAAGGGTCAATTTTTTATAAGAGCTGACGAAATTGACCTCAGATGTATCGCCTAGCAAATAATTTTTAATGGATGTAACAACCTCTGGGGTGCCTAGAATACAGGTTGGAAGAGAGAAAATATTATTAGAATAGGTCAGGAAGATGAGATAATTGAGAGAATGAGGCAGAAGCTAGGAAGTGAAGTGTCAGAGTTTCATTACCATTTAGCACTTTTCATATATTTCTATTTGAGAGAGATTACTGAGCAATCACAATTACTCACTAAAAATGAGACTTACCTGAAGTTGTAGTTCTATTCTTAATGCTAACACAGGATAATCTCAAAGGTCTGAGTGACCGGTTGTAAAACGAAGAACTTTCAACTTTTCAAAGGAAACATACAAATAAAAGCCATTGTTTTTTTTCTTATAAGAAGTATGTCCTCTTATTAGCATAGTGAACTTGAATTTTGCATAAAATAGTGTAAGCCAACCCTCATACATAAAGTAGTTCTTTAGAGGGGCACATGGCTGATAGGTTGATGGCCGTATTTTACCTAGTAGATACATATACATTACTACCCAGAGTTAAACTACAAGGTTTGAAGACACAGCCTACAAGACTCCTCCTTTATTTATTTATATTTTTTTTGAGATAGGGTCTCTCTGTGTAACCCAGGCTGAAGTGCAGTGATGTGATCATAACTCACTGCAACCTTAAATTCTTAGGCTCAAGGGATCCTCCCACCTCAGCCTCCTGAGTAGCTGGGACTAGAGGCACATGCCACCACACCCAGCTTTTTTTTGTTTGTTTGTTTCTCATGCTCGAACTCTTCGACTCAAGCAATCCTCTTGCTTCACTCTCCCAAAGTGTTGGAATTACAGGTGTGAGCCACCGCACCTGGCTAAGACTTCTCATTTCTTATGCCAGCTGCAATTTTGGAACATTTCCAAAACCACCCTTAGGTTAGATAATTTTCTGATAGAACTTGCAGAACTCACAAAATCTATTATTCTCATGGTTAAGGTTGATAACAGGAAAAAAAATACAGATTAAGATCAGCAAAAGGAAGACACGGATATATAGGGTGGAGTCTGGGAGAGTTATAAATGTGAAACTTTCATTGTCCTGTCTGGTGGAGTTGGGAGGGGTTACCCTCTGGGCCTCAATGTGATAATATGCAAGTATTGTCCACAAGAGAAATTCACAACTTTGGTCCTGAGTTTTTATTTGGATGTCATTATCTAGACATGATTGTTTGATTAATTGCCCACATGTTTGAATTCAGTGTCCAGGTTGACTGATACCCCACAAAGCCTCCACCTAAAAACATATGGTTGGACTTTCTGGCATGGCCAGAAGGACCCCTCGAAACTACTAGGTATGCCTGCCCACTCTAAGATCCAATGTGGCCACTCCCACCTAAACAGTGACACTCCAATCAGGTATGACATAAAGTATCTCCCAGACACCAAAGGAAAAAGCCAGATCTCTCTTTAAACAGGACCAAATTGTTTGCTGTGCACTTGCCCATAAGAAAAGATAATGTCATTCTTCCATCAGTCAGATGATAACTTGTAATGCTCTCTAAGTGCCTGAAAAAAAGCACACAAAAAGGAGTGTTGAAGAGGAGCTTGCTTTAGCCCAGTTCCATGACTTGAAATCAGTCAAGAGAAGCCTGTGTCCTATGACTAGAGTACAGCAGAAAGGTATCTTGGGATCCTTTGCCTCACAGTGTTCGTTGCATCCACCACTTCACAGCTTTCTTCTCTACTCAATGTCTGACCTCTGACCTCATATTTCCTGTTTGTAGTCCAAATATACCCTTTTGGATTGGACTCTGTCATCCAGTACATCTGCTATTCTTCCAAGTTTTTTTTCCCAGGAACATTTATGAATATGCTTTCTATTAGGTTGGCGCAAACATAACTGCAGATTTTGCAATTAACCGTAATGGCAAAAACCACAATTACTTTTGCACCAACTGAATAGTTTGTTTAATAGATCAAACTTTGGAAAGAACAGACCAAGGGCATACTTGTGGTGTTGCGTTCAAATTTATTTACATGCAAACTTTGGTGATATTTATTCAACTGGTTCTTACTTCACCTTCTTTGAAATTACAATAGTATAGGAGAGAGAATAGGAAGAGTGTTTATATTTCCAGGAACTACTGCAGGTCTGTCCCAGCTGATTACTCAAGAGTCATAGCCATGGGTATATGACCTTGACATTTTTCATAGTTCTATTCTAACTGAAAAGATTCTGGGGCTGTACTCTTCTGTTCCCTTCAGATTTTAGGGGCATCCAAAGACATACAGAAGATCTCTGTATAACTCTACCCTGTTCTCGTTTATTGTTTGCACTAGTGGAATCATAAAAATAGCTTTAAATAGATTTATTAAACCCATTTGACTATTTAAAAATGGTCTTCCTTTGCACAATTTTAAAACCTTGCTAGTCATCAGAGATCATCAAAGTTGAAAGATAACTGATGTATTTGATTTTGCCTAATTTGCTGTCATGATAATTAAGAATGTCGACAAACTGAAATTTGTAATATAGCCCAAACAATCCCTTTATATTCATTGCATGTTCATTGAGCAACTATGTTCTAGAAAAGAATAACCTCTATCACAAGACCACTTTAGTAAATATATCAGGCTAGATAGTATTTAGCTTGAGGTATCTTGCTTAGTGTCTGGATCTGAAGATTTTCAGAAGGCCTCCATCACAGAAGCTTATAGGGCAATCACAGCAATATGAATTAAAGCAGCTTGGCTATATTCTTATATACCAATTACACTAGCAAAAAAATAGTAATCATGATGAAATTCAATGTTGATAGGACTGTAGGCAGTACAATCACTGCTGGTGGCAGTATGAGGGGATTTAATGTTTCTATTAATCAATTGGATCTTCTTCAAAAAGAGTTAAAAGTTGTCTGTGTCTCTTGAGTTTACCCCAAAGGAGAAAGATATTCAATTTTAAGTCGATTACCTAATTGCAGAGGGTTTTTATATTGAAACATTTGAAATAACCCCAGTCTCACAGGGAACAGAGTATAACACAGAAACATCACAGGATTCTGAATATTGGGAAGATGGTTTGAGGGTACCTTGCATTGCTTCCCAAATCTGGCTGCATATTACAATCACCAGGGAGCTTTTATTTCCTTGTTTGATGTTCCTTCTTCATAGATGATGTGTTTATCTGGAATTCATGGAATAGAGGTAGCAAACAGGACAGTGAGTATAAATGAAGCCACTGACAATGTTTTCCTTACGGGTTTTATGGGAAACTGAACTTTAAATATTAATTGTTCAGTTTATAAAGCTGCTTACCGCACTTGAGTACATAATTACTTTCCCATGAATACATGCCCCTACTATCCTCCAACAGAATGAAGACAATTCTTTCATTAATCTTCATGGTGTAGTGATGAAAGGGAGTGGGCCTCTCTGTAGAACCAAAAAATTGAACATCCCGAATGTCTCCTCTTTACAACCTGTTTGTGGTACCCCCAAACTAGTTAGGTTAATATCACTTAGCCCAGAAAGGGTGAACATGGTGTCTTTTTGTCTTTATCTTTGAAGGGGGTAAAATCACAAAGGGAGAGGTACTACGTGAGTGTTTTCCAGAACTGGGAGCACAGAACTAGACCATTCTATCTCAGATTCTCTGCAAGGAGCCACAACTCATGACAGTTGAAGCTACAGACCCTTTCTCCTCTCAATGCCTGCGACTCATGGTTGTGGTATTGTTCATGAGAAAGTTTACCTAGTACCATTTGGCAGAATGGTTGGTCTTTGATCTGCGGAGTGGCCACTTGGAAGAAAGAGCCTGACTAGTGCTTTGCTGTCTGAACTTTATTTCATGTACCCATATATCTGTGTTAGACAAAGAAGCAGAAAGTGTTCAGGTCAGAGGTGAATATCTCTGGGAAAATCCATAGGCTGTGAGTACATTCTGAATTAAGCTAACTCTGTAGTGTATGATTCTTCAATTTAGCTTCATTAATTGCACTGGAATCACTTGCCACTGGAGGGCACTACTAGAATAGCTGTAGGAAGAGACAGCTTGGAAGAAAACGAGCCATTAATGGTAATTAGGGTAGGGATAGAGGGTTAGGGTGGGGCAGATTTGGGCGTTGGGGAAGAACTGGAGGATGAGGATCTTGGCATTGAAAGCCTGGAGAAACATTTGTTTCTCTCATTAGTGAAGTTTGCAGGTCTACAATACAGTGAACCCAAGTGGCAGTGAAATTGAGCTATATTTGCTTCAAAGGAGCTGCTATGTGTGCATCACAGCATATGGGAATATCACAGTGGAGTTCTTGAAACCCTAATCCATTTGAGGACAATAGCTGCAACTTACCAATCAGGCAGTGCTGGTGGGTAAACAGAATTCTGGGCTAGGGTCTCAGAAGCTGGGTCTCCTCATGGGAGCAGGCAGGGATATCCACGTCAAGGGGCACTGCTGTAAGAGCCAGGTAGGGGAGCTTTCCTTGGGGTGCAAAACCAGTTCTAATGGGTGGGTAAAATGCAAGAACTCAAAGTGAAGGGTCTGCAACAATGGTTAGGCAAAAGAGAATGGCATGAAACTGAAGGATATCCTTGATGCAAGAGTCTAAAGAGGGAAGCTGTTTTCCTGCAGTGACTTCTAGTTAAAACAAGCTTATATTCTGAATAAGAAAAGGTCAAGTGTAGGAGGGTTTTTGTTTTGTTTTGTTTTGCATTTTTTAAGCAAGTAAGAAAGACAACTGCATGTACTTTTTTAAGCTTTAAGAATTTTTCTCCAGCTAAGGTTAGAGAATTAAATTTTCCCTTGATGCTGATTATACCTTTGTTTTGAAGGAGCCAAAGTCATTTTTTTTAATTATGTAAAAGTAAAATGGAGACATACTCCAGACTTGAAGATTTCGGAGGCTCTGTGAGTTGGTCTATGTAATGAGACAGGATTGCATAGCTGTGGCTGTATCCTTGAGAGAATTATCTCTATTGTAAATACTGAACTAGAATAAACAATGCCTGAAACCAGTGGCTTCATCGTATGGACAAAGATCCCGTAAGAAGGATGTCTTGAATTATGGAAAAGAATGATACTTGGTTTGGATAAGCTCAAATTGGGCTGGCAGGCTAATATCCCAAACACTTGTATGAGTTCAGGCTTTGTTGATGTCGGACTGCTGGATTCTAGTGGCACTCAGGATCACAGGGGTGGCCCTCATCCACGTGGGTGAGAAGACATTAAGGGTTGTTTTCCTTTGTAGGTGAGAATTTAAAATTCTAAGCCTTGCAACAGACTGAACACACACACTTTTGGCAAAGTGGAGCCCAGAGAAACCTTAAAATCTGTGTTTCCACTCATGATGTGATGGGTGTTATACCCCCTTCCTCACTAATTGCCATCAGACTTTTGTATTAGGCCATTTTGCACTGGGTAATTTCCAAAGAAAAAAGGTTTAATTGGTTCATGGTTCTGCAGGCTGTATAAGAAGCATAGTGGCCTCTGCTTCTGGAAGGGCCTCAGGAAGCTTCCAATCATGGCAAAAGGCAAAGGAGGAGCAAGCACATCACATGTGAGAGCAGGAGCAAGAGAGAGCAGGGGGAGGTGCCAGAGAGAGAGGTGCCACATACCTTTAAACAACCAGATCTTGAGAGAACTCACTCACTATGGAGGGGGCTGCATCAAGGGACTAGCACTAAACAATTCGTCCAATCACTTCCCAGCAGGCTCCACCACCAACACTGGGGATTATGTTTCAGCAATGGGCACACACCCAAACTGTATCAACTTTGTTTCCTAGTGGTTAAAAAGAAATCAGCACTTTTGGAAGACTTGCCAGATTCGCCTCTATTTTTGTGGTTTCCACACAACTAACCAGCATTCCTTCATCATAAGAGACCACCGACCACGGACTAGCCCTGGCCCGTTTAC
This sequence comes from Cebus imitator, assembly GCF_001604975.1. Taxonomy (NCBI): domain Eukaryota; kingdom Metazoa; phylum Chordata; class Mammalia; order Primates; family Cebidae; genus Cebus; species Cebus imitator. The sequence goes on along the minus strand of NW_016107366.1, from coordinate 4,191,281 downwards.
AGAGGCTGTACACAGTGTCTGCACAGATCCAAGTGTGTGGGCTGTTAACCGGCCAGCTTTATTTGAGCTTATATAAACCAACAAAGAGGCTCCCTTTGCCCTTTCTGTTCCATCTTTTGATGTATAGAGCCTAATTTTCATGTATTTGAATGTTAAGTCTCCACCCCAAACTGAACACGGGGGCACATGTAATATGCATAGTTGCTTACTATGCATGCCTGCACGCCCTTTGGTGAATACTCATAGCTCCTCCTTTAACCTGTTGAGTAGGTTACATAGCCAACTCATTTGCCATAAATTCCTGTCTCACCCTTTCCTCCCTTGAAGTGCCCACTTTGTTTCTACTGGAGGCTATGCTTCCCAACCTACAGGATGGCTGGCTTGCAGCTACAACCCTTTATAAGAAATAATGCTCTCATTTCCAAATTTATGAACCACATGGTTCTTGGGATGCATTACCAATAATCCTTGAAAGAGTCTGACCCTGGGATAGGAAATGAGAAGTGGATGGGGTGGGACAGAATCAGTCTTACGTCTCTGTATCATAGAGACTGTCTAAGATGGTCTGGACCAGATACCTTGAGCAGGGAACTGTCCAAAGGACGGGTCTGCTCTAAGAAGAGATATATCTAACAATGGTTATAAGTTACTCTCTGTGTTGTACTTTCCTTTAGTTTCCCTCAAACTTACAATACATTTCTATCAAAATTACAGCAGTGCTGTTCATGCATGGGGAAGAGCCGTGTAAAGAGAGCCAGAGACACTGGTGGGACACGGTACTCTCAGCCTTTCCCACAATGGTCTACATAAAGCAGGATGGGGGTTGGGGCAGCAGGTGACAACAGCACCTATTTGGGGAACATTTAACTATTCTCCAGGGATTCTTGTTCATATATTGGGGAAGCAGCCTGTTAAGAGGAGACTTCTGAAGCTAAGCAGAATGGGGGCTTTAAGCCATCACAATTGAAACAGTGAAACCCTTCAAAGACCTCATATTGGAGAGTTAAAGTTCACATCATAATCAGAGCCCACAAGGCCCTCTTCATCTTCATCTCAGATATTTCTTTATTATGTTTCAGCCGCCATGGATTCTTTCAGCTTCTTGATCTAGCCACTCTCTCCAGCTTTGGGGACTTCTCCATGGGGTCACCTCTGTGTATGAGTCTTTTCATTTTTTCTTAAGCAGCTCAGATTCCTCAAGGGTGGTTTTCTTTTCTCACACGTGAAATCTTAGCTTAACAATTCCTCAAAGCGGTTGTCCCTGTTAAAGTCAACAGTATTTAAGTGTACTTGCTCTTCTCCTTCTCAGATTTTTTTCTCTTATAACGCACTATTTATTTGGTTCACAGCACTTCACAATTATAAATATATGTTTGCTTGTTAATTATCTGTATTTCCTCCCAGAATACAAAATCCATGAAGGCAGGAAAGATGACCATTTAAATAAATATTCCATATGAGGTCCTAACTGCAGTTATTTGATCATCGTAGGCTTTTAGTACAACATTTTGAATAAATGAATAGTGTGCTTGTTAAGAAAATGTGACTTCATTTTAGTTGTCAAACTGGCACGGTCAAGGGATAATTTGGTTACATAAAGGTTATTTCCAGAAGCTTTAAAAGCCTCATATTTCCATACATTTCTTCTATCAGCAATTATGTCACACTTTTAAGGGAGACCTGCCTACTCATTTGCCATATGTCTAATGGCATAGAAAGATAAATGCTATCTTTGCAGCACTTTTAAAACAATTGAGATTCTTCTTACTTTTCTTCTGTTCTCCTCTGGCTCCACTTTTATTTCTTGCTGCCTTCAGTCTTGGGCTTTGTCTACCAACTTTGAATCCACCCATCACCTCAGTCTTTGTGTTTGCTTTTGACCTTCTCAACTTCAACTTTTAGTACCCTCTAAGGACTTTGGTTAGCACTCAACCTCTGACCGTTTCTATTTCTGTCTCTCTCAGGTTTATCACCTGGGTCAGGACCTGAACTCCAGTGTATCTTGTCTGATCCCGGTTTGATCCCTTCTTATAGTTATTGTCCAGGTATGGAAGGCCAGGCAGGATTTTTGCTCAAGAGTTGTGGTGTTTTTAGAAAGTATGTCTATATCATGATATGTCTCTAGGAGTCTGTATTATGATCATGACATTGTGTTCCTTCTCACTCTGCCTCTTTCTTCTTTTCCCTCTTGATCAGTGCTCTAGTTACATTAGGTTGTCCCTGCATTTCAGGACTTTGTTAAAGCACCACACTATGGGGGAGGGATTCTGGTGTACTGAGATGTCTCAGGGGACTGGATAATGAAGGCTGAAAGCACAGGAGAGGAAGCTCTCCGTGGTAAGATCAATTCAAAATGTGAGACAGAAAGAAGCAAGCAAAATCCCCCACCTTTCTCACTCTTGGAGGTGACTCCGAGGTTCACTTCCCCTTTGCAGTCCTGGAGAGATCTTGCCTGATGAATGGACATGCCTGATGAATGAACTGTTGTGTCTTTTTGCAGGTTATTGTGAAGGAAAAGCATGTGTGATAACACATCGTAGCCCATGGCATAATATTATCCACTCCATTTTCCTCACTTCACTTCCTTTTCTCTCCTACCTGTGTTATCCTATGCTGCTTCCTCCTGAAAACAGTGGAGACAGTCCTCAACTTATGTGGGAGCAGTGTTGTCTACTTACAATTTTTCTGCTTTACAATGATGTCAAAGTGATGCACATTAAGTAGAAAAAATATTTCAGATACCCATTAAATTATTCTCTTTTCACTTTCTGTATTCAATAATACTGTTGAATGAGATATGCCATACTTTATTATAAAATAGGCTTTATATTAGATAATTTTGCCCAACTAGAGGCTAATGTAAGTGTTCTGAGCATTTTTAAAGTGATCGAGGCTAACTATGATATTAAATAGGCTAGATGTAACAAATGCATTTTGGACTAGTATACTGTCAGCTTATGATGGTCTTATCAGGACCTAACCCCATCGTAAGTCAAGAAGCATCTGCATTAGCAACTTAATCTTCTTTTCCTTCAATCTTAAATTGTGTCGTCTGTCCAGAATGGGTCAGCAGAGCAGAAATTCCAGTGAAGAACAAATATATGAAGCTAAATGGGGGACTAGCAGATTGCGAGTGTGGCTTCAAGGAAAATGGTTCAGATACATTTCAAATAAAGGCTTTTAAATACTTCCATATACATTCCAGTGGGACTTGTGATGAGAGTGCGTGATTTAGATATCAACTTCTTAAATAAAATTGAGTATTTTAAATAAAGTATAAATAAATTCTGGGCAATAGAATTGTCTTATAATTTGGATAGCCAATAATTGAAAGGTTTTTAAAATGAAAATAAATATTTTGTGTTAAACAGGATTTATTTAAAATAAAGCTGTCATCATATAAGCGCTGGCTGTCAACTGTTTATGTTCAGAGACCACACGTTGTACTTACTATACTTTTTGGGAGAAGGCGCCTCTAATTCTTTTTTTTTTCTTTTTTCTTTTCTTTTTTTTAATACGGAATCTCGCTCTGTCACCAGGCTGGAGTGCAGTAGCATTGATCTCAGCCCACTGCAACCTCTGTCTCCTGCGTTCAAGCAATTATCTTGTCTCAGCCTCCCTAGTAGCTTGGATTACAGGAGCCCACCACCATGCCTGGCTAATTTTTTTTTTTTTGTATTTTAGTTGAGATGGGGTCACCATGTTACTCAGAATAGTCTCAATCTCCTGACCTTGTGATCCACCTACCTTGGCCTCCCCAAGTGCTGGAATTACAGGCGTTAAGTCCCTGCGCTTGGCCGCCTCTAATTCTTAAAATGTGTTACTTAAACAGCGCAACTCCAACTTACTAATGAAAATATCAAAGTATTTGGGTTTTTCTGCATTAGGTAGGAGAAAGATAATAAAAGATTCTTTTTGAAGGCCAGGTTGTGTCTAAACAGGTCTCCCCTGAATATAAGTAGATATATATCTACTTCTGGGACAAGCAATGATTGACCACCATTATTCTACTCACTGTGCCTAAAATACCTATCTATAGAAGCATAATCAAAATAATTGCCCATGTCCCTAGAGTTCTATGAAAATTAGATAATGTCAGCAAAAGTGCTTTTAGCTGCTATAGTGGTATTATGACCTTTATTCTCCACTTAGAACTAGTCTGAAAATAGTTCCATAATAACCCCTCATTAAAGTTCTTGAGTCTGTTGAAAGCCAGTGATACAGAAAGACAGTAGCTATAGACCTATTAAATAACTAATAGGTAGGATTTAGGCACAGGAAGAAAAAAGAGTACTGCAGAAGAAAGTTAAACTTTTGACACAAAAGTTGGCTAGGCTGTAGTAAAAGTGACTTTTCAAGTATCTTAGTCTTTCTTTCTTTATTCTTCCCTCCCTTCTTCTGCTCCTTCTTTTCTTCCATTTTTCCTTCCTTCTTTTCTTTCATTTGACAAGTATTTGTTATGGGACAAAAATAAATGATTATTACCAGCCATTTCCTTTCTTAGTACTTGAAAGGAAATTCTAGGTTGGTCTACTCAGTTTTCTCCTCTCTTCTGCTCTCTGAGAAGCTTCCTTTCTTGTCAGTTCAGTGCTTTGCGGGTTGAGAATTGAGTATTAGATTAAAGGGGTAAAGGGGAGAATGAGAAGTTCTCTGAGCAAGGTGCTGAGAGAGACTTTTTCTAGGGTAGTCTGGAAATATTAGAAAGACGAAAGTACCTGAGATGAGTAAAGGAAGTGTCAGGAGAGTAAACTCTTTTTAAAAAAGAAATTACTCGCATGTATCTATTTTAATGGGTAAAAAAGTCATGTAAAGGATTTGAGCTATTATAAAATTATATTTTAGAGAACTGTGCTTCTTGAATTCTTGCGGGTTATTTATTTTTTTTAGCTAATGTTTTCAAAATGAATTAGGTGCCAGGGAAACAATGTAAAAATAGGAATAAGAAAGAGAAACAGGCACCTAAAAAAGGAGGTGCAGACATTGTTAAAGTGGCTGTGATGGATGCATATGGGGACTTTAGGGGCAGTGAGGAAGGAATACCCTTTCTATAGTGAAGGGGATAATTAAGGGACCATCACAAGTGTAGTTTTTAAAGTAAAACATACAAAAATAATTTTTTCCCTTATTGTCAAAAAAATCATTCAAACACTTCAATCATCTTAATTATTGTGATTAAATTGTTTTGCTCCTCTTGGCTAATTTAGGGGTTTAGGAAGCAATATATAAGAGGCTGAAGTGTAATGTAAAAAATAATTGGCTTTAAGAAGGTTTAATTTTTTCAGTGTCTCATAGTATTTGCATGGTGTGAAATTATTTAAAAAATAAATCAGCTAATTCTGACCAAAGTCATTTCCTATTTGAATGCAGAGGAGATGATATCCCTCAGTTAATTAGTAGGTGCTACAGTTTCTTGAGGTGCATTTTAATAAGCAGCTATCAGCGGATGCTGACCTAGAAGGGGTGGGAATCTCGACATTTGTCAGGTGTATTGTAGAGGAGAGCAAGTTGGACTGGGAAGTGCTTTAGGTAAATTTCTAAGTCATGTATTTATGATTTTATGTATGTTTTACACCAGAAGTTATTTATTGTAAATTATATCTTTTTCAAAGCATATTTTTCTTCTTATAAAATGCATTTCCCACATAGTGTTTAGACAATAAAGGAAAAATAAATCACTTGTAATCTCTACACAACTAGATATATCTCCTTTTCTCTTTCTGTCCTTGCTACCATATGAAAGGAGCATAGAGTGCCATTAACAGCAGAAGGAATGTCAGGGTTCAGAGTCTCCATCTGCGTCTTACTAACCACATGACAAATTACATTAACTTCTCTCTGCCCCATTTTCTCATCTATAAAATACAGATTGTAATAGCGCCTATCTCTTAGGTTTTGTTTATGAGGTTTGCTATGAGGTTTCAGTGGGTCAATACATGTAAAGCATTTAGAGTAATACCTGGCTTATTTTATATGCTGTGTAAGTGTTAGCTATTATTATTAGTGGTTGGAAAACCGGCTGGTGAACTAAACTGCCCAGGTGCGAATCCCTGCTCTGCTCTACTTTAGCAATGTAACTTTAAGTTGTTCAATTTGTCAGTGCCATAGCCTTATTATTCTTTTTATTTTTATTTATTTTTTTATTTTACTTTAGGTTCTGGAGTACATGTGCAGGTCATGCAGGGTTGTTGCATAGGTGCATATGTAACCAGGTGGTTTGCAACCTCTATTCCCCATTTGACTATATCCAGCATTTGTCCCCATGTTATCCCTTCCAACCCCTGCTGTCCCTCCCCTGGTGTCACCCCCAACTGTCCCCCGTGTGTGATGGTCCTCTCCCTGAGTCCACATGTTTTCATTCTTCAATACCTGCCTATGAGTGAGAACATGTGGTGTTTGGATTTCTGTTCTTGTGTCAGTTTGCTGAGAATGATGGTTTCCAGATTCATCCAAGTCCCTGCAAAGGACACGAACTCATCATTTTTTAGGCAGTGTAGTATTCCATGGTGTATATGTGCCACATTTTCCTTGTCCACTCTATCGTTGTTGGGTTCCAGATCTTTGCTATTGTACACACGGTTGCAATGAACATAGATGTGCATGTCTTTATAGTAGAACGATTTATAGTTCTTTGGGTATATACCCAGTAATGGGATTGCTGGGTCAAATGGAATTTCTATTTCTAGATCCATGAGAAATTGCCACACTGTCTTCCACAATGGTTGAACTAATTTACAATCCCACCAACTGTGTAAGAGTGTTCCTATTTCTCCACATCCTCTCCAGCATCTGTTGTCTCCAGATTTTTTAATGTACACCATTCTAACTGGCATGAGGTGGTATCTCAATGTGGTTTTAATTTGCATTTCTCTAATGACGAGTGATGATGAGCATTTTTTCATATATTTGTTGGCCTCATATATGTCTTCTTTTGCAAAGTGTCTGTTCATATCCTTGGCCCACTTTTGAATGGAGTTGTTTGTTTTTTTCTTGTAAATCTGTTTTAGTTCTTTGTAGATTCTGGATATTAGCCCTTTGTCAGATGGGTAGACTGCAAAATTTTTTTCCTATTCTGTTGTTTGCCAGTTTGCTCTAATGATGGTTTCTTTTGCTGTACAGAAGCCCTGAATTTTAATTAGATCCTATTTGTCTATCATGGCTTTTGTTGCCTTTGCTTTTGGCGTTTTAGTCATGAAGTCCTTGCCTATACCTATGTCCTGGGTGGTTTTGCCTACATTTTCTTCTAATGTTTTTATGGCGTTGGGTTTTGTGTTTAAATCTTTAATCCATTTGCAGTTAATTTTAGTGTAAAGTGACAGGAAGGGGTCCAGTTTCTGCTTTCTGCACATTGCTAGCCAGTTTTCCCAACATCATTTATTAAACATGGAGTCCTTTCCCCATTGCTAGTTTTTGTCAGGTTTGTCAAAGGTCAGATGGTTGTAGATGTGTGGGGTTGCTTCTGAGGCCTCTGTTCCATACCATTGGTCTATGTCTCTGTTTTGGTACCAGTACCATGTTGTTTTGATTACTGTAGTCTTGTAGTATAGTTTGAAGTTGGACAGTGTGATGCCTCTGGCTTTGTTCTTTTTGCTTAGGATTGTTTTGGCTATGTGGGCTCTTTTGTGATTTCATATGAAGTTTAAAGTGTTTCTTTCCAGTTCTTTGTAGAAGGTCATTGGTAGCTTGATGGGGATAGCGTTGAATCTATAAATTACTTTGGGCAGTATGGCCATTTTCATGATATTAATTCTTCCTAACCATGAACGTGGAATGTTTTTTCATCTGTTTGTGTTCTCTCTTATTTCACTGAGCAGTGGCTTGTAGTTCTCCTTGAAGAGGTCCTTTACATCCTTTGTTAGTTGTATTCCTAGGTATTTTATTCTCTTTGTAGCAATTGTGAATGGGAGTTCGCTCTTGATTTGGCTCTCTGTTTGTCTGTTATTGGTGTATAGGAATGCTTGTGATTTCTGCACATTGATTTTGTATCCTGAGACTTTGCTGAAGTTGCTTATCAGTTTGAGAATATTTTGGGCTGAGATGATGGGGTCTTCTAAATATACGATCATGTTGTCTGTAAATAGAGACAATTTTACTTCCTTCTTTCCTAATTGAATGTCCTTTATTTCCTTTTCTTGCCTGATTGCTCTGGCTAGAACTTCCAATACTATATTGAATTTGATTTCAAAATCAGGCAGGGACTCAACTGAAAAAGAACGCTTCAGGCCAACATCCATGATGAACATCGATTCAAAAATCTTCAGTAAAATACTGGCAAGCCAAATGCAACAGCACATCATAAAAGCTTATTCGTCACAATCAAGTAGGCTTCAGCCCAGGGATGCAAGACTGGTTCAACATATGCAACTGCATAAACGTAATCCACCAAATAAATAGAACCAGATGATTATCTCAATAGATGTGGAGAAGGCCTTCAACAAAATTCAACAGCCCTTCATGCTAAAAACTCTCAATAAACTAGGTATCTACCGAACATATCATAACACGATAAAACTATTTATGACAAACTGATAGCCTTTTTATTCTTAAAATGGGGATCAGCACAGGACCCACCTTTTGGGTTGTTGTAAAGGTGAAATGAGTTAATACATGTGGGTCATTTAAAACAAGTAAGCACCTAACAGACACTAGCTACATTATTCATTTAAATATATTTTGAGTACTTACAATGTATGAAAAACTATGCTATATATATAAAGAAACAAGATATAATCTTTCTTATGATATGTGCAGACCACTGACAGTCCTTCTTTCAACAAATAAATATTGTCTGTGTGTGTATGTGTGTTGTAATGAGTTGTTATTATTTGGGCTTTTTGGAAAAGTTTTATTAATGCAATGGAAACATACTAAAAGTAGAATAGCATTATGATTCCTCATGTACTCATTACTGAAATTTTGTTTTATTTTTATCATTTTTATTTTATGATTTAAATAGTGATGGTGGCCTCACTATATTCCTCTAAATGTAAAGAGATGTGAATGAGAAAGATGGAGAGCTATGATAATATATACCAGAGAAACTTGCTATAAGTTGTCAGGGAGTATTTCTTTGAACATGTGAAGATCTCACCTGAATTCTACGTATAAGTAGCCATTCACAAGGTGAAGGATGGTGTGTGTGAATATGTGAGTGCGGCAAGAGGGCAGGGGGTGCATGGCAAAAGAAGATGAGGTTAGAAAGCCGTTCCAGGCATTCTGAGTGTCAAGGATTATGGAGCATTTGAGGCACTGAAGAAAGTTTCCAGTGCTTGAAGGGAGAGTGATACAGGCTGCTGATGTAAGCAGACGACTTGTCAAGAAGGGCCTTGAGGGCCTTCTTGGGAATGTTGACCTTTTCCTAAGTGTAGGAGGGTCATAGTGAAACATTTTAAACCTAGGGATGATAATGTGACCAATGGTGACCTTTTACTGCTAATAATTCTAGCTTTAGCTTTATGTCTATATACATATATTTATACATGTGTTATAAATAAAGCTATCATCATTGTGCAAATAATACTTTTAATCAGATTTTTAAAATTAAAAATATAACATCTGTGAATATATAGTTGATGTAGGTTTATCAACTGTAACATACCACTCTCATGGGAGACGTTGATGATGGGAGGGGCTATGCATGTGTCAGGCAGGAGATATATGAGAAGTCTCTGTAACTTCCTAGCAATTTTGCTGTGAACCTAAAACTGCTATAAAAAATAAAGTATTTTAAAATATATCTGTGTATGTATATAGTCACACACACCTAGGATCAGCATTTCTTCCTTTTGCTAATTATTCTTTTAAAATATTTTAAATTACTACATTGAATTACATTATATAGATGAAGCATAATTTATTTAAGAAATGTTCTGTTGGTAGACATTAGGCTGATTCTAGTTCTTTGATGTGAAAATGCAATAATGAACATAATTTACCAAATTAATGTGCTCCTCTATCTAGGCCTAGTGTTTGATCCTAAACAAAGTATATAGAGTCACCTAAATTTTCCTCACTGAGCAATTGTTTGTAATTAATTCTCTCTTCAAGTTAATTGTAATTTGAAGAGCTGATTGGTATAAATATACTATATAGTATCAGTTCAATGTTAGAAACCTCAGTAAAGAGGAGAAAGATTTCGACCTGGGGCAGCATACCAGGACAGGCTTAGTTCTTTGCTATTACTTTAAGCTACTGTACCAGACCTATATACTACTTTCAGCTTCCTGTTGGTCAGGCCCTAGTGTAGGTTTAAACTGCTGTCCAATCTCCTATTTTGTGTTACTATCACTTTCAAAGCAAGACTACTGTTTATCTGTTTGGGATAGCTGCTGTATAAACCCTATGTTCTTTTATCACCCTTACTTTAACATTTTATTGACACCCACAGAAGCAAAATAGAGTCCACAAGCATTTACTCTCTCTCTGGAGCATGATATTAGCTTTATATGCATAATACCGGGCAGAATTTATTCAAAGAGGGTGTCACTTAGATGACAATCTTCCTTAATTTCAGTAGTTTTTTAAATTTCAGGGTTTTTTCTATTTTCATTGATTAGTCATTTCAGTGGGGATCTGAGAGAGAATTCTGTGTTCACAAATCCATTTTCCCCCATTCCCCTACCATAATATTTAAATATTGCATATAAGTTTTAGTGACAGCAATTCAAAATAAACTCCTTAGTTTTGATGTGAGATCCTTAATTATTGTGTGATTGTTGTCAATAATTTGTAGGCTCATTGCTAAATGCAAAAGGGCTGTGTGACCTTGGGCAAATCATATGTTATTACTGTACTCAAATCTCCTATTAGTTGAAAATGTTTGATGTCAAGATCACTAATACTGTAAGTAATCTTGAAATATATGCACATTTCACTCTGTAAAACCCCATCTATCCCAGAATTCTCCCTGTTAAATATAGCCAGTTTTTTTTTTATTTTTACTTTGAAAAGCAAATATGATCTTGATCTTCAAACTATTCTTTTTTTTTTTTTTTTAAACAAACATGTACTTAAACATTGTGGAAGATCTTGGCTAGAAAGAATAATTCAAGTACTCAATAGGAACATGTAGCTAGCCGCTAACATATTGTAAAGAATGCAGACAAACTCTCTAAAATAGATTATCATAATGTATATAAAAGTAAAATTCAAATACATGTGGTTTACATAAAACAAACTTTACATATAAAAGCATTGATATGTTAAAAGTAAATGGAAATAGTTATGCTATACAAACTAATCAAAAGAACGCTGGAGTGGCTATGTTAATGTTATAGAAGGTAGAGATAAAAAGGTGCTAATAAACATGGGATTCTGGAGACTTACTCTGGAGACAAATGATATGTAATATCTTAATACACTGTTCTATTGATTATATGTTGAAATTATAGTATTTTAAATATGCTAGGTTAAATGATATACATTATTAAAGTTAAAAAAAAAAGAATAATTCATTGTCCCTGAGGAGTTTCAGACCTAGGGAGGAGGCATCCAGGTAACAAGACCCAGTATAATTCAGCGTGGAAAATTCTGTAACAAATGAAGACCAAATCATCAAGGGAGATTGTGTTATCACACAAGTATGTAAAGTACAGAGGAGGTAATAGCACCTTGATGTTCTCAGCTAAAAGGGTATATTTAAACATAGACTTTAGAGGCAGACAGAAATGCCTTTGAATCTCCGGGTCCATTATTAACTGGTGTTGGAAAAGCCAGTCTCAGTCTCTCTAAGCCTGTTTCCCTTTTTGGAAAATCAAGGTACTTACCTACTTAGCAAGGCTCTTGTAAGGATTACATGTAAATTGAAAGTTCTTAGCTGAGTACTATCAGACTTCCAAATAAAGGTTTGAATTCATGCTTACTTGTTCATTCAGTACATATTTGTTGATTGCCCACTAGGTGTTAGAAATAGGGGGATATGATATATAATGCCCTTTTTACCGGGTTTGAGTTCTGATGAGTTAATTAGATGATGTGAAAATAATCCAAGTAATTGCAGGCTTTGATAAGAACCATAAAGTAAATAAGTTTGAGAGAATGTAAGAGAGTGAGCCAGCTAGGGTAGGTAACTTTAGACAGGCTGACCAAGGAAGGCCTCCCAGAAGACATGGAAATTAAACTAGTACATGAAAGATGAGAAGCCACAATGCATGGAAGGAACAAAAGGAACATTTTAGGCAGAAAATAGAAAGTTATCTATCTTCTTTCTCATCCTTTTTTTTTTTTTTTTTTTTTTTTTTTTTTTTTTTTTTTTTTTTTTTTTTTTTTTTGTTCTTTTTTTTTGTCTTTAGGGAGGGGATCATCATTAATATTTGAGGACTGCTTATTCCTGGGGTGTTTTGGTGTACATAACAGACTCAAATACCAAGTGTTTTCAGTTGTTAAAAGTAAAACTAACATTTAAAAGGTGTTTTTTAGAAGTTTGTTATTGAGATACATTTTTCAAAAAATGGTTTTTCAGATTGATTCTGCAATTTTGAGTAAAAATGAAGTAAAGATACTATAGTGTTTCTCAATTTTATTTTTCATTTAAAATTCATGTTTTATAAGGAATTATCTAACTAGAAATTAGATTTATTAAGTAATAATGATCTTATTTTTCTATTTTCATAAAAAGAACCAATGCCAATCAGAGTTTCTGGTGAAATCTCACTTCTAGTTGAGGAAGTTTTAATTGAAGGAAGGAGTTTACTCTCTGTATTACTGAGAATAAGCACATAGTTTCATAAGGCTTTTTGTCATATAAAACACAGCTCAAGGAAATGATTAGTACATTTGAGAACTTTTAAATGTCTGGAGATTCCATGAGAAGGTTCCCTAGTGTTAAAGAACTAGTTAAGGATCTAGAATTAAACTAATCTGATTTTGGCTTTTAACCTTCTCTCAAGATGATCTCTATATGTGATTCTAAACAATTCCATCAAACTACTCTGCATATCAATTATTCATTCTAGATGTTCAGGTTTAGGTGTTGAGGGCAGTTTGGCATTTGCCCTAAGATCATCCCTATACCATACATTTTTAGTTGCTGATCTGAATTTCCCTTCTCCCTCCACTAAATTATAAATCATTGAGAGTGTAGATTATGTCTATTTTCCTTACCACTGTGTCCCAAAAACACATAATAGGGAGGTCAGGTTTTTTTATGGCACATAAAATCATATCAGCCTCTGGCGTAGTCCTTGTGGTAAACTTGAATCTGTGCTTGAGGTCCGCCCAGGACTCACCCTTTTAAAATTTTACTTTCCAAAGGATTTTTTTAAGCACCCGGATGCGAAACAGGTCAAATCGCCTAAACTCTGTGTCTCCATTTATCTTGAAGTTTTTCATCACTTTCAGTTGAGAAGTCTAGCTTTCCTCAACCTTCAATGAAACACTTATTATGTGAGCATTTTAATATTTAATATTTTATCTCTTAATTTTTTTCATGATGCTTAACATTTTATTGGAGTTTTATGGGTAAATGAAAAGGTCAAAACACAGGAGCAGCCTGGTTGATAGCAGGTGCCATAAATATTTCTTTTTCCTTATTGGCTCCTTAGAAATCATCTTAACTTCTTAAAGTAGACATCCCTCTCAAGGCTAAGGAACCCACTTGATCAAATGCACTGTAATATGGGAAAAGCAGAAACCTGTCCTGGTCTCTTCACCAAACTGACCGTCACTTACCCACATTCCTAGATTAACACAACCTGTTCATTCATCTATAAAATGCACTGATGGATGCCTCAATGTGGTAGGCTAATATTCTCATTATTACTCTCTCATCATTTCAGTTATTTGCTAATTAAGCTTTATTTGTGTTTGTTCTCAAGCCTATATATTCCACTTTTATTTGTTACAGTAATTCTATGATATAATTAATATTATATAAACCGATAACATGAATGCAAAATAAAAATTATTGATTTGATTAAAATCACATTAAAAGGCTTGGAAAGATTCAATACAGTCAACTCTAAAAAAAATAAAGCATCTACAACATGGTTATATAACATGGAAAATATCATACAAATCTAGAAAATGTTTGCTTAGATTGCTTTGAAAATATTGAGGCTTTCACTTTCTTTAAATCATGTAGATATTGTAGATGATGAATTATTGGTGTAATTTAGGCAAAAATGGCAATGAAGTATCACCACTGGACCAAAGAAACAAATTATAAAGCAAAGCAAATTTTGATTCTACATTTAGCAAACATTAAGAAACAAATGAGTATATATGTAGTTTGAGTTACAACATTGAGCATAGTTTTAAAAATTATTTTAAGGGATTGTTAAATTAACCTGTCTTGGTGGAATAAGAGGGTTCTAGTGTGCCAGTTTCTGGAAATCCACAAGAGTCCTGGATTCAAAAGAGAATAATAACCTTTCATCGGAGCTGGTGCTACTAGAACAGTGTTTTTTTCTCATTTAGATTTAGCTAACTTTTTTTTAAGTGGATTCCTTAGCTCGTAGTATGGTAAAAATACCAGAGAATTTTGCTTAGAATATTTAAATTGAAATAGTTTTCGGCATGTATAAATGATATGATATTAGTCAGGTTTCCTAACTAGAGATTTTTCAGCAATAAGCTTTAAATGATGACCATATAAAACTCATAGAATTATTGAGAGAATTAAATGGGATTATATATATGCAAGATGTTTCTGAAAATATCCATCACAAAAATTTATTAGAACATATTTTATATTTTGAAATAATGTTTTCCGCTTACTTAAAATCACTCAGATCTAACTTATCTGCTCCGAGTTAGAAGGAAATGAGAAATAAGCTAAAGTAGAAGGATCTCACAATGTAATATTTCCATAAATTTACTTAGAAACGGAATCACAAAGGCCAACCCAGTGATTCTAAATATCCTTCTGCAAATTATGTAAGTTCTATTTGCATTGGACTTGCTCAAGACTCTGCCTGAATTCCCATCTTGGATAGGTATTTAAATTATTGTCTTTCTGTTTAGCAAATCTCATTTCTCTTCTTTTAAGCTGGACTTTCTTGGCCATTTCTGAATAGCACTTCTGTCATGTGTGGAATCATACCTTTGCTAGGTAATTAATTGACCACATTAGTTAATCACATGAATCCCAAACGTTTGCTGCCAATCCCTGAGTCGGATCAAAGTCAGGGCTCTACCGCAGTCTAATCAGGCCAGTTGTTACTTTTATATTAAGTTACTTTTGACCACCAAGAAACTATTAAAGATAATCTTTTGAATCCTTTTTTTTTTTCTGGAAACAAACAAAGTAATTTTCTATTTAAAGACTCTATCTAAAAAATCATTTGATTGTCTTAGTCAAGTGATTTATATGTATTTAATCTTGGAATGTCATATTTAAAGAAGACAATATGAAGATTGCTTTCATTGTAACTTTTAAGTGTGTGGGTTTTAGTAGTAATGATGTGTTTTGGTACTATGTTAATGAAACAAATGAATACAAAGGACGCTCTTAAAATGAAAATCTTTTAAAATTCAAGAGTAATTTTACTCATCAGGCATTTTTGTCATGTACAAAATCCTTTGGTCTTGGATAATAAAAGCACAATATTTTTGTAATCAAGTCAGTAATCCCTTCAAGATGAAAATAGACCTTCTGGCTAGACAAATATGAAAGATAAATATCCTTTAGAATTTATTGGAATTTTGAAAGCATTGCCAAGGAAATGTAATTGACAGTACAAGGTCGCTTGGTTCACAAGTTCCTATCACTTTTTATTATATTAGAAATTTATTCATATCCTGGATTTGCCATGGTATATGATGTATACAGTTATATTATTTCAATTTGTTTTCTATGTAGAGTCAGGATATGGATATATGTTGCCCAGTTCTAGCCCTGGCCATTGGATAATAACAGTTCAAATCAGGGATTAAGCGCCATTGTAGATTTTCAGCCTTAAATCAGCATAGGGACAGTACATGGTCTAGTCAAACCACACTGTTAAAATTTGGGATCAAGATAAAAAGTTCGCTTTCTAATATACTATAGAGAGGATGTATTTTTGCATCTAGAGACATGGCCCGTTCTAAGAAGGGTAGCCAAGTTCCTTCTAAGTAAACACCAGCACAGCTGTTTTAGAGCACAGCAGTTCATCTCTGTCTAATTTCTAACCTGAGTATCAGTTGTAGAGGTCCACTTTCTTTTCTTTTAGAACTCAGGTACTCCCTTGGATGAAGATCTTTACTCCCTAGAGTCCATCAATCACAAGACCTGGAGTGAAGAGATCCCATCTTACCAGCAGCCTAAATATTTGATCTTGAAAATATTTATTACCTGAAAAAAATTCTTCCCTGGCCGATGGGGAGTGGTCCTAACTTGTGGTCTCGCCACAGAATTATCCCCAAAGAAAACAATAATGTAACTCATATCGTGTTTTCCAAATTTTCAGTTATTTAGACTAAAACAGATTATACTTTTTTAATGGTTTTCTCAAGGAGAGTTAGAGGTGAGGCCTGACATTTTTTGGAAGCATTGCAGGTCTCTATTCTAGAACATCTATGGGCAATTTATATTTCCATATGAACATGCAACTATTTGCAGGGATGGCACAAAATTAAAATACTGCTCTTTCTCCAAAGATAGGTCAATACAGCCTGTGTCCCTAAAGCCCAGGGAGTGAGGTACCAGGTTGGCTTCAGAATAACACAGAAAAGCTTATTAAAACAGACTTGTCTGTTTCACAGACAGAAATTCTTGTTTGGTAGGTTTTCTCTGGGACTCAGGAATACGCAGATATATATTTTAAGGTGCCACAAGTGGGTTTAAAGCTAGCCAAGTTTGGGAAAAACTAAGTTGACCTTTTGCATTGTCATACAGAGCCAGTTTCACAAATACATGATTTCAGAAGACTGTCACTGGGGATTTTCCTATTACAAATGATTAGGCTGCAACCAAATTGAATTCAAAACTCCTCTGCAAAATATAGCATTTCTCAGTTTGAACTATGAATTGATTTTGAGGATGGGTGGTTTTATACTTCTTATCCAATTTTTAAATTTTCCAAGACTTTGACTCTAAGTTCCCTGTGCTTCTCCTCTTCTCACTTCCCTCTGATTCTTTTAAGAAAATTGTTTTCCAATCATATGGACTAAGAAAAGCAGCTCAGACCTGAGATAACAGTAATTCCCTCCATGTCTTGAATCACGTTATTAGATGTATGTTCTTATAAAATATAACTGACTTAAACATCAGTATAATGTGCATTTTATTTTCCCCATTGTCACTTTTTAAAAGATCTGCCAAACATCAAGATTTTATCCTGGTTTTAGCTAATTAAAAGCGATGGAATTTGAAAGTTGGGAAATATGCATTTAACTATAAATAAATGGGAAGAAAACCTTTATCAAAATTAAATCAGGCAAATTCTGTACATTGTTAATAAGCTGAGAAATAGATTATTTTTTTAAAAGACTTCTTTTAGCTTTAAACAGTGTTAGAAGACTAGAAAACTTATGGCAAATATTTACATATACAAGAATTTTCTTTGGATTATTTCAGTGTACAATTATGATACTTTTGTTTTCAGAAATGGATTGCCATCTGGAATTGGAAATCTAGATTCTGCTACTTGCATAGTCTTAGAAAAGTCATGGACTTCATTTATTCACTGAACAAATTTTTTGAGTGCTACCATGAATATCAGGCTTTTTTCTAATAATATGAGACAATTATTATTATTATTTTTTCATTTGTAACATGTAGGGACATAATCAGCTTGTATTCCATGTCTCCTTCAGCTTTAAAACAATGAATCTAGGATAAAATCTATCCTTTCTCTTTATAAGAATTAACGAGGCAGCTTGGATTTTCTCTGGAGAGCTGAATTGCAATCAGATATTTGAGAAAAGATGTGAAAGCAAGCAATAACTCCCTTAGAATTGCTAAAGGTCCTCTGATGATTGTAACGGAAAATGAGTCAAATGGCATTTGGAACTTGAGGGAGAGGTTTAGAGAGGAAGGTGCACCCCAGGGCTCACTCTCACACAGAACAACAGCAAATTGATAGGGTTGTCACAGCAACAGGAGCAGAGCAGCAGCTGCCCTGCAGCACTGAAAAAACCTGATACAACACAGTACCTGGAGAAGTAGAGCCAGAATGAGTGAAGCCACAGACACACACACACACATACACACACAGACATACACGCACACAATGCACACAGACACACGTGGACACACACACGAAGTCTGTAAAGTGGGCAAGCCAGGCCAGTGTGATTCTTCTCTTTTGATAATGCCTAGGGCCTCTAGAAGGGACCCCTTCTCGAGTGTGGATGTCCCAGTTGTCAGTAACAGCCCATTCTTCAGCTCTACTTTTCAGTACTCCAGTGACTGTCCTTCCAGAGTGGACTGTCATTCAGGAATATGCCATGTGGTCAGAGAACCCTCTGATTCTCTTCTGAAGGTGGGTCCGGGCTCTTACTGATGAGAGAGGCCCTATTTGTGTAGTTGGAGCTGTGACAGTTCAGAAGGCACAGGAGTCACATTTTCATGAGTCTTGAGTAGTAATCAGTACATGATCAAGGTCAGTGCTACAGATGTGGAGCTTAAGAAGCATGCATATTTAACCCCTGGGTGGGCTATTTAATAGCTACTTCAAACTCAAACTAACAATAGGAGTATTATAGTAAGGGGGAATTTACATATATTTCAAAGATCTGTGTCCTCATCGTTTAACCAGAGACCTGATAGATTCAAAAGAGATAGACATACTATTTGAAGGGAGATTATCTCAGGGAGCATCAAGGGCAAATGCCAAGAGGCAGGACCAGACTTGGATGGTCAAAGAACAGAAAGACTGCCTTGTGGATAGAGTCAGTGATCATGGAGGAGTGAAGTACAAGGTGAGTGTGGGAGGATGGATCAGTCTGTTAGCAATGAGGATGGAGTAAAGTGGACACGTTTATAATACACAGGAAGAATATTGGTAGATTATAGTTAGTGAGAAAGAGAGAGAAAATTGCCGGTACTTAGGTTATCGGCTTGACCAACTGGGTAGATGGTAGTAAAATGTAATGAAATAAGGAAAAACAGAAAACCAAAAAACAGGCTATGGAGGTAGGAACCAAGATTTTTTGGGGGGGCTATTATCAGAAAATAATAAATCTGTGGAAGAGACTAAAGTCTCAAAATAGTTACAAATATAAATAGGAAAATAAGAAATAACAAATATGTGATTTTCATAATGTAGAAAAAGGATGACTTAGATAATAGAAAACATCCATATAATTGATTAATCGTTAAAAAAATTAGCTAGAGCCCTGCCTCATGTCACATACAAATTAACTCCAGATGAATTAGGAACTTAACAAATGGTTTGGGACAACTAGATATCTGTATGGAAAAAGAGAATCTTAATCCTTACCTCATGCCATATACAACAATCAACTCAAAATGGATCAAAGACCTAAACATAATATTTAAAACTATTAAATATTTAGAAGAAAACACAACATAAAATCTTTTTGTCATTAGGAATAGACAAGATTTCTTACACATGACATAAAAGGCAAAAGTGGAAAAATTGGTAAAATGCCTTTGTCAAAATTAAAAGCCTTTGCCAGTTGAAAGACACAGTTAAGAAAATGAAAAGACTAGCTGCAAATTGCAATAAAATATTTTTGCAAAGCATATTTCTGACAGAGGACTTGAAACCAGAATATATAGAGCAGCGGTTTATGACCTTTTGGGCACCAGGCACCAAGGACTGATTTCATGAAAGACAATTTTTCCATGGACTGGGAGTTGGGGAGATGGTTTTGGGATGATTCAAGTGAATTACAGTTATTAGACACTTGATTTCTATTAATAAAAGCAATGGAAAAAACTGTAATTACTTTTACACCAATGTAATATTACATTGTAATATATAATGAAATAATTATATAACTCACCATAATGTAGAATCAGTGGGAGCTCTGAGCTTGTTTTCCTGTAACTGGAAGTTCTCATCTTGGGGTGATGGAAGATAGTGACAGATCATCAGGCATTAGATTCTCATGAGGAGCATGCAGTCTGTATTCCCTCACATGCATGGTTCAAAATAGGGTTTTGCTCCTGTGAGAATGTAATGCTGCTGCTCATCTGACAGGAGATGAAACTCAGGAATTAATGCTCTCTAGCCCACCGCCACTCACTTCTTGCTGTGTGTGGCCTGGTTCCCAAAGGGCCATGCACTGGTACCAATCCATGGCCTGGGGTTAGGGGACCCCAATCTAGAGTATGTACAACTTAATAATAAGAAAAACAGCTAAATTTTTAAAAAGGGAAATAATATTTCACCTATGAATGGCAATTGTAAGCATGTGAACAGATGCTTAACATCACTAGTCATCATGTAAATTCAAATCAAAACCACAGTGACAAAACTCTGCACACCATTTAAATGGGTAAAATTAGAAAGTATGATAATACCAAGTCCTGGAGAGAATGTAGAGGAACTGAAAATTCTATAATTTCTGTTAGAAATGCAAACTGTCACAACCACTTTGAAAGACAGTATAGCAGTGTTTTGTAAAGTTAAATGTACACTTACCACACAACCTAGAAATCTCACTTTTAGATATTTACTCAAGAGAAGAAAACCTGTATGTTCATACACTTTTATTCAAATGTTCATAACAACCAAAAACTAGAAGCAACTGTAATATTCATTAACTGGCAGATGAATAATCAAGTTGTGGGTTTTCCACACTATGGAATACTATTTGACAATAAAAATAAATATTAACATATTTGAAAACACAGATGTATCTCAAATTAAGGAGAACAAACACAAAAGACTACACACTCTATGAATCCATTAACATAAAATTCTAGGGAAGGCAAAGCTATAGTGACAGACAGCAGATCAGAAGTTGCCTGGGATCAAGGGTGAAGAGAGGTCATCGATTGTAAAGTGGTAGAAGTATTTTAGGATGATGGATTCGTTCAGTATCTTGAGTTTTGTAGAGGTTATGAGACCATGCACTATACAAAATTCATCAAACTGTATGCTTAAAATGAGTGAGTTATATTTTATATAAATTACATCTTGACAAAGCTAAAAACTGAAGAAAAATAAAACACTAAAAAAATTAGGAACAACTTTAGTGGACTCTGTAACCTCAGAAAGGGAGCAACTTTCAAAACAAAGTAACAAAAGACGGACATATTTGACTACATTAAAGTTTTAAAAATATATTGCAGTATGAGTTTGACAGGAAATAATAAGCTACACAAGAATGTTTGTGGCCAGGTGCAGTGTCTCAGACCTGTAATCCCAGCACTTTGGGAGGCTGAGGTAGGCAGATCACTTGAGGTCAGGAGTTCAAGACCAGCCTGGCCAACATGGTGAAACTTCATCTCTACTAAAAATACAAAAATTAGCTGGGCGTGGTATGGCATGTCTGTAGTCCCAGCTACTCAGGAGGCTGAGGCAGGAGAATTGCTTAAACCTGGGAGGCAGAGGTTGCAGTGAGCCGAGATTGTGCCCCTGTACTCCAGCCTGGGTGACAGAGTGAGACTCTGTCTCAAAAAAAAAAAAAAGAAAGAAAAAAAGAATGCTTGCTGCAACATATGTAAGTTGGCAAAGGGTAAATATCCCTAATTATTAATAAGGTCTTTTACATTGTTGTACATGAAAAAAAAACCTGATTCAAAAAAAATGATCAGAGTGTACAAAGGCTAGGGAGAGAAGATAATGCCCAAATGGCCCATAAATGGGGGGAAAAAATGCCCATCTTACTAGTAGTGAGGAAAATGAATATTAAAGTACAATGAGATCATTTTTATTCATTAGATCAGTAAAAATTAAAAAAAGAAGTTATAGCAGCATCGGTGAGAACACAGGAAACGGACCACTTTATAACACTGTTGGTGATGGTGTGAATCCCTATAACCTCTGGGGAAATTCACCTGGAAACACATGATAAAATTAGAATGCACATATCATTTAATACAGCAATCTCACTTTTGGGACTCCAGCTTCTAGAAAGAAAAGCACGAATACATGAGGATATATTAATATGTACAATAATATGTATTGAAAAATTGCTGGAAGGTGAAAAACAGAAAAAACTAGAAACTATTTGAGTGAGGAAATGGTTGAATAAATTGTGATACATATATACAATGGATTACCACATAGGTATGTAAAAATAAGTTAGAGACTTATTGACTATAAGTGATACCATGATGTATTTTAAATAAGAAAATCAAGTAGAATAGTATGATTTTATCTTTGTAAAACCTACACAACCAGAAAACCTACACAGGTGTGTCTATTATGTCTGAGCTCTGCCTGTTTTGTGAAAAGATGTGAGGAGATTGTTGATGTTGGTAACCTTAGGGGATGGGAATGAGGGTGGGAAAAGATGATTAACTTTTTATTTATGCACCTTTGTATGGTTATCTTTGCATTTACATCACTGAGTCCAATAGGAAAGTACTGCTTTTGAAAAATTATAATTCAAAAACAAAGAAAATTCTTAAAAAAATACATAGCATATTCTTCAATTTTAAGGTACCACATATGTTAGATGACTACCAATATAGATAAAAGTTTTGCGGAAAAAGAAGGAAGCACAACCATAAATATACATATTGATTGTAAGGTGCATTTCTATTTCATAAATTTTACAAAAATGAAAACAAAGTTCAGCTTACTGTGAACAAGAGTTTTTCAGAAAAAATAATTCTATACCCTTTACCACACATTTTTCCCTTCCTGAGGTGGGGGTAGGTCTGTTAACTACTTTGTATTTCCTCACCTGGGGACACACACACACACACACACACACACACACACACACACCATCATCTCCCCCAGCCCTCAGCTTAATGGCCTTTTGCATAGTTAAAACAATGTTAAATGTGAGTGTGGTGAAACAAATTTGGAGGTTCAGACACAGATATGTTTCTCTGGTTAAGAAAGGGAGTAATGGGGCCAGGTGTGGTGGCTAACGCCTGTGATCCCAACATTTTAAGAGGCTGAGGCTGGTAAATCACCTGAGGTCAGGAGTTCGAGACCAAGCTGGCCAACATGGTGAAATCCTGTCTCTACGAAAAATACAAAAATTAGCTGGGCGTGGTGGCAGGCGCCTGTAATCCCAGATACTCAGGAGCCTGAGGCAGGAGAATTGCTTGAACCCAGGAGATGGAGGTTGCAGTGAGCCGAGACTGTGCCATTGCACTCCATCCAGCCTGGGCAACAAGAGCAAAACTTTGTCTCAAAAAAAGAAAGAAGAAGAAAAGAAAAGAAAGGGAGCAATGGAGGGGAAAGAACAGTCAGGGAGGGTGGAGGAAGGCTGGGAAAGACAATTGGTTGAAGAGAGGAACAAGATTTGGAAGTCAGTGGGAAAGAAAACAGTCTTGGTAAAAGATGTCCAATGAAAGTTTCTTCCATTGAGGCAAAATGCGTTTTGTCACATATTAGTCTGCATCCATGTCTTCTGTGTAAACTCTGGTAAAGCCTATGTAGCTTACCAATGATTTGGGAAATGACCTGCTTTTTAGAAATGTGTCTTGTGTAGGGTGAAATCTGAGGATGGCCATGGGAGTCCAGGCACATCTAGGTTAGAAGAGAATTCAGGAGACATTGGCCTACTGCTACCATTTTTTTTTTTTTAATTGAGATAATGGGAGCTTTCAGAGAAATCCTGGACCCTTAGTCTACAAAGTCATACAAATTCAATGCACAAATAATTACAACATGAAGAATTATATGCAGAATTTAAGTTGTGAATTAAGGCAGGAAGTGGGAGGAAAAAATTACAACATTCCAATACAGTAATCAGTCTTGTCTCCCAAATTGAATTTCAAAGGCTAAAAATGTAATGAGTAATTTAAGGAGTTTCTGTTTCCACTGATATCTCTCATTTAATAAGGCAACGACCACAGTTACTAAACAAAACCAATCTGAAGCCAGTTATACATTTCCTAAGACTCCAGTAATAAACATTGGTCAAAATAATGATAAACTTGACTATTCCTGATTATATTTTCAGTTACCTAAATTGATCATTAAATTATTGCTTTTGTTTTTATTTTTCAAATAACTTTTTTGTTGTTGTTTATTCCTGTAATCATTAAAGCAATACACATCCATTGTAGAAAATGAGAAATTGCAAAATATGCCAGAATGCAAAAAAGAAGAAAATATGTTTGGTCTGTTTTATGCATAAAAATATGATTCCATTTAAAGTTATAATGAAAAATGGTAAGCATAATATTTTTTACTAAATAGAAGTATATTCATTTTATAAATGTTTATTAAGTGCTCATAGGGTAACAGAAGAAAATTCAAGATCAGAAATAACTGTTCAGATGAGGAGAAACTTTGTCAATGCAGATTACTCCAACCAAAGGGTAAAATCACTTATGCTTATTCATTCTCCATGCATCACTGATTAAAAATTATTGTATTTATGGACAGACAGCTAATTATTTTCATTGCATTTGATATTTCCTTAGAGTGGAGTTGAGGATGGGAAAGGAATGTATTATAAAATGCTTAATGTTTAGAGAGGCTGTAACTTTCCATTTATCTAATTTTGTGTATTTAACCCTGCATTACTACCTTCTAAATTCAGTCTGCAGTTATTCATCAAAAACAGAAACAAAATCCTGCAGTTTTTAAATTTCATTTTATTTTTTTTAAGCTTGCAACATTTTAATATACTCAATTGTGCAAGTATATTTGCAGATTGACAATGAGTGTAAGGCAAATGCATGTTTAATCACCTCTCAGATCAAGAAATAGAATGCAAGGGACATGCTAAGGCCTCAGAACCTTTGCTTCCCATCCTATCCAACTACCCGCCGCCATGTGTAAACACTTTATTGACTTTTAAGACCATCTTATTTTTTCTGTGTTTTCATGTAAATGTACCACCTGTGTAGCTATTCTTTAACAAGATAGCTGCTTCAGAATTTTATATCAACATAATACAAATATAGCAATTATTTTGCTTCTTGTATAGTTAGCTTAATATAGAGTTTTTATATTCTATATAAAATTATATGTTATATTCTATATTAAGTTAAATATTGTATATTTATAATATATAGTATATAGTATATAATTTTATATAGAATATTAGCTTAATATAGAACATAGCAATTATTTTGTTTCCTGCATATATAGTTTCATGTTATATTCCTTAAGATTCATCCATACTGTAGTATATGACTGTACATCTTATTTTTTTGTCATATAGAATTTTACTGTATTGATATATGCCAATTTATCCATCTTTGTAAATTGACATGATTTGTTTTCAATTTTTATCCAAAACTATGCAGCTGTGAACATTCTTATGAGCACATATTCTTGGCACATATATACATTTCTCTAATACCTAAAAGTGGAATTTCTGGGTCTAAGAAATACACGTCTTTCATCTTTTGGAATATGACACACATGGTTTTCCAAAGTCATCATATTCATTTATACTCCCACTAACAGTATATCCAATTTATGATTGTTCCAATATTAGTAGCATTTAGTTTTATCTGATGTTCTTATTTTTAGCCAGTCTGCATAATAGTATATAATTGTGATTTAATTTTGCATTTCTCTGATTGCCAAAGGGTCTGATTACTTTTCACAGATCTATATTTCATTGTTTTTTTTCTTCTTCTTCCATGCCTGTTCAAGTCTTTGGTTCATTTTCCTAATGGATTGTCTGTACTTTTCTTATTGATTTTTGTAATTAATCTTTTTATTAAGTGATTGTTGTAGATTCACAGGCACTTGTAAGAAATAATACAGAATGATCCCATTTACACCTCAGTCCAGAGGTCCACAACCTGTTTGGCACTAGGGACTGGTTATATGGAGCACAGTTTTTCCATGGCAGTTGGGAGAAAGGGGATAGCTTTCGGATGAAACTGTTCTGTCTCAGATTATCAGGCAGTAGAGTCTCATAAGAAGGTTGCAACGTAGGTCCCTCACATGCCCAGTTCACAGTAGGGCTCCTCTTCCTGTGAGAATCTAATGCTGCTGCTGATTTGACAGGGGTTGGAGCTCAGGGTAATGCTGGCTCCTCTGCCACTCACCTACTATGTGGCCTTTTTCCTAACAGGCCACAGACCAGCACCGGTTGCCTGCTTTAGTCAGTTTCCTGCAGTGGTAGCAGCTTACATAATTATTGTATAATATCACACTCAGGAAATTGACATTGATGAAACGCAGTTGTATTGTTAGGATTTTCCATTTGGTATGTACTTGTAGTGTGTATACATGTACCTATGTGTATAGGTGAGTGAGTTTAGTTCCATGCAGTTTTATCACTTTTGTAAATTTGTGTATTCACCACCCTGGTCAAGATACTGAACAATTTCATTAACACAAGGACCCTCCCTATTATTGCCCATTTATAACCATACCCAGCTTCATCTTTCTCACTCATCTCCGCCTACCTGCCCTGAAAACCACTAATCTGTTCTCAGTTTCTATAATTTTACCGTTTCAAGACTGTTTTATAAATGGAATAATGCAGCATGAAACCTTTTGAGATTGGCTTTTTTTCTACTTAGACGAATTGCCTGGAGATTCATCTAAGTTGTCTGTTTATTCATTTATTTATTTATTTTTAATGCAAAGTTCCCTCAGACCTGTGGCAATCTTTTCTGAATTTTCTCCTTTGTGATTCACCATCATTTTTTTCCCAATACTGTCACTAGTAACTATTGCATGTTTATATACACTGTGCTCAGTGAGTTCATTTTTATGTTTTTTTTTTTCTGCCTAAGTCACAACACTGTGAAATATTGCCACATGTATGTATATTAGTTTCTGTTAGTGCCCTGTAAAACTGAGATTCTGTTTGGCTTTAGTGAATTTGCTTTAAGGCAAGGTCATTGAAGTATTCTTCAGAAATAACATTAAAAAAAAAAAAAGAAGTCCCTCAAAGTGAGATAAGGCTGCATCATTAAAATAGCCACTATTTTAAAATATGTTTTAAAACTTTCTATTTCTTTCTCAAATATTTCAGTTTATTAAACCGTAGTTTTCAATTCATTGCCTTTACTCTTTTACTCATACTTTGAAATAGATTTCAAAGTATGAGTAAAAGAGTACTAATAGTGCACATTTATTCCTTAAAATTATCTAGTTCTTAAATTCTGCATGAATGGCAGAGTATTATGTTTTCATTGATCTTGTTTTTTAGCCCACTAAGACATCAACTTGTTTCTCAGGTTCTGGAATAAGCACAATGCCCAACATTCCCTTAAGGTTTGTTTGATAAAGTGAATAAAACTTCTAGATTTTTGTGCCTATTCTTTAACTAGAAGCTGGAGTTGCAAAAACAAAGGGTGTATTAACACAAATGTTGCTTCTTGTTATTGACAGGTTAACAATCATCTGCAAATCTTTAAAACCAATGATCGGAGATTGAAATGGAACATAAAAGAAACAACCCAAATTCCTCTAAAACAAACATAAATACTCGCTTTTAAAACTTCAAGAGAACAAAAGTCCTTATTAGCCTCCTGATTTAAAAGTCTAATTTCCCTTTTATCCTATCTATGCACTTACACATAAACACACCATTCGTCACAGGGTCCTCAAAATTATTTTGGGAAGTTAGGTTGGGAATTGGAGACAGACATCCTTTAGTGTATTCTAATGAGCTAACAGCTGTGACACATAGATTATTGACTGCCAGAGCTTAAAGGCACCCTAGAAATCATCTTCTTAATCCCTTTAATTGTAAAGATGAGAAAGAGGAAGGAGATTGAGGAAAGGTTGTTGACTTATCCAAGGATACTCTCCTTGGTAGTGGCAGGGCCAAGTTCAGATCCCAGATGGAGTGAGCCATGTTAGGATTAGTCTATTTGACACAAATCATGGAATGCTAATCTAAAAAGCGCTCTGCCTTCTAATTTAGCCAATTTGTGTTGGTCTCCCACTCTGCATCATGCAATGCAACGAGCGCTGTGTACAGATGTGAATAATTTACTGTTTAAGTAGATTTGGATAAGACAACGTCTCACTCACTGTGAAACTTGTCAATTTCTGAGAATTTAGACAAGCACAGGATGCATTACTGTAGACCGTGTCAAGTGCTACAGCAGAGACATGCGCAAAATGTTGAGAAATCACTGTGGAGGGACTCACAAGGAATTTATTGTAATGAATTTGTCATGTCTCTCCAAGTCACTGAACATATCTTTCAAGAAAGCTGTGGTGAGAAGGGACATGCCACATACCCTGCTCTGAACTTGACAGACATGACCTGCTTCTCCAAGTTATTTCTAGTTCCATTGTGGTATATAGACTTATGAGTTAGTGATTCCTTTTGGTTTATTGTTTAAAAATCACTGAAATAATAATCCTCTGAAAATAAGCCTTGGTGTGGACCCAGAGATGCAGAACTATTTGGATGTTTGACAAAAAAATAATTATAGAAAAAAGTACATTTTGTCTTTATAGGATGGCACGAAGAGGATTCTCACGTACATCTGGGAGTCATTTTTCAGTTTACATCCACAATCGGTAATGTCTATCGCCTTTAACTTGTCCATGACATTTTTGCTCACATAAGAGAATCATGGCCTTACTCTGTTAGCCACCTTTCCCTGTCTCCTCTTTCTCTCCACTAAAAATGCAAACAAATAGAACCAGGTCTACTTCTTTTCAATTTTCTTTATCCATCACATTGCAAGACATTCATTCTTGCACTTTTGCTTTTCTTCCTTTGATTTCCCAATTGTAGCTGTTTTTAGAGTCTCACATCAGATGCCGTCAACCCACCTCTCAAACCAGCCACAACATTTCCTAAGCACCCCGACAGCATACCATCTCAGTCTTCTGCTGCCTCTGTCTTCAGAGCCAAGGAAGCTTGCACAGCTCCTGTGCAGGCAGCCACGAAGTGCAGGGAAGTCCACGCCTCCAGGCAAATCCTTAACCAATGGGAGAATTTAATACTTCAGCTTCTTGATTTTTGTTGGGAAAATTCCAAGAGGCAGTCCACTTAGCACCTTAGATTTATTGAGCACTCATTGCTCATAGGAATAAGCAGTTCAGTAATGGTCCTGCTATTGTCTTCTTTTCAGTTGCCTATAACTCTTGCTTACTCAGTACTGGTGATCTGTGTCATCACCTTCCAAATTAACTATACCCAAATCCTTATTTCAGCTTTGCTGTTAGGGACTCAAGATGCTTCAGAATTCTGAATTTTTTTTTTCTAATTATCATATATATTCTTGTTCAATATGTGATCATGATTGTTTTGATAATAGGATGATCTTTGTTCTGGAACTAAGCCATCGAAACGTGCTGTATATGAAACCATTTAAAATAGTTACATGTCCATTATTTGCTAACCTGTATATTAAAAATAGCGACACTAAATCATTCAGTGATGTAAATGGAACAAGCTCTTAGGGCAAGCTGACCAAGAAAGTTGTGTTAGTTAGAACACAGCTTTCTGTATGAAGTTTTTCTTCTCCAAGGTGTAACTGAAGGTAGGCCCATCCACTTGCTGCTTGCAGAGTCCAGTGACAAAAGCAAGGTATGGCAGAAAGAAAGTGACTTTATTGACCAAAACTAGTAATGTGGAAATGGTCAGATTCCCATCCAAAGTAACCACTTTGCATTTCTGGGGAGATAGCAAGGGTTTGAAAAGGGGAACTTGATCTAAGATGCATGCAGGAATCGCACTGAGTGCGACGTCTATGTCTCCTTTCGGTGCCTGTTGGGTCTCAGTCCACCTGGAATACAGGCTGGTATCATCCCAGAAATGGCTGGATTATAACTAGCCACTCAGGTAATCTCAGGAATTTTGCAGCTGGATCTTAAGACTTGGTCTGTTTCAAGACTAGCTCCTGGAACATCTTAGTTAAATGCCTACTTAGATACTAGCACAGAGTTATATAAATGTAAAGGGAGGATATGATGGAAAAGGGAGGGACATGGAGTCTATTTCAAGATTAAAGGAAAAAGCTTCTGTAGTTGGCTTCAAGGCTTTGTCTTGTAACTAGGGAACACAAAGAAAAGAAAGCTGTAAAAATGCATTTTGAAGTCAAGCTGCTTGGTTACAAAAGGACTATGTTAGAGAGCGTGTGCCATATCTGCAGCCGTTCTACTTGTATTACTGCTCAAACAGTTTTTTGCTTCCATGTATTTAAGGAACTGTCAGTTTTAGGTGAAAGCTTCACTATTATTTTTCCCCTAATTGTAAAGGTAATACATGTCCATTGTAGAAAATACAGGATAGCCAGAAAATCACAAAGAATAAAGCTACAACTATGTATAATTCCATATCCCAGAATTAACCCCTAGTGATATTTTACTAAATGCCCTTTCAGTGTTAAGAATGTGTATAGAGAAAAATAGTCAAGGTGGGGAGAGGTGAGAGAAGGAACAGGCTTTATTCCTAGTTTTCTGCCCTACTTTTTCTCACCTGGCAGCATTTTATGTCATTAGGAAAGCGTTTTTTACCAAGAACGTTTTAAAAGCCCACAATTTATTCTTACTGTTAAATTGTCTAATTTTCTATTATTATAACAACACTGGGACAAATATATTTTGTGTATTAATATTAAAAGCTATGATGTATCCCTTATATAGAGCCCTCGAAATAGGATAAATGGTTAAAAATCGTGTGTATATATCATGGTCTCAATGCTTATTATCAGATTGTTCTATATGTTTTATAACTTGCATTTCCTTGCATGACCACCTTCATGGGCGTGTGATGTCCAGTTGCTTAGGAACGTATGCTTAGAGGCTCCCATGCTTAATTTAATGTTTCTTGTTCTTGCCATTGTGAAAATATCCATGATTTTTGAAAAAGAGACCCTTCATATTTATTTTGCACTGGACCCCATAAATTATTTAGCTGGCTCTGGTTCCATGAGAAAACCAGAAGAATAAATTAACCTCACGTTAAGAGTATTTTGTAATGGGAGAGATGAAAAGTAGGTGAAAGCAATGATTCAAATGGAAATCTCATTTTTTCTATTATCTTTTCCCTTATTTTTCTATTTCTCGTTGGATATTGTGTGTATAAATCTAGGCAATACTTTTGGTTTCATATTCCATGGGGGAGGTGAAACTGTTTTCGCTAAGTAGGTTTATTCAACAGTTGAAGTCGGTATGACTCTGAACACATAAAATTCAGCCGTTTCTTGCCTTGGCTCCTTATGCCCTTATGTCACTAGTTTAACTGGTAGAGTCTCACAGGTTGCTCCTGGGCTAACAGTTAATTCAGTTTCATTAGGTGGGAAATAATACCCATATCCGTATGTACCACATTGTCTTGAAAAGTAATATTGAGAATGGTAAATGTAGAACAAAAAAGGTGTGGGGGATATAAGACAACAGTATGGTCCCAACATCATTACAATAAGAACAAACTGAGAAATATTTATATAACTGCATCATCCAGATCCATATTTATGTCTTTTTAGTTATTATTTTAATGTACTAACAATTTTAGAGTAGTTTTCATAAGCTTTAGCTTTAAGCCTGTTTGTCTGTTTCATCAGAAGCACTTGAAGCTATTTTCCTTTTTTCACTCTAGCCGGTTAAGCCTTCTCTGATTATTGGCAATGTTTTGGAATTTTAATAATTTCTGTGAGGGGCAAATTAGTCACATTTTTATCAAGCACTTTAATTGAATTGATTATTGGCTTTCTTCAACCATTTCCTATTTTTTTTTTTCACCACTCCATGCCCTACATAAAACAATCTACATAGCAGTTCTTTTCTTGGTTGGCATTTTGTAATTAGTATTTATCAGGATTTTACATTGCAAGTTCTAGAACCTAAATTATAATCCTAAACTGAAAGTAGGTAATGTAGTGGCTAATGGAAAGACTTCAGCTTGGCCTTTGTATCTTATATGTCCGTATATTGTAAGGGTTATTGTGTGTTCACGTTAAGGACAGCCCCACCAAGGAAGGGATGCTAGCAGAGAAAACATCATGCCTACTTCACTGAGCAATCCAAGACCAGCGTTGCTTTTTTCCAGATATCTGCATTGAGGTTATAGATGCTTTTTACTGTGGATCCAAGTCTTAGCACAAAAATATCAACAGTGATACTATCCTAACTTGGCATCACAACAATTGTTTCATGTAAAAACCACTTAAATACAAAGTAAATATAAAATAAAAATAACTTTAAAATATGGCTCAATATGTAAAGTTGGCCTTGGTATTTGGCAATAAATTTAAAATTTATAAAATCAAATGAACTTAGAAAATGGCCAATATTTACTGACTTGACAAAATGACTTAAGAACACATAAAGTTTAAAGATATTACTGTTTTCTGAGAAAACATCAATCAATTTATTTAAGGATAATTGACGCAGAAAGTCAACAAGTTCATTTAAAAACTTCTAACCAAACAACAAAAACAGTTATGACTGAAATACATTTAATATTATTTAGATATTTAACGCAACTATAAACCTCCCAAAATTCTAAAAATGGGGAAAGTGTTTAAAATTATAAAAGTTATTGCACAACTGTCTCATGTTAGTTTAAAATTGCAGTTATATAAAAACCAGTGATGGGGAAAATTTATTTTTAACCAACTCAACATTTCGACCAATTTTGTTTTAACTACTCCATTTGCAGTCATTGAACAGAAGCACAAAGCTTAAAATTGGAGAATGGTAGTGATAATGTACATTAAAAATTTCCAGAGTCACAAAAACCTTCATCTACAGTAGTTTTTCTCTATTGCCTTTTGATGAAATAATACAATTCTTCTCTGCTTCTTACCAACTTTGTATTTAGTTACCCTATTTATGGTTATTGTCATTACGGTTCCCTTTGTTCTGATTCTTCATAGAAAGCTCATGTATGTATCACTCAGGTCACATTATTTGCGGTGATATATATATATATATGTGGACTATAATCCAAATACAGTCTTCTCATGGGTAGAGAAGTTGAACGGAGTCCATATCATTCTGTCTTGGTATAGTATATTTCTCTCTGTACCTCCAGCTTCATTATTGTCTTCAGAAAAAAATTTTAAAAGAGTGTGTCAAAGTAAAGCTGACTTCTACATAATTTCAAAGAATCACATTTATTTTTCAAATTCTTTAAGCTCATATTATTTTAAAAATACCCAAATTATAATCCAAAACGAAAAGTAGGTGATGTAGTGCTAATGAAAAGATTCATGCTTGACCCTGAAATTGATTTCAGGACCCCTGCAGATGCCAAAATCTGAAGTTGTTAAAGTCCCTTATAAAAAATTGCACAGCATTTACATATAACTTACACACACCTCTTGTATACTTTAAATAACCTTTTGATGTACTATAAGTACAATGTATAGTACAATGTATAATATTTAATACAATGTAAGTGATATGAAAATAGTTGTTATATACAGAAACCTACAGAATCAAGAAGTTGAGCAAATGACGAACAGGATGAATCTAAGGAAGTCCTTGCTAAGACACGTAATAATTAAACTTCTGAAAAGTAAAGACAAAGAAGAAAATCTTGATGTCCAAAGACATCTCTCTGAAGATTAAACTTTTGGGAAGTTAGTTTATAATCTTACGTGAGCTGTAAAGGAAAAGACATAGGATTCAAGGAGTCAAAATAGTAGGAATGATTCATTCGATAGTTAAAATATTGGTTGTACCAAAGACTGCCAGCAAACCACCAGCAAGCAGGGGAGAGGCATGGATCAGATTCTTTCTCACTGAGAAAGGAACCAGTCCCAGTATAACCTTGATCTCAGACTTGTAGCTGCTAGAACTGAAACAATAAATTTCGGCTCTTTAAGTCTCAAAAATAAAAATAAAACAAAATATAAAAGAAAAAGGTTATGCCCTTTTTATGAGTTTCAGACATGTGGATCATTTGCCTGCAGAGAACCACTGAAACTGCAGGGTAGGGCAAAAGATGCCTGAACTTTTTGAATTAACAGGCTGCTTGTACTCTGATTAACCAGTCCTTTCAAGGTGGCTCAACTGTACATATAAAGAATGACATATGTAAAACAAATATTCCTTGGTGAGAATAGACAATAATTTGATATACTCACATATCTCTTTTTCACAGAGAGATCGACATTTATGTTGTTGTCTCTACTGACTTACTTGCTAGCTAACAGTAGTTTGACTAGATTGTTAATGTCTGAAACACTATCAGGTGTAGTACCTTAGAGTAGAAGGGAATATGTGGATCACAGCAATATTCAGTTAATGTTTTCAGAAAGCATAAAAAATGTCTATTTTTTCAAGGGCTTTGCTTTGTTTTTTGGACAAATGCATATCCATTTACACACACTGTCATTCATGTAATTGCAGTTTTTATCCATGCATATATGCAAGTGAAAGAGGCATTTTATAATTTGGCAAGTAGTGAATATTAGCAGCTTTGGTTTTTTTTGTAATATTTTTTATTGCACTTTAAGTTCTGGGTACATGTGCAGATCTTGCATGATTATTGCATAGGTGCACACATGCCATGGTGGTTTGCTGTCTCCATTCCCCCATCACCTGCATCAGGCATTACTCCCAATGTTATCCCTCCCAATCCTCCCCACCACTCCCCACCCCACTGTCCTTCCCTTGCCCCCCACTCCCCAACAGACCACAGTGTGTGATGGTCCCCTCCCTGTGCCCATGTGTTCTCATTGTTCAACACCACCTATAAGTGAGAACATGTGGAGTTTAATTTTCTGTTCCTGTGTCAGTTTGCTGAGAATGGTGGTTTCCAGATTCATCCATATCCCTACAAATGACGTGAACTCATCCTTTTTTATGGCTGCATAGTATTCCATGGTATATATAAGCCACATTCTTTGTCCAGTCTATCACTGACAGGCAAGTGGGTTGGTTCCAGTTCTTTGCTATTGTGAACAGTGCTGCAATGAACATATGTGTGCATGTGTCTTTATAATAGAACTATTTATAATCCTTTGGGTATATATCCAGTAATGGAATTGCTGGGTCAAATGGAATTTCTATTTCTAGATTTTTGAGGAATTGCCACACTGTCTTCCACAATGGTTGAACTAATTTACACTCCCACCACCGGTGTAAAAGCGTTCCTATTTCTCCACATCCTCTCCAGCATCTGTTGTCTCCAGATTTTTTAATGATCGCCATTCTAACTGGCAAGAGATGGTATCTCAATGTGGTTTTGATTTGCATTTCTTTAATGACCAGTGATGATTTAAGTTTTAAAACAGAAAAGACAGTAGTGCATAATTACATAGACACTACCATTATTATGATATCTAAAGCATGTGACCTAACTTTAACTGCAATAATTGTCAATTTTCTTTATTATTTCATTACATAATTATAATGAAATTATACATTTATAAATTATAACAAATTAT
Source organism: Cebus imitator (assembly GCF_001604975.1). Classification (NCBI taxonomy): domain Eukaryota; kingdom Metazoa; phylum Chordata; class Mammalia; order Primates; family Cebidae; genus Cebus; species Cebus imitator. Next base: position 4,155,973 of record NW_016107366.1, on the reverse strand, counting down.
AAATTTTTATTAGTTTTTACTAGTTAATGACACAGATAAATTGATTTCAAATGAGTTTTAAAATTCTTTAAAACTTTTAGTGTCAGAACCTAAAATTAACAATTTCAATTAATGGATTTTAAAAACTTGTTTTTAATGCATCAGTATATGTTATTTTATGTGCGTGTGGGCGCATGCATTTTAACAGCTTTGCAGAAATATAATTCACAAACCATACAATTCACTCATTTAAAGTACACAATTAAACAGTTTTTAGTATATTCCCAGAGTTGTGCAGTCATCACCAGCATCTAACTCCGGTATATTTTCATCACCCCAAAAAGAAACTACATGCCCATTAGTGATCTCTCTCCATTTCTCCTTTTCGCCAGCTCTTGGCAACCACTGATCTACTTTCTGTCTCAATGGATTTGCCTATTCTGAATATTCCATATAAAGGGGATCCTGCAATATGTGGTCTCTTGTGACTGATTTTTTTTTCACATGTTTTAAAGGTTCATCCATGTTGTAGCTTATGTCAGAATTTCATTTTGAACTAAACCTTGTGGAACAATGTATTTTACAATGATTAAGTAAATTGAAGGATGAAAATTTCAAGAAATTATCACTCTCAGCTGGAATTACTGTACCATCATGATTTTGGGGATAAAATTGTGATTCATGCACATGAGTACATAATCTATTTGCCAAGTCAGTTTGTTTATAATTTATATTGCTTAACCCATTTTGTTGACTATCTGTATACTCTGTCTACCTATATCAAATATCTGCCTATTTCTATATCTTATCCAACTGCAGCTCTTAACACTGCACTTAGAAGATAACGTTGCTTCATAAATGCTAAACAAATGGATGAACAAATGTATACAAAAATGGAGTCAACGTTGAAGTTGCCCAGTCTCATTTTCTGCTATATTTTACATTAGACAGAGAGGTAAGACAAGGAGTTTCTTGGAATATGTACTAGATGATAAGCTACATTAATGAGTTAAAAACCTAATCAGCAACATTAGGGAAATAAAGGTTTAATTAAATATTTTATTGACCAAAGGTGGCTAAAATCGTGTATGGCCAATGAAAAAATTGACAGAACTTGCCAATCAAAAAAGAGTCAAAGCAGATGAGAATATATATAAACACACCAGCAACTATACTAATGCCTACTTTTAAGAATGAACTGTGAGAAGAGTAATTTGTCTTGATGAATACTGTGGGAAGAACTAGAATTTTCACAGCCAGCCTCCTGTACCTGGGTGGCCATATTTTCCATTTTCACACTGTTAGGGAATGTAGAAGGGAAGGCCAGCTGTGTGAAATAGCGGAATCACTGGGGGATCAGTGATATACAATTCAGACAAAGCGAACACCCTTCCAAATAGTTCCAAGCATCCTCTTAAGTGGACGTCTACTATAACAATGATGCTTTCAAAGGCGAATAAAGGCTGGTGTATGTTTTATGTTTTTAAGAAATCAGAAGTCACTAAAAAATCAAAGTCTTGACAGACAGCCCTACTAGTTTCAAATATTCTGCAATTTTACCCAGATGTATTTTTGGTTTTCTAAGCAGTGCTTGTACTGAAATGTCAGATGGGCTAGAGAATATTTCATGTTAGCTTTGTGGATGATTCGGCTGCCTTTTGTTATTTACTTGGAGAGGATAAGCTGAGAGTTGTAGTTAAGCTTAAAGGCAACATTAATTTGCATGTATAGTCAATGATCTTTGTGAAAAGTGCTTTTCAAATCCAATTTAGCAACCAAAAGTATCAAGAAACAGTGAAGTAATATTACATTGTATAACTACCTCCTTGGCAGAATGGTTATTAGTTGAAAACTATTAAAATGTAATTCTTTAAGATAACCTGGATTTAATAAGTCTGCTTTCAGATTAGTTATTAATACTTCAGAATTATCCAAGTTTAGAGAATATAAATAAAGCCACAAGTTTAACATTATTTTTTAAAGTAGTAAAAACAGATGAAAAATTTTGAAGTCTTTGTAATAATACAGTTATCCCTTGAACAAATCAGGTTTGAACTGTGCAGGCTTGTTCTCTCTTTTCTTTGTTCTTTCTTTCTTTAATTCTTTTGTTTTCTTTTTCTTTTATTGTACTTTAAGTTCAAGGGTACATGTGCAGATCATGTAGGATTGTTACATAGGTGTACACAGGCCATGGTGGTTTACTGCATCCATCCCCCCGTCATCTACATTTGGTACCTCTCCTAATGTTATTCGTCCTCAATAACCACACCCCTCCTATTCCTCCCCTAGCTCTCCCAACCCCCAACAGGCCTGGTGTGTGATGTTCCTCTCTCTGTGTCCATGTGTTCTCACGGTTCAGCAACCACTTATGAGTGAGAACATGCAGTGTTTGGTTTTCTGTTCTTGTGTCAGTTTGCTGAGAGTGATGGTTTCCAGGTTCGTCCATGTCCCTGCAAAGGACATGAACTCATCGTATTCCATGGTGTATATGGGCCACATTTTCTTTATCCAGTTTATATTGATGGGAATTTGAGTTGGTTCCAAGTCTTTGCTATCACATACAGTGCCACAATAAATATACATGTGCATGTGTCTTTATAATAGAACCATTTATAATCCTTTGGCTATATACCCAGTAATGAGATTGCTGGGTCAAATGGAATTTCTATTTAGAGATCCTTGAGGAATTGCCACACTGTCTTCTACAATGGTTGAACTAATTTACATTCTCATCAACAGTGTAAAAGTGTTCCTACTTTTCCACATCCTCTCTAGCATCTGTTGTCTCCAGATTTTTTAGTGATCTTCATTCTAACTGGTGTGAGATGGTATGTCAATATGGTTTAGATTTGCATTTCTCTAATGACCAGTGATGATCATTTGTTCATATGTTTGTTGGCTGCATAAATGTCTTCTTTTAAAAAGTGTCTGTTCATATCCCTCACTCACTTTTTGATGGGGTTGTTTTTTTTCTTGTAAATTTGTTTAACTTCTTTGTCAATTATGGGTATTAGCCCTTTGTAGGATGGGTAGATTGCAAAAATTTTTCCCATTTTGTTGGTTGCCAGTTCACTCTAATGATCGTTTCTTTTACTGTGCAGAAGCTCTTAAGTTTAATTAGATCCCATTTGTCTATTTTGGCTTTTGTTGCCATTGCTTTTGGTGTTTTAGTCATGAAGTCCTTGCCTATGCCTATGTCCTGAATGGTATTGCCTAGGTTTTCTTCTAGGGTTTTTATTTTGTTAGGTCTTATGTTTAAATCTTTAATCCAACCACTCACCAGCGAGGGAACAAAACTGGACAGAGGAGAAGTTTGACCAATTGACAGAAGCAGGTTACCAAAAGTGGATAATAACAAACTTCTCTGATCTAAAGGAACATGTTCTAACATAATGCAAAGATACTAAGAACCTTGAAAAATGGTTGGATGAAATGCTAACTAGAATAAGCAGCTTAGAGAAGAACATAAATGACTTGATGGAGCTGAAAAACATAGCATGAGAACTTCTCAAAGCACACACAAGGTACAATAGCTGAATCGACCAAGCAGAAGAAAAGATATCAGAGATTGAAGATTATCTCAATAAAATAAAATAAGAAGGCAAGATTAGAGAAAAGAGAGTGAAAAGAAATGAGCAAAGCCTCCAAGAAATATGGCATTATGTGAAAAGACCTAATCTACACTTGATCGGTGTACCTGAACGTGATGGAGAGAATAAATCCAAGCTGTAAAACACTCTTCAAGATATTATCCAAGATAACTTTCCCAACCTAGCAAGGAAGGCCAACATTCAACTCCAAAAAATACAGAGAACACCACAAAGATACTCTTCAAGAAGAACAACCCCAAGGCACATAATCGTCAGATTCACCAGGGTTGAAATGAAGGCAAAAATGCTAAGGGCAGCCAGAGAGAAATGTCAGGACACTGACAAAGGAATGCCAATCAGACTCACAGCGGATCTCTCAGCAGAAACCCCACAAGCCAGAAGAGAGTGGGGGCCAATATTCAACATCCTTGAAAAAAAAAAGAAATTTAAACACAAAATTTCATATCCTGCCAAACTAAGCTTCATAAATGAAGGAGAAATAAAATTCTTTATGGACAAGCAAATGCTGAGGGATTTCATCACCACCAGACTTGCCTTTCAAGAGCTCCTAAAGGAAGCACTAAACAGGGAAAGGAAATCCAGCACCAGCCACTGCAAAAATGTACCAAATGGTAAAGGGCAATGACACGATGATGAAATTACATCAATTAACAGACAAAACACCCAGTCAGTAACAAAATGGCAGGACCAAATTCACATATAACAATATTAACGTTAAATGTAAATGGGTTAAATGCCCCAATCAAAAGACACAGACTGGCAAACTGGATAAAAATCAAGACCCATTGGTGTGCTGTATTCAGGAGACCCATCTCATATACAAAGACACAAATAGACTTAACATAAATGGATGGAAGAAGATTTACCAAGTAAATAGAGAGCAAAAACAAACAAACAAAGAAACCAAACAAACAGGGGTTGCAATCTTAGTCTCTGACAAAGCAGACTTTAAACAAACAAATATCAAAAGAGACAAAGAAGGGCATTACATAATGGCAAAGGGATCAATGCAGCAAGAAGAGCTAAATATCCTAAATATGCTCCCAATACAGGAGCATCCAGATACATAAAGCAAATTCTTAATGACCTATAAATGGACTTAGATGCCTGCACAATAATAGTGAGGGAGTTTAACACTCCACTGTCAATATTAGACAGATCTATGAGTCAGAAAATCAACAAGGATATCCCGGACTTGAACTCAGATCTGGACCAAGTGGACCTAATAAACTTCTATAGAACTCTTACCCCAAATCCACATAATATACATTCTTCTCAGCATCACATCACACTTACTCTAAAATTGACCATGTAATTGGAAGTAAATCACTCCTCAGCAAATGCAAAAGGACAAAAATCATAACAACCAGTCTGTCAGACCACAGTGCAATCATATTAGAACTCAGGATTGAGAAACTTACTCAACACCGCACAACTACATGGAAACTGAACAACTTGTTCCTGAATGACAACTGGATAAACAACAAAATGGAGGCAGAAATAAAGATGCTCTTCAAAACCAATGAGAATGAAGACACAATGTACCAGAATCTCTGGGACACATTTAAAGCAGTGTCTAGATGGAAATTAAGAGCAATAAAAGCCCACATGAGAAGCTAGGAAAGATCTAAAATTGACACCCTATTGTCAAAATTAAAAGAACTAGAGAAGCAAGATCAAACAAATTCAAAGCTAGCAGAAGACAAGAAATAAGATCAGAGCAAAACTGAAGGAAATAGAGACACAAAAAAAGGCCTTCAAAAAATCAATAAATTCAGGAGCTCGTTTTTTAAAATATCAACAAAATAGACCACTAGCCAAACTGATAAAAAAAGAAAAGAGAATAACCTAATAGATGCAATAAAAAATGATAAAGGGAATATCGCCACTGATTCCACAGAAATACAAACTACCATCAGAGATTACTACAAACAACTCTATGCACATAAACCAGTAAATCCAGAAGAAATGGATAAATTCCTGGACACTTATACCCTCCCAAGGCAAAACTAGGAAGAAGTTGAAAGGCCAAGGGACCAATACCAAGGTCTGAAATTAAGGCAGCAATTAGTAGCCTATCAATGAAAAAAAGTCCAGGACCAGACAGGTTCACAGCTGAATTCCACCAGACATACAAAGAGGAGCTGGTACCATTCCTTCTGAAACTATTCCAAACAATACAAAAAGAAGGAATCCTCCCTAACTCATTTTATGAGACCAACATCATTCTGATACCAAAACCTGGAGGAGACATAACTAAAAAAGAAAACGTCAGGCCGATATCCATGATGATCACTGATGCAAAAATATTCAGTAAAATACTGGCAAACCAAATCCAACAGCACATCAAAAAGCTTATTCATCATGATCAAGTTGGCTTCACTCCAGTGATGTAAGGCTGGTTCAACATATGCAAATCTATTAATGTAATCCATCACATAAACAGAGCCAGAGACAAAAACCACATGATTATCTCAATAGATGCAGAGAAGGCCTTCGACAAAATTCAACAGCCCTTTATGCTAAAACTCTCAATAAACTAGGTATCGATGGAACATATCTCAAAATAATAAAAGCTAATTATGATAAACACACAGCCAATATCATTCCGAACAGGAAAATGCCCTCTCTCACCACTTCTATTCAATATAGTATAGAAGTTCTTGCCAGAGAAATCAGGCAAGAAAAAGGAGTAAAGGGTATTCAATTAGGAAAAGAGGAAGTAAAATTGTCTCTATTTGCAGATGACATGATTGTATATTTAGAAGACCCCATCATCTCAACCCCAAATCTCCTTAAGATGATAAGCAACTTCAACAAAGTCTCAGGATACAAAATCAATGTGCAGAAATCACAAGCATTCCTATACACCAATAACAGACAAACAGAGAGCCAAATCGTGAGTGAACTCCCATTCACAATTTCTACAAAGAGAATAAAACACCTTTGAATAAAACTATCAAGAGATGTGAAAGACCTCTTGAAGGAGAACTACAAACCACTGCTCAAGGAAATAACAAAGGACACAAACAGATGGAAAAACATTCCATGCTCATGGTTAGGAAGAAGTGATATCATGAAAATGGCCATACTGTCCAAACCAATTTATAGGCTCATTGCTATCCCCATCAATCTACCATTAACCTTCTTCACAGAACTGAAAAAAAAACACGTTAAACTTCATATGGATCCAAAAGAGAGCCTGCATAGCCAAGACAATCCTAAGTAAAAAGAACAAAGCTGGAGGCATCATGCTACCTGACTTCAAACTATACTGCAAGGCTACAGTAATCAAAACAGCATGGTACTGGTGCCAAAACAGAGTTGGCCTGCCTTGCTAGGTTGGGAAAGTTCTCCTGGATAATATCCTGAAAAGTGATTTCCAGCTTGGATTCATTCTCTCCATCACATTCAGGTACACGGATCAAGTGTAGATTAGGTCTTTTCACATAATGCCATATTTCTTGGAGGCTTTGCTCATTTCTTTTCACTCTCTTTTCTCTAATCTTGCCTTCTCATTTTATTTCATTGAGTTGATCTTCAATCTCTGATATATTTTCTTCTGCTTGATCTATTCAGCTGTTGAAACTTGTGTACACTTCTAGAAGTTCTTGTGCTGTGTTTTTCAGCTCCATCAAGTCACTTATGTTNCTTGGTCAATTCAGCTGTTGTAACTTGTGTGTGCTTTGCGAAGTTCTCATGTTATGTTTTTCAGCTCCATCAAGTCATTTATATTCTTCTCTAAGCTGGTTATTCTAGTTAGCATTTCATCTAACCATTTTTCAAGGTTCTTAGTATCTTCGCATTGTGTTAGAACATTTTCCTTTAGCTCAGAGAAGTTTGTTATTATCCACATTTAGAAGCCTGCTTCTGTGAATTTGTTAAATTCATTCTCCATCCAGTTTTGTTCCCTTGCTTGTGAGGAGTTGTGATCCCTTGGAGGAGGAGTTATTCTGGTCTTTGATGATTTCATCTTTTTGTGCTGGTTTCTTCCCATCTTATTGGGTTTATCTACCTTTGATTTTTGAAGTTGGTGATTTCAGATGGGCTCTCTGAGTGGACATTGTTTCTGTTGATATTGAAGCTATTTCTTTGGGTTTTTTAGTTTTCCCTCTAACGTTCCCCTCTGCTGTAGGACTGCTGGAGGTCCACTCCAGACCTTGCTTGCCTGGGAATCTCCCAAGGGGGCTGTGGAGCAGAAAAGATTGCTGCCTGATCTTTCCTCTGGTAGCTTCGTCCCAGAAGGGTATCCCCTAGGTGTGAGGCAAACCTTTCTTGTATGAGTTGTGTTTTTTGTTGTTCAGGGGTCAGGGAGCCACTTGAGGAGGCAGTCTGTCCATTGCCTGCATGCAGAGGTGCTGTTGGGCTGCCTGAGACTCAGCCCGGCTACTGTGTTTTGTTTACACAGGTGAGATTAGATCCACCTTCACCATGGTGGATGCCCTTTCCCCGAATGAGCTCGATCATCCCGTGTTGAGCTCAGACTTACGTGCTGGCTGTGAAACTCTCAAGTGAGAGGGTTTCAGTTTGCTGGTCTTTGTGGGGATGGGACCTGCCAAGCTGTACCACCTGTCTCCCTGCTTTAGTTCTCCCTTTTTCTGGGGTGCAGGTAGATCTGTCTTGCAGGCACTCTCAGTGCTAGTCAGTACTTCCACCCAGACCTGTGCCAACAACTCACAGCACCGGGCTGGCCAAAGCTGTTGCTCAGGTCTGTGTTGGTAACTCATGGCATTTTTCCACCTGGCAGCATTTTCCTGGACCGTGGATAGCAAGAACCATGGGAGAAGCGCAGTATCTGAATTGGAGTTCCGAGGGACCAAAGTCCCTGATCCTTCAGCCAGTTGCACTTTCTGGGTGGGGCAGCACCCTGCCCTGCCTCAGTTTGACCTCCTTGGGTTACACCCACTGTCCAACCAGTCCTGTTAAAATTAACCTGGTACCTCAGTTGGAAATGCGGAGATGACTTGCCTTCTGTGTCTCTCTCACTGTGAACTGTGCTCCAGAGCTGTTCCTATTTGGCCGTCTTGGCGGAAGTCCCAGGCTGTCTTATATGCAGGTTTTCTTCTGCCTCTGCTCAGAGCCCTGAGACAGCAGGACCAACCTCTACTCTTCCTTCTTCTCCTCAGTCTTGTCAATATTAATATGAGGAGAAGAATGATCTTTATGATGATTCACTTCAGCTTAATAAATAGTAAATGTATTTTCTCTTTCTTATGATTTTCTTAATAACATTTTCTTATTTCTAGCTTATTTCAGTAAGGTAATAAAGAATAGAGTAGAAATATAAGAATGGAGTATAAATATAATAATATACAAAATATGGGTTAATTGACTATTTATGCTGTTGGTAAGGCTTCCAGTCAACAGTAAGCTATTAGTAGTTAAGTTTTCAGAGAGTCAAGTTACATGCGAATTTTCAACTGTACGAAGGTCTGCACCCTGACTTGCAAATTGTGACCTATAATTTAATTTGTAAATGGCTAATTTTAAACATAAGGATTCACTTGTAAAGGGAAAATTGTAACTGGATAAACTGCATCTATATACCTTCCTAAAAACTTAAGATATTATTATAATCACTATAAAATAAAAGAAGGAATTAATACATTTATATGGATTCTATTATATCATAATTGTCTCATAATTCACATCTCAAAATCTATATTTCATTATAAGTATCTGAATATGAACATTAATAAATATTTCATAATTCATACCCCATAATTTCATAATATCAATATAGTTTCATCAAGGAATTATATATTTTTAATTAATTCTGAATAAAATGTTAATTTTGTATTTCTGTAAAATCCAATTAATAAAATTATTGGTTGCCTCCTGTGTGTGAGGTACTTCTAAATGCAGTGCTCAGAGTGAGTCATACATGGTATCTGTGCTCAGTAAGTTCCTAGTCTAGCATGGAAATTAGATGCATTAATAAATGATTCTACTGTATGATAACTGCCAACATAAATTTATACAAGAAACAAGATATTTCCCAGAGAATGGAATAATTATTAATGCAAGAGTGTTGCCCAGGGAAATTTTTTCTGGAAGAAGCTATATTTGAACTGGAGCTTAAAATGGTCACAGCCAATTTGCCAGCCTGGTGATGAGGGAAATATAGAAGATATCCCAGGCAATGACTCTTCCTTGTACGCAGGCAAGAAATATGAAATATTACAATATGATCTGGGACCCAGGGAATAACAGTCATTGCTATCTGAATGGTATCATTGTAAATAAAGAAGAAAATCTTCGTATACTATAGTCATTAATTTGACACGTTTCAAAACAGTGTGGGCTAGAATGTCTTTAATAGATTTGTTTGACATATGAAAATTTTTTTTTTTTTTTTTACTGTGGGT
>NW_016107366.1:4041857-4145797 GCF_001604975.1 Cebus imitator | reverse complement strand
AAAAAAAAAAAAAAAAAAAAAAAAAAAAAAAAAAACCCACAAACAAACAAACAAAAAAACAGAGTGAAGAGACAACCTATAAAACAGGAGAAAATATTTGCGAACTATATATTTGGAAAGGGGTTAATATCCAAATTATATATGGAACTCAGACAACTCAACAGCAAGACAAATAATCTGAGAAAAATGGACAAAGGACATGAATAGATACTTCTCAAAAGAAGATACACATATGATCCCCAAATATACAAAAAAATATTCAACATCACTGATCATCAAATAAATGCAGTTTAAAACCATAATCAGCTGTCATCAGACACAGGTCATAATGGTCTTTATCAAAAAGACAAAAGATCACACGTGTTGGTGAGAATTTGGAGAAAAGGCGAGTATTCTCACCACAGAAACAATAACTATGTGTAACAATGCATAATTTTCTAGATTTAGCCATTCCACCATGTATCTATACTTCAAAATGCCACATTGTACATAGTAAATATATTATTTCTGTCATTGTAAAAAAACACGTGTAACTTTGAATGCAAGATACATTATGCCTTTTCAATTCTCTTATTGTCTCTTAACAGCTGCATGACCATGGGTAAGTCATTAACCTCTAAGCATCTGTGAACTGAATATGACAATCACAGTTTTGTCTTGTCCATATTCCTTCTAAAGGAAACTATCTGCTCACAGCTCCTGTGACATTTAGGTGGGTTTTTAAAAAATTGTACTCTATGACATTTCAATTTCATTCATCTGTTACCTCCCCGCTCTTCAGGAAAGACCCAAATCATTCCTGTGAAATATGGATGGTAAGGACAGTACATACCTGCGTTATTCACCTCATATGTAAATAAGAAAGAAAGAGTTGTACAGAATTTTCTCTTTTCCCAAGGAGAATCGAGCATTTCTCTTGATTTTCATATGAAAAGTTATGCAATGATTCTTAGAGAAATCTTGTAATTGAAGACTATGGACTTTGGAGGCTTGGGAGATGCAAATTAAACTATAGCCTCATTACTATCTACCCTTGTGGTGTGGACAAGTTACTTCACTTCTGAGCCTCACTTCTTGATTCTGTAAAATGAACAACAGTACTTACTTTTAATTTTGCTCCCATATATTGAGTATTTGCTATGTGCATGTCAGTTTACTAAGAATTTTATTATCATGATCTATTTCAATACTCAAAACAGCTTTTTGACATATTTTCAATGCCATTTGCAAAGGAGAAAACTGAGACTCAGAAAGGAAAAGTAATTTGTTACTTGGCTAGAGAGTGAATATGAACCCAAATGAAACTGATCGCAAATCTTCTGTCCTAACCACTATACTCTCCTGCCTCCATATTTTTCAAGATCGTGGTGAAGATTGAAAGAAATAATGTATATAATGAATTATGATCTTCCTGGCAAAGCATCAGTACCTGACAAGTGTTATAATAGTTCCCTTTTCCTACTTCATTCTTTACTGCTCTTTTATTTAAGGGACCCAAAGAGTGGAAATGTATTCATAAGCAATGTATTTCACTATTAAAAAAATCATATAACAGCAAAAGATTTTAATGGACCATGGAACTCATTTATATGAGATTTTTAAACTATGATTTCCCTTTTGGTCTTCAAAAATTGAATTTAAAGAAAGTCTTTAAAGATTTCAAAAATTAATTTTCTTTATGCCAAATTTTTGATGAGCTGCTAGACTGATTTTCCGGAACGTATCAGTGACTTTACTGTTCTCTCAGAGGACTTGACTGCTGCTCAGAGACACCCACAGACACTTGTAAGGCTAAGTTTTGTGGCTGCTGCCAGATTCTCTGGAGGGGGAAGAAAAGAGCATTGCTACGTGAGATGCATTTAGTATAGAATAGTTATGGTGGAAGAAGAAAAGAATGTGTTGCTTAACTGACAGTTCGACTTTTCAGATTTTAAGTTTCTGTAGTAACTGAAAGGAAATGAACTGTTAAAGCCCAGAAAACTGTGAATTAGCCATCTTTATATTCCTTTTAGATAAAAATAGCACTATGTCCATGTCATATAACATGCTTAGCCCTTATTGCATTGTGAGGGATTGCTGTTTCATTTGACTCAGATATGCAGTCACATATTAAATAAAAGAGCCACCATGTTTTTTTGTTACTTGTGAGAATGCAGTATCACGTGAGTTATAACAGAGAATGGCTTCTTCTTTTTGTTCTACCTGGGTTCATCAACTCTATGGTTTAGTTGTAACTAAGATCAAGGTTTGGATATAAAATTATATTTAAATATGACACCAAAGCAGTTTCTCTTAAATAGCATATTAGAAATCTCAGTAGCACAGGGAGACTTATAAGGTGACTTTGGACAATGGTTTTATGTAGTTTTGCCAGTGCCTGGTAGTGGAATGTGGGTGGATAAATTGGTTAAGCCAGTCTTACACCCTTTATATACCTCTTCCTGCAAAAGCCTTAGCCAATGAGAGCAAATATTATATAGTGAGGTAGACTGAAGCTGAGGAGACTTACATTTTTGTTCCATGCAAATAATACCTACAAGTTAAATGCAATCATACCTTCCTGTTTAACATCTGTATGGGAAATAGAAGACAGGAAAAGCTCTCTTATGGTGTGTGCTGTTAGAATTATTTGAAAGCTAGCTTGTCTAAAGAAAACCACGCAATCCAGTTTTCTCCAAGAAGACTTCAGTGTCCGGCCAGTGGCCTGCAGGGATGTGTTAGTATTAGCTTTGGACTTTGGGTCGTCTGTAACTTAATATAATGGTTTGGCTAATGTGGTAATCAAAATATATTGCTGAGAAATGGATATTTTGTTAAGAATGATAGAGGACTAAGATATACAAAAATTTTTTTTTTTTTGAGACGGAGTTTCGCTCTTGTTGCCCAGGCTGGAGTGCAATGGCGCGATCTCGGCTCACCGCAACCTCCGCCTCCTGGGTTCAGGCAATTCACCTGCCTCAGCCTCCTGAGTAGCTGGGATTACAGGCACGCGCCACCATGCCCAGCTGATTTTTTGTATTTTTAGTAGAGACGGGGTTTCACCATGTTGACCAGGATGGTCTCGATCTCTTGACCTCGTGATCCACCCGCCTCAGCCTCCCAAAGTGCTGGGATTACAGGCTTGAGCCACCGCGCCCGGCCCAAGATATACAAAATTTACTGATTTTTTAAACTATGTACTAAGCACTGGACTAAACCAACCTAGAATTTGGATTATTTCTTAGTGAGAAACACTATTGTGTGAGGTAGCATAAAATAGTTTCCTTTGGGCATCTCATTAATGCTTGCTACAAATTCAAAAAGGTAAGTATTTCAACTTAACAGGTGAGTAGATGAGCGTAATGATTTCAGATATACATTTGTGGTCACATGGGTAATCATGGCAGAGACAGGTTTCTAGTTCTAGGCCATTTTCTAAAGTAACTATACTTTCTGATTAAGAGTAGCCTCAGAATTTAGTGAGAACAGAAATGCTTATGTATTTCTCAAAATAGATTCTTGGATTTAAGCTTAGTACTTCTCATAGCACAGAGAATTATCATGTCTTACTAGTGTTGTCTATTTTTGTCAATCATTTCTCTCCAAGGAGGAAACATTTGTTAATATTATCTACTCAGAGTTTGTAATTCACTGGACTACAGTTAATCATAAGTAGGATTATAGTTATCTTGTAAGCATAGAGACCCATGCTCCCTTCTCTTTTTAAAGCTTCTAGTGTTAGACACTGAGGCCAAGACAATCAATTTTGTTGCCATTTCTGCTTAAATTCCATGGAGGAGGAATTGATCAACCAAGTTAGGAATATTATTAAAGCTTGATTGTCTTGCTTCTATGCATTCCTGAGAATGCTCTTCATAATTTACGTAGGAAGGGAGGCGAGGTTAAAAGGTGAGGATAGGAAGAGTAAGAGGCTCTATGAGACCCTGAAACCCAAGCTTGTGTTCTAAAGCAACTTTTAGTGCAGTTGGAGTATTAATCCCTTGCATAAGCGTTAGGGGTTAATAAATGGTAGTTTGATTTAAATTCTTTTTGGCTCCTTGAGTAAGAGTTCCTTAGAAATTCTGTGTGGAAACAGGAGTGGTTTGGGTTGGCACTGAATTAGGATATCTCTGAGTTCATGAGAGTGATGTTTTCCAAATGCTGTCACAACCTTATGCAAAATGATACTGACTTTTTGTTTGGTACTTGAAACATATTCTCACAATTTGTCATGTCTTTTTAAACTTTTTTGAGAGTATCTTCTACCGTAGAGTAATTTTATTTATAATGGTGGTCAAATTTGGTAGTCTTATTCTTTATTATTTGATTTTGGTAATATGTTAAGAAAAGACTTTCTCATTGTAAACCCGAAAATTATACTTTTCTATTTTGGGGGGTCTTTTTTTTTCTTACCAAAACATCTAAATCATTAATCCACATGAAATTTCTTTTTGTATGGTATATGGTGGGAACCTGACAATCATTAATGGCTCCTCCACCCGAATATTTAGGCATTTTCTCCAACATTATTGATTACTTTTACTAGTTTTGAAATTCCAACAGTAACAAATCCACTATTTGCCCTTTCTGTGCTTATCTACAACCTAATATACCCCAATAGGATTTGTGTGATTTAAAATCACATTAGTTTATAGAAAAATGTACAAAATGTGAATATCCTCTTTTGAAGCCATCATAATACTAATGTTTGATGAATAATTGAGCATATTTATCTTTCTCCTATTGATACTTAAATGTGAATGTCTTTAATAGTCACACTGACCATTCCAGCCTTTCTTAATTAGAGGTATTCTAAGAGCTGAAATAAGATGCCTGTGAGCTCAGGGAAGCAATACCACAACACTGCCTTCACAGAACACAGAAAAGCTCAAGTCACAGTTAAAAAAAAAATGACCTCTGTCCTATTGAGTTTTAATAATAGAAAAATGTCATTGATTCAAAGGATGTCAGTGCTGGCTAGAACCATGATTATACCTCTAAATCAAGCTGGCATTTGATACACGATCAAACTGAGGCCTACTGAGGAAAAATGCAGAGATATGCCTAAAATTCAGATAAACCCTAATAATAAACTTAGCAGTATCAGCAATTATTTTAATATGCCCAATATTGTGGGCTACATATTAGACATCACTTAGATTCTTTAAATAATCCAATATTATTTTTATTTGTTTAGTTGAGAAAACTGAAGTTCAGAAGACTCAGGTAACTTACTCATGTATATATAAGCTGGAGTTTATACCCAGATTGGTCCAATCTGAAGTTAAAGCTAATTTTTCCGTTTGCTAATTTCCCCTGTTTTCTTTTTACATTTATGCTCAATGACAAAGGTTTGTAAGCTAAATATGGTAATTGAAGAAATGCCTTCCACTAAGAATATCTATATTTGGCGACTTCGAATCCTATCAATTAAGCTTTGTATTTCTGCAAGGCTGCAGGAAAGTCATACAGAAGGGTTATTTTCTGAGTGACTATTTCTGTTGAACAAAGATGAAGTTATGGATGAAAGATTTCTGCAATTATTTTGAAGGCATTTTTATACAAACTTTTATACTTACCTATAATTAGGACTGTCTTGATGACTTTACCATATACTTTAAGTTAGTAAACCGTGCCAGGATACATTCACTTTCTGCAAGGTAGACATCATCTTTATAATTTAATAAAATAGAAATATTTTATAGTAAGAACTTCATTTAGAGTAACAGTTTGAAATGTGCTGGGTATAGCTTCTGGGCTCGCTTAATTTATAGATAGCCTATTTCAATTTTCTAGCTTGCACCCTCATGGTTCAGCTAAATTAAATAGCTTTAACAATTGAAAAGAAGGAAGGGGGCCTGTTTACCAGCAAAAATGGGAAAAAGCAGAAATAGCCTGATTGCTTCCACCCTAATTTGACCCTTCAGGTCCCAAAGGCATGAGATGTGGCTGGAGAAGGAGGTGATGTTAACTGTTTTTCTTGGACTAATGCTGCTTCTGGGTCCCCATATTAGGTTGCTTGGTTTTATTTTATTAAGGCAGTGGAGAGGCATTAAGTTGTGACCCAAATCATCATCTGGACAAGAAAGCAGTACGCTGTGGCCACTCTCCTTTAATTGATCTTGCTGCTTCTCCTGCGAGATGCTGTCCATCCAAGTGGGGCTAGAATTCCACTGCTCTCTTCCCCAAGGTCATTATATCAGAAATAGCAGGTGAGGTGGAGTGGATTGATGTTTCATCTCAACTTATGGATTTAACATTTGGAAATTTTATAAATTAAAACATGTCTTTGGCTAGCTTACCTGATTAGTAGAAAATTACTACAACATTACTAGTAATATTACAAATACATTAATCAGGTAAAAATATAAGCATAATTACTATTCAAATCCTGTGCAAAATCTTAGTTTGTATTTTTGTTTTTTAAAGAAAATAAATATTATTAAAGAACAATATATTAAAAAATGTCCAATACTTTACTCTTTATTATAATATACATAAAACATTCACAAGCAGAGCTTTAAGAAACAATTGCAAAATGAAAGACATATTTCCATGCAGGGGGAGCTAATGTCTTTTATCAGGAGGGGATGGTGTTATGCAAAAACCATGCAAATCCAGTGGGCACCTCAGTAATCAACAAGAAGGTACAATGATGTTAATATCCTATACTACATGAAAAATTGAAATGAGAAATGTGTCATTTGTTGCAAACTGTTCTCAATAGTTGGCTTTTCAGACAAGTAAAAAGAAAATACAGCCCAGAGCCAACACATTTCATCGTTTAGATTTCATTATAAAAATGACAAAAGCTTACTGGCTTGGAAATATTAAAGGCAATAAGATGGGATGTAGGATTCTGTTAATAGTTGTCAAATCTAAAGAAATGTCAAGCAATATAAGAGGAGAGGTGGCAAATAGGAAATTTCTGAGGCTCTCATAAATAAAGTCTTTACAAAACGGTTGCCCAAGTGGTTCTCTCTGGTCTGAAACCTATTCTACATTTGGAACATTTTCCTACTTACCTTGTGAGGCCATGCAATTATTACACTTTAAGCCTGCCTTGCTGTGCTAACAATGGCAGTTAGACAGGGTCCAGTTGCTAAGGAAGACTTAAAGCCCAAAATGACAATGCTTATAAATTTACAGTTTGTTTCCAAAAAAGGTACACTATAGCAACATTATTAAAATAAGGATATGCATGATAGCCAAGGCTATCTCCCAGCCAGGCATCCAGGAAGACCAGATGCAATCTCCAATTGCCCTTCCTCTGTTAGGTCCGTGTCAGGAACACATTTTCCCTCAGATCAGGAAGCAGATGACCACAGAATACCTTGAAATCAGGGAGCCCAAAATATCGTCTCGGCCAGAATTTCTAATAGCCACTTGGTCAGTTATTTAACCAGCTTGTTAACTTGTTACTTAAGTATCTCTTATATTGCAGTACCATTCTTCTCCACTCTGGTCTCCAGGGGTTTCACCAAGATCAGGTATAAATCATCAATCTCACTATTACCAATAAACAATGCTGACAAAATAGTATGAATGACCCTGAAACTACATAAACTCGTGGTTAAAAAGCAATACCAGAAATTGCTATGTTTCAGGGCCAAAGATCAGTGCCTTGCAGGTATTTTATTGAAACAATTCAGGTGAATTCCAGACTTGATGGAGTTAATCCTCACCGTACACTTGCAAATAGCTATAGACTTACTGGCCCACAAAAACTGTTCAGAAGATGTTGATTGTTTTTGCCAGATAATTAGAATTTTTTTTTAGTAGATATATGTAGTGATGCTTTAAGACATCCAGTATGCTGATTGTATAAAACAACTATTTCAAGAATTGCATTGTGAAAAGAACATTATTTCGTCTTTTACTCTTATGTAAAGGTAAACGAAATGTTATGGTTCTTCTAGAAAACGTCGCATTACAATGCTGTGAAATTTATACATGATTATTTTCTAGGAGGCTTATATTTTTTCAGACAGTACATAGATGAATCTTGACACCTTAAGTGAAGGTGAATGTATTACTAGTTTGTTCATTTGGGTACTGGTGTATGAAATTTTCCTAGTTATAAATTTATTGCCTCTTAGCTCCAAATCTACCCTTCATTGCCCTGTTTGTGTTAGTGGAACATATCTTCCTTGTCAGCCGGCATGGCGCCAACCTTGTCAGTAAAGGACTCTAGAGGGACATAGAAGGAGGAAGGGGCTTCTCTTCCTGTGTCATGTGCTGTGCTGCTTCTTGTTTGTGTGGATCTACAGTAGCATGTAGGACATAATACCCTAGATCCACGAAGGGGAACCTCATCTTTGATGAGTTCAGCAGGTAGTTTTGGTTTTATTAGTTTCACAAATACTACCCATGGCTTCCTAGAAGCAAGGTCAGTGGCATGCCAGTTGTTCATTGAATTCTTGTGGGCACCACAGCTGTCTCCTACAAGGCAAATTCCAAGGGCCCTCCATCTACCTTCCTGAACCTTCCCAGTGATGGCCTTTGGTTGAGTTACCTGTGGGCAGCTCTTGGGTAGCTTCCTGGTAAGGCTAGTTAGTGCCTGACCTAACTTTCCAAGAAGTTCAATAGCAATCATAGTGTATAGTTCTGTGGAAAGTTTTGTGGGTGCCCCAGCAGACGATTTTCTGTTTTTATCCTTAACCTGATAACTTTGAGAAAACTCTGGCCTAGGAAAACCCAGAAATCTCTGTCATCCAGTGGGCTGCAATTTTACCTTCTCCAATGAGTTCTGAATCTCCACCCCAGGGAGAAGGCCCCTCCCTCCGCTTCTAAGTTTGTTCCTTCCTTGGGTATATATCCTAGAATATTTGGAGGTTTTCTTTTATTACTTCTTAGTTAATTTATTAAACAAAGTTAATATTTCTTTATTTTAAATATTCCCTGTTCAAATTACTTGGCAATGTTTAGTAATGAATGTATCCATAACTGACACATAGACACAATGAGGGAAACAACAGACACTGGGGCCTACCAGAAAGTGAAGGGTGGGGGGAGGGAGAAGAGCAGAAAAAATAACTATTGGGTACCAGGTTTAGTGCCTGAGTGATGGAGTCATCTCTATAGGAAACCCTGGTGACACAAGTTTACCTGTAACAAATCTGCACAGGTACGCCTAAACCTAAAATGAAAATTAAAAGAAAGTTTCCATTCAGTTCTTTTTTAAAAATAATAAACAAACAAAAGAAAGGAAGAAAGAAAGAAAAAAAACTAATATGACTGCTAGTAGCTTGGGAGATTTTATTGTTCTCATAAGGACAAGGAGTCCCATTAAAACGGCCATGAGATACTTCCGTTAAACTCATCTCAAAGAGACATATGTGTGTATATATTTAAAGATTATCCTCTACATTCTCCTGTTTGTGAAGCCTTAAAATTCTTTAAATCTTAAAGTCTCTCATAAGAATTTTACTAGACAGTTGATATCCAGGAATATGAAGCCTGGATCATCTTTTATTTCCAGCATCACTAGATCAGTTAAGTATCAAAATTACAGAGAATTTTAATATAATCTAGAGGAAAGGTGAGCAGCCTTATAAGAAAATAAAGAAAAGCAGATTATCACTGGGTAATCCAGTTTGAAAGAAAAAAAGCTGGCTATAACATTACTTAGTACAAATTAATGGAGACTGAAAATTTTTTTCTGACTAGCAATAGAAGATAAAATTTTAATAAGGTCATTTTGACAGTTTTGATCCAATTGATGAGTCTCCCTTCAAAGTTCCACGTCATAGTGAAATAAAATTATGAGAAAGGAAGAAATAGATACAAATATTTGATCATTATTCCAAATAGCCAGGAAGGAAGCCACAGCCTGAAAGTGTAAGTCTGACTGATACATAATAGCCTTTCTGGTGAGGAGAGTCACTATAGTGATGCTTCATCATTTCATAATGTAGGTAAAGAATATATGTTTCACCCACAGAAGGAGGTGAATGTATGTTTCACCCAGAAGTTTTCTGTTGCTGGCCGGGCGCGGTGGCTCACACCTGTAATCCCAGGATTTTGGGAGGCCGAGGCGGGCAGATGACGAGGTCAAGAGATCAAGACCATCCTGGCCAAAATGGTGAAACCCCATCTTTACTAAAAATACAAAAAAATTAGCTGGGTGTGGTAGTGCGTGCCTGTAGTCCCAGCTCCTCGGGAGGCTAAGACAGGAGAATTGCTTGAACCCGGGAGACGGAGGTTGCAGTGAGCCGAGGTTGTGCCATTGCACTCCAGCCTGGCGCCTGGTGATGAGTGAGACTCTGTCTCAAAAANAAAAAAAAAAAAAAAAAAAGAAGTTCTCGGTTACTTACACTACAGAACAGGACTTCTCAGGCTGCAGCCTCTGACAACCAGAAAGGCAGGAGCCTCGAGCCAAAACTATGCAGAAATAATTACTGCTAATTACTGGAACACTAAAGTGTAGTTCTGATGCACCATTAGGGGTTTCCCAAGAGCTTAATTTTACTTATTTTATTTTTTTCTTTCTAGAGAAAGGGCCACCAGGCAGTGAACCATAAGCAAACCGTTAAGTACATGTAATCCCCAAAGAAACTGGACATGAGCAGAGGAAAAGCATCTTGTTCTGTACACCTCACAAAATGAGACAGCTATTTTCAGGATATTTTGCTTCCCTCCTTTCTTCCTCTTTCATCCCTTTCTTCATTCCACAGACTGAGATGAAATGCCATCTTTCTATTCTCAGAGGAGTCCTGGACCTTGGCTTTTACCGTTCCCCAGCTCTATGATTATTTGATGGTTATGCTTTTCTTTACTGCCTTCATTATTTTCACATCACCTAGTTTTAAAATTTGTATGTTTATTCTTATAGGGGCTCCATATTTAAGAAAATAGACTCTTTGATCTTGCAATGTCCTCTCTTGTCTCCCATGAGTAGAATTTTCCAGCGAGGAGGCTACATCCATTGTTTCCATGTTCTTGATTGTGGGAGGTCCACTTTTGTATTGACTCTGGGATGCCAGAGTCACATTGATCTGTGACTCCAGCTTGGCCTTTGGCTCACTGTTAGCTGCCCCCCAGGTTTCCTGGGGGTTTGGGCACTTGGTGAGGGCATCCTTGTTTGTTGATACATGGGTACTCTGGATTTTCCGGCATTGGTACTGTTGCCAACCTCCCAGATGCTCTGGAGTTTTCCGCACTGACATTCTTTCTAGGATTGTGAGTTACAGCCTGCAATCTTGGTCTCTTGCTTTCTGCCTTGAAATTAGAAGTTATTATTTTTCTGTTAGCCATTGGGGCCGCTTCCCACGTCTTTCCTTCTGTGTTGCTCAAGCCCATCTTAGTCAAAGGGACTAGGAGCATCAAACACTGGCCTGATTGACGGACAATTACCTGGTGGTAGACAGCAGCTGCCTAAACATCTTTTCTGCATTTCTGCTGCTGAGCAGGTTCTCTGGTGAGTTAGGGTCTCTGAGGTCTCCCCTTGGGCAGCACTTCTCACTCCTTTCTTCGTCCCTTTCACAATCACCTTCTGTTTAGCTCCTCTCTGACCAAATTAAGATGCTTCCCTCTTTCTTTGTGGAATTCAGGCTCATCATTCTATCCATTCATTGTCCATAATCCCCTTTTACAACCCTTTGCTGTTTACACTTTCTTAGCAGAAAGTGAGAATTTAAAAAGGAAAAATAACTAGGCATGCACCAGACTAAGGCTAACTCAGACCTTCCCGTAGATATCTTTATTAGACATGGGGACTGCAGAGAGCAACCTGAAGGACTCGCCACTAGGGTGTCTTTTAGGCATTTGGAGAATATTCAAAGTAGACAATAAGAAGAAGAAAAAATTCATTTTCTGTTGCAACATTATTGGGTCCAATACAAATTGGTGAACCGAAAGATTTGGCCAGGACATGGTTGTTTACCTTATAATGTTACTTAACGATTAGGCTTGTTCTATAGAAAGGAAGGAATACAGGGAGATGTTCCTTATGTGTAGGCTTTTATGGCCCTTTTTCAGGATACTGATCTCAGAGACATCTGTAAAATATGTCTGGCTTATGATACTCCTAGGCACCAAAAAGCTATGCCAGATATCCTAGATGACACCCTCCTAGCTGCTACCCCTAGAAGCCCTGTACCCCCTCAAAGCCTCCTCAGTTCTCCAGTTCTGAGTAGGGCCCTGTCAGTTTTATAGTGCAAGATTCCACCCCAAGGTCACCATGCATCCCTCCCCCTTATCCAGCAAACTCTGTCCTGCATCCCTTACTGCCCAAGGATGTAAGCCCAACCAGCACTACTAGGAGTAGGGCCCCATATCAGCCCCCAAAATAAAACCTGTATCTATTGTGGGAAGTAACTGACAGAGATGGGGGAACAATCAGAGTATGGATATGCCTTTTTCCATGTCCAATTTGACTTTATACAAGGGAAAGGTTGGCTGCTTTTTAGAGGCTTCAGGGAAGTTTGTAGAGGAATTTGTTAAGTTGACCATGCCTTTTGATTTAGCTTGGAGTGACATGCAAATATTATTACCCACGTGCTGTACCTTGTTTGGAAAAACAAAGGATTCTAGGAACTGCTCGTGACTATGCAGATAGCGTGGCTGCTCGTAATCAAGGCCACACGATTTTGTGGTGTAGAAGGAGACACAGTTCCAGAGCTAGACACTCAATGAGATTATTAGAGGAGTTCCTAAGATCTTGAACACAGAAATCATAGGCTCACTTGTTTAATAGAAGGTTTGAATAAATGTTCAGTTAAGCCAGTTAATTATGACAAGGTAAGATAAATAACTCAGAGGAAAGATGAAAATCCCACTCTGTTCCAGATCTGCTTGGTTGAGGCGCTTGGGAAATATTCTAATCTAGACCCAGACTCCCCAGAATGGTGAGCTCTCCTGGGTGTGCATTTTATTACCCTATCTGTCCCTGATATTAGAAGGAAGTTATAAAAGGCAGCAATGAGGCCTCAAACTTCTGTGAGCCAACTCTTAAACATGACCTGTGGGGTTTATAACAACAGAGAAAGCACAAAAGCCGAGGTGAAAACTGAAAGTATTGGCCCAAAAGCGCAATTATTAGCAGCTGCTTTAAGCCCCCTGCTGCCTCAGGGTCACCATGCTGAGAAAATGCAGTAAGATCAGCAACTGCGATGACCGCTCCTTAGAACGAAATTAGTGTGCCTTCTATAAGCGAGGACCACTGGAAGAACTCCCTCAGGCTTAAAAAGGAGTCTCAGTCACCCAAATCCATAATGGCCCAGAGAATAGAGGACTGATGGGGCCCAACGTTCTCTGTGACTTCCACTGGACACCCTTTCATCTCCAGAAGGCCCTCGGCAAGCTTTGAT
Source organism: Cebus imitator (assembly GCF_001604975.1). Lineage (NCBI taxonomy): Eukaryota > Metazoa > Chordata > Mammalia > Primates > Cebidae > Cebus > Cebus imitator. Next base: position 4,132,508 of record NW_016107366.1, on the reverse strand, counting down.
GTGGCAGGAAATAATATTGAGTTCTTATTCGATATGAGTGTAGCCTACTCAGTTCTGGCCCATTTCTTAAGGCTACTGTCTTCCTGCTCTTGTACCATAACAGGGATTGATGGCCAGACGAAAATTAGGAGATTCACTCACACTTTTGGTTATACCATGGGGTACCATATGTTTTTCCACAGATTTTTGCTTTTGCATGAGCACGTTATTCCTTTACTGGGAAGAGACTTAACTTTCCCAATTACAGGCTGCAGTTCAATTTGAAGAGCCTCATGAAAAGGCAATGGGCCAGAAAGGAGCATTTCTCCTAGTTCTAAGTACAGGCCTTATCACAAATAGAAATGTGGCCAGGCACTGTGGCTCATGGCCGTAATCCTAGCACTTTAAGAAGTCAAGGTAGGTGAATTGCTTGGGCCTTGGAGCTCAAGACCAGCTTTGGCAACATGGTGAACACTGTCTCTACAAAAATACACAGAAGATGTGAGCTGGGCATGGTGGCATGCACCTGTACTACCAGCTACTAAGGGGGCTGAGGTGGGATAATCACGTGAGCTCATAAAGTTGAGGCTGCAGTGAGCTAAGATCACACCACTGCATTCCAGCATGGGTGACTGGAGTGAGACTCTGTCTCAAAGGAAAAAAAAAAAAAAACGATAATTCCATTAAAATAGTATCAAAAACAATACTTACAAACTTAACCAGGAAGACTAAAGACTTGTACACCTGAAAAAAAAACAGATAAAGAGAAGACCTCCCTTTCATGACATTGTGCTTCTCAAGCAGACCTCTCTGCTTAGGGCCTAGAAGCTCCTGGTAGAGCTATTAATGTATCCCCAGTCCAGGTTATTTTAAAATCCGTTGTTAATTAGCCATGGTAAAGACAGTATCCACTGAGACCTGAGGCTCAGAGGGGCGTCCAGCCCCTGATAGCAAAGTTCTTTAAGTACAGATTACTACAATCCTATCAGTCGCCATGAACACCCCTATTTTGCCGGTAAAGAAACCAAATGAGGAATATAGACTTGTTCAAGATCTAAGGGCAATTAATGAGGCAGTAGTCTCAGTCTACCCAATGGTTCCTAATCCTGACACAGGACTGACTCAAGTCCCTGAAGATGCTCATTGGTTCCTATGTTATACATAAAATATGCTTTCTTTGGTACACTGTTACCCCAGAATCCCAGTATATTTTTTATTTTGAACAGACTGATACAGACACTTATACTACATCTTAGCTTACCTGGGAAGTCCTTCCTCAAGGTTTTGGGGACAGTCTTTCACCATGCATTAACGACGGAGTTAACAGAATCATAGTTAACTAATGGATCCCTCTTATAATATGTGGATTACCTATTAATTTCCAGCCCTTTTAGGGAAGACTGATAGGAACACAATGCAGATCCTGATTTTTCTAGGAAAGCAAGTGTATCAGATGTTTCCTTACAAGGCTAAGATCTCTTTACAGAAATTTGAATATTTGGGGTATGTGCTCATCCCTGGGACAAGGACCATGGCCCAAGAATAAAAAGAGACCATCCTGGCACTCCAGGACCCCCAGACTAAAAAACAGTTAAGAGCTTTTTTAGGAATGGCTGGATTCTGCTGGATTTGAATTCCTGGATTTGGGTTCATAGCAAAACCACTCTATGAAGCTGTAAAAGGGAGAAATCATAACCCTTTGAATTGGGACATAACCTGTTAGAAGGCATTCTTAACCCTAAAAGAAAAGCTTGGAGCAGCTGCTGCTTTGGAGTATCCAAACATAGAAAAACAAGGGATGGCTTTGGTGTTCTAACTCAAACACTCACGGATAATCCCAGACCAGTGGTTTACTTTTCTAAACAGCTAGACCAAGTGGCAGCTGAGTGGCCAGAATGCTTCCAAACTGTGGCTATCACCACTGTATATTAGTAGAAGAAGACAGTAATTTTACCTTGGGACAACAATTAGATATCATAACCCCCCATCAACTATAGGGGCTCCTAGAAGCAAAGGGACACCAGTGGCTGAAGGGGGATAGTTACTTACATATTAGGCCATTTTGCTTGACACTAAGAGGTTACTCTTAACGTATGTTGAGTTTTAAACTCTTACACTGTTGCCAGACTTCACAAGTCCCAAGGATAAGATCCCTAATTCATTCATTCCTGTGTAGAATCCATAGAACAGCTTACTGTAGCAGGCCTGATCTCAAACGTGAGCCCTTGCATAGTCCTAATGTTGAGGGGTTTACAGATGGAAGTAGTTTTATTCATGAGGGAGTCAGAACGGCAGGTTATGCTGTGGTTAGCCAACAAGAAGTCATTGAAGCCAAAGCTTTGCCTCCATAAAGTTCTGCTCAAAAAGTGGAATTAATTGCTCTAATTAGGTCCTTCTAATTGGGAAAAGACTCAGGAGTCAATATATTTACTGATTCCAAATATGGGTTTCTGGTGTTCCATGCTCATGCTGCCATATGGAAAGAAAGGGAACTATTAATAGCCAAAGGCTCCTGCATACAAGATGCTCTGAGATCGTGGAACTTTTTGACGGTGTATATCTCCAAAAGAGATAGCAGTTATTCACTGCAGGGGACACCAAGAAGGAGACACCTCAATCAGAGAAAATGTTCTGACAGACAGAGCAATCAATGCTGAAGCTAAAGAAACAGCAGTACTGTAGGCTGCTGCACTAATACCTAGTGTTCCACCCATGTCCGCGGCACCATACTATCCCCTTGAGGAAGTAAAATGGCCAGAACAGAAAGGCTTACAAAAGGATCCTTCAGACTGGTTGCTAGAAAGCAACAGACTCTTTGTCCCCAAGGCTGAGCAATGGGAAATAATTAAGTATGTCTGTGACTCCTCATATTTGGGAGAGAATTCTCTATTCAAATTGGTTTCTTAAATCTTCTTTAGAAAGAAACTATATGAGACTGTAAAGAGGGTCACCAGGGCCTGTGAACTTTGAACCCCATACCCCCACCCCTACTCAAACCTGTACGACACCAAGGAATATACCCTGGGAAAGACTGCAGAACAGATTTCACCCATATGTCACCTTACTGAGGACTAAAATACTTGCTAGTATATTTATAGACACTTTCACCAAGTGGATAGAAGTTCTCCCCACAGGGACAGGGAAGATGTTAAAAGTGTCCAAGTCCTTACTTAGAGAGATCATCTGAAGGTTTGGATGATCAAAAAGTCTTCAAAGTGATAACAGAATCTCCTCCAGCAGGTTTCCTCAGCCTTAGACATTACCTATCATCTTTACTCTTCCTGGAGATCTTAATTCTACAGGAAGGTAGAAAAAGTCAATCATGTTCTCAAAAGAATGCTAGTAAAACTCTGTCAGAAAACCTCAGACGCCTAAGTTTTTCCTCTTACTGATAGACTTGTTGCACATGAGGATGGCTCCAAAAGGAACCTTAAGGCTTAGCCCATTTGAAATGACTAATGGAAGGTTTTTTTTTTTAACTTTAGACCTCCTGTTTGATGATGAGATATAGAGAATGCTCACTGATATCATCAACTTATGCCAGGCTCAAACGGCCCTTCACTCATATGGAAATAAAATATTGTTTCCTCCCACAAGGGAAGATATTCTCCCATTAAACCAGAAACTTAGTCTTACTAAAAACTTAGAAAGAAGGATCCCCCCACAGTCAGTCATAACAAAAATGGAAGGGCCTCTAAATCTGGTTAATTACTGCCTCCACCCTGCTGTCAATCTTCAGGGAATAATTAGTTAGTTACACATACCCAGGCAAAACCTGTTTCTTATGAGTTGCAGTCACAAAGGAAGGTCACCACCACTTACATCTGTGAATCTTTGGAAGACCTCTGCTACCTATTTAAAAGAATTAACATGAGGACTTCCACCAAGGTGGCTGAATAGGAACAGCTCCAGAGTGCAGTTCCCAGCAAGAGTGATGCAGAAGATGAGGGATCTCTGCATTTCCAACTGAGGTACCAGGTTCATCTCAATGGGACTGGTTGGACAGTGGGTGTAGCCCAAGGAGGGCAAACCGAGGCAGAATGGGGTGCTGCCTTACCTGGGAAGCATAACTGGGCCAGAGAACCCACTCCCTCACCCAGTGGAGGCCATCAGGGACTTTTCTGGGCACTCCACACTCTGGTTCAGATACTGCACTTCTCCCATAGTGTTTACAGACCACAGACCAGGAGATTCCTGCCAGGCCGATAAGCACCACAGGTTTCCAGCACAAATCTGGATGGCCATTTTAATTGGTACCTGGAATGCCTGCGAGACAGGGCCACCCATTCCCCTGAAAAAAAGGGGACTGAAGGCAGGGAGCTAAGTGATCTGGCTCAGCAGGTCCCACCCCACAAACCAGCAAAATGACACCCACTGGCTTGAGAGTTTTGCAGCCAGTTTGAGCTCAACCTGGGACAGTTGAGCTCAGTGAGGGGAAGGTTGTCTGCCATTACTGAGGCAGTCCACCATTACCAAGGCAGTCTGCCATTACTGAGGCCATCCATCTTTTCTGAGGAAGTTCTAACTTTACCCATGTAAACAAAATTGCAAGGAAGTTTACACAGAAGCTGGTGGAGCCAGCTGCAGCTCAGCAATACCTCTGCGGGCAGACTGTGACTAGACTCCCTCCTTGCTGGGCAGGTCATCTCTGAAAAAAGGCAGCAGCACATCAGGGACTTATAAAGCCCCACCTTCCCAGGACAGAGCACCTGGGAAAAGGGGCGGTTGTGAGTTCTGCTACAGCAGACTTAAACGTCCCTGTCCAGCAGCTCCAAAGGGAGCAACAGAGCTCCAAGCACAGCACTTGAGCTCTGATAATGGACAAACTGCCTCCTCAAGCGGCTCCCTGACTCTGGTACATCCAAAGAGACACCTGATACAGGAGAGCTCTGGTTGACATCAGGCTGGTACCCTTCTGGGGCAAAGTTACCAGAGGAAGGAACAGGCAGCAATTCTTGCTGTTCTGCAGCCCCCACGGGTGATCCCCAGGCAAGCAGGGTCTGGAGTGGACCTCCAACAGTCCTGAAGCAGAGGTGCCTGACTGTTAGAAGGAAAACTAAAAAACAGAAAGCAATAGCTTCAATATCAATAGAAAGGATGTCCATTCAAAGACCCCATCCGAAAGTCACCAACTTCAAAGACCAAAGGTACATAAATCCACAAAGATGGAAAGAAACCAGTGCAAAGAGGATGAAATCACCAAAACCAGAATGCCTTTCCTCCTCCAAGGGATCACAACTCCACACCAGGAAGGGAACAAAACTCGATGGAGAATGAGCTTGATGAATTATCAAGGAGAACTTTCCCAACCTAGGAAGGTAGGCTAATATTCAAATCCAGGAAATGCAGAGAACACCACAAAGATATTCCTCAAGAAGAGTAACCCCAAGGCACATATCATCAGATTCAGCAGGGTTGAAATGAAGGAAAAAATGCTAAGGGCAGTCAGAAACAGAGGTCAGGTTACCCATAAAGGGAAGCCCATCAGATTCACAGTGTATCTCTCAGCAGAAACCCTACAAGCCAGAAGAGAGTGGGGACCAATATTCAACATCCTTAAAACAAAGAATTTTTCAACCTGGAATTTCATATCCAGCCAAACTAAGTTTCATAAGTGAAGGAAAAATAAAATCCTTTATGGACAAGCAAGTACTCAGATTTCATCACCACCAGGCCTGCCTTACAAGTGCTCCTGAAGGAAACACTAAGCATGGAAAGGACCAAATAGTACCAGCCACTGCAAAATCATACCAAATGGTATAGACAGTTGACACAATGAGGAAACTGCATCAACTAATGGGCAAAGCAACCAGCTAGTATCAAAATGGCAGGATCAAATTAATACATAACAATATTAACCTTAAATGTAAATGAATTAAATGCCCCAATCTGAAGTTGAGGCAGCAATTAATAGCCTACCAATCAAAAAAATCCAGGACCAGATGAGTTCACAGTTAAATTCTACCAGATGTACAAAGAGGAGCTGGTACCATTCCTTCTGAAACTATTCCAAACGATACAAAAAGAGAGAATCCTTCCTAACTCATTTTATGAGATGAACATCCTGATACCAAAACCTGGCAGAGACACAACTAGAAAGGAAAATTTCAGGCCAATATGCATGATGATCATAAATACTGGCAGACACGATGCAACAGCACATCAAAAAGCTTAACCATCACGATCAAGTAGGCTTCATCCCACAGATGCAAGACTGGTTCAACATATGCAAATCTATAAAGGTAATCCATCACATAAACCAAACCAAAGACAAAAACCACATGATTATCTCAATAGATACAGAGAAGACCTTCAACAAAATTCAGTAGCCCTTTATGCTAAACACTCACATGAACTAGGTATTGATAAAACATATCTCAAAATAATAAATGCTATTTATGACAAAACCACAGCCAATATCATAGTGAATGGGCAGAAACTGGAAGCATTCCTTTTGAAAACGGGCACTAGACAAGTGTGCTCTCTCTCGCCATTCCTATTCAACATAGTAGTGGAAGTTCTAGCCAAAGCATTCAGGCAAGAAAAAGAAATAAAGTGCATTCAATTAGGTAAAGAAGAAGTAAAATTGTCTCTATTTGCAGATGACATGATTGTATATTTAGAAGACCCCATCATCTCAGCCCAAAATCTCCTTAAGATGATAAGCAACTTCAGCAAAGTCTCAGGATACAAAATCAATGTGCAAAAATCACAAGCATTTCTATACACCAATAACAGACAATCAGAGAGCCAAATCATGAGTGAACTCCCATTCACAATTGTTACAAAGAGAATAAAATACCTAGGAATACAACTAACAAAGGGCATGAAGGACCTCTTCAAGGAGAACTACAAACCACTGCTCAAGGAAATAAGAGAGGACACAAACAGATGGAAAAAAAAATCCATGTTCATGGTTAGGAAGAATCAATATTGTGAAAATACCATACTTCCCAAAGTAATTTACAGATTCAATGCTATCCCTATCAAGCTATCAATGACCTTCTTCACAGAACTGGAAAAAACCATGTTACACTTCATATGGAACCAAAAAAGGGCCCATATAGCCAGAACAATCCTAAGCAAAAAGAACAAAGCTGGAGACATCATGCTACCTGACTCTGAACTATACTATAAGACTACAGTAATCAAAACAGCATGGTACTGGTACCAAAGCAGAGATATAGACAAATGAAACAGAACAGAGGCCTCAGAAGTAATGCCACACATCTACAACCATCTGATCTTTGACAAATCTGACAAAAACAAGCAATGGGAAAAGGATTCCCTGTTTAATAACTAATGTTGGGAAAACTGGCTAGCCATGTGCAGAAAGCTGAAACTGGACCCCTTCCTTACACCTTATACAGAAATTAAGTGCAGATGGATTAAAGATTTAAACATAAGACCTAAGCCCATTAAAATCCTAGAAGAAAACCTAGGCAATATCATTCAGGACATAGGTATAGGCAAGAACTTCATGACTAAAACACTGAAAGAAATGGCATCAGAAGCCAAAATAGACAAATGGGATCTAATTAAACTTAAGAGCTTCTGTACAGCAAAAGAAACAATCATTAGAGTGAACCAGCAACCAACAGAAAGGGAAAAAATTTTCACAAGCTACCCCTCTGACAAAGGGCTAATATCCAGAATCTACAAATAATGAAAACAGATTTACAATAAAAAACAACCCCATCAAAAAGTGGGCAAAGGATATAAACAGACACTTCTTCAATAGAAGACATTTATGTGGCCAAAAAATATGAAAAAATGCTCACCATCACTGGTCATTAGGGAAATGCAAATCAAAACCACATTGAGATACCATCTCATGACAGTTAGAATGGCAAGCATTAAAATTATCTGGAGACAACAGATGCTAGAGAGGATGTGGAGAAATAGGAAAGTTTTTACACTGTTAGTGGAAGTATAAATTAGTTCAACCATTGTGGAAGACAGTGTGGTGAATCTTCAAGGATCTAGAAATAGAAATACCATTTGATCCAGCAATCCCATTCCTGGGTATATATCCAAAAGATTATAAATCGTCCTATTATAATGACACATGTACATATATGTTCATTGAAGCACTCTTTACAATAGCAAAGACTTGGAACCAACCCAAATGCCCATCAATGATAGAGTGGATAAAGAAAATGTGGCACATATGCACCCTGGAATACTATACAGCCATAAAAAGGGTGAGTTCTTGTCCTTTGCAGGGACATGGATGAATCTGGACACCATCATTCTCAGCAAGCTGACACAAGAACAGAAAACCAAAGACCACATGTTCTCACTCATAAGTGGGTGTTGAACAATGAGAACACATGGACACGGGGAGGGAAACATCACACACTGGGGTCTGTTGAGAGATGCGGGGCTAGGGGAGGGATAGTGGGGGTGGGGATATTGGGGAGGGATAACATTAGCAGACAGCAAACCACCATGGCATGTGTATTTCTATGTCACAATCCTGCAAGATCTGAACATATACCTGAGAGCTTAAAGTAAAAAATAATAAATAAATAACACTTAGATATAATAACCAGATTCAGTGGGTGGGAATCCTTTTTTCTTCTTCCTGATTGGAAGGCTTTTTTTTTTTTCCCAATTGTTTTGGTCAACCATCTCCTCCTAGGAAACACCTCTTTTTTCCTTTTTGGGCATAGCAGGCATTCTAAGGCCCACTGTTAATCCTGTTTGCTCTCCCAATTAACCTCTTATATTGGGGGTAGGAACAAATTCATATAGTATATACTTCAAAAATTATAGCGTCAGGGTACCCTCTTCATAGTTGCTGGATTTGTCATCAACATCCCCAGGATGGAGATTTCCACCTTCTGGCTCATCTGGAAAATCTCACCACCATTTCTCCAGACCTCCTAACTAACCATAGTGTTTTCAAAGTACTTAGACCTGTATTTGTTAGGTGGAACTGTTCCCTGCTTAATGGATTCCACATTAAGCACATTTCCACTATTACACATTGCTACTACTATATGTACCTAGGAAGTTGAGTATACATATCTCCAGTGCACCAATGATTCTGTCTTTTGCAGCCCATGTTGTGTTAATGACACAAAAGCAGAAGTTTCTCTGCAATGCCCTGATCCAGTTCTAGTTGCCAAGTTTTCAAGGCTATAGCAAGGTAAATGGGATTTCATTTGTGAGAACGGAAACTGTATATGTTGCTTTCTCCCGGATCAGAACATACAGGGGAAAAACAACTGCCTAATCTGGAAAGGTGGGATTACCACACCCCTCCTGGGAAACAAGGGTTGTTCGACCACCTGCATTGGAACATGGGAAGTATATCTCTATGGACCCAACTTGGCAGCAAAGGATAGACATCACACCCCATAGTGCCTCTATTTGTGCCCCAACCGGGCTCATTTCTGTTTATGGCCATGAGTGGCAAGAAGCTACCCCTGTAACCACTCCTAATGCCCAGGGGAGCACCTGTTCTTTGAGGAATAGCTTTCCAACTTGGAATGGGGTGAATGTCTGTTGGCCACCATTACCCATTAAGGGCTAACCATCTAGAACCACATGAGAGTTAGGAATTCAGAAATAAATAAGCAATAGGATTAATTCCGGTGGGAATCAGGGAGGCAATAGGATTAGCAGCCCCCCAGGGGTGGCTTTGTGTACCATGTGTCAACCCTAAAGAACTTGACTCAAAGCCTGGAATCATTAGCTACCAACACAGGTCAGGCATTGAAGAGAATTCAAGAATTCCTAGACTCTTTGGCAAATGTATTCCTCAATAACAGACTAGCATTGGATTGTTTACTAGCTGAACAAGGTGGGGTCTGTGCAGTTGTTAATAAAACCTGCTGTGCATATGTAACAACTCTGGATAGGCTGAGGTCACTATTAAAAAGATCTGTGGGCAAGCTACCTGATTACATAGAGCCAGACTATATCTGCTTGACTATAAAAATGTCCTCCCAAGTCTTACCTGGTTTTTACCAATCCTGGAACCTTTGATAGATGCCTTGTTGTTATTAATTTTTGGTCCTTGCTTGTTTTACCTCTTAGTAAAGTTTGTGTATTCTAGATCAAAACAGTTGTATGTAAAGACAATGCTGGCACAAGGTTTCCAACCCATTTCATCTTCTGACCCAGAGAATGAAAGCACCCTGTCTTTGGGCCTCTGAGATCAAGTATTCAGAGATTTTTATTCCTTCAATGCTGGGCAGGGCCTTCACCCAAAAAATTGCCAGGGAAGAGTTACAGAAGTTGGAGCTCTGCCCTTCTGCAGCACCCTTAAGATTAAGGTGTATCGAATCTCTGAGAAGGCAATGAACTAGGGAGCAGGGGGGACTTGACTGCAGACCAGGTTGAAGACTGGTCTGAACCAGGAAGAGGTACCAAAAGCACCTCTCCGTAAGACATGCCCACCAGTGCCAGGACAGTTTACCATTGCCATGGCAATACTCAGAGGTTACCGCTCATTACCTTGTCAAAACCTGAAAGTTACCACTCATTTTCTAGCTATTTCTGGATGTCCCACCACCGAATTAGCAGGTCATTAAAAGTGGGTATAAATATGACCAAAAACGTACCTCTAGGCCAGTACTCCAAGTGCACTACCTATGGGGTAGCCCTGTTGTGTAGGTTCAACCAGGGAGCTGTAATATTGCTGCTGCCTCAATAAAACTCTTCTTCCACCACTGGCTTGCTCTTGAGTTCCTTCCTGGGTGAAGCCAGGAACTTGTTTTGCATCAGTGTCATTTTGTATAATTTTTACAGTAGTTGTTATAGCATACATGTATACAGACCAGATAAGTTCTAAGTATATAACTTATGAAAGCCTCCTGGTAGCAACAGTTTGCCACTTCAAGTGAAATGCAGAATACTTACTTTTGAATATCATCCATTTGTCTATCAGATTGTGTTATTACTTTGCTTCAGTCATCAACTATGAGTTGATGACATCAAGGAGGGAGGGAAAATAGAATGCAGAAGATTTACAACCTGTACCACCTCATTCAACCTTGTGGGTTCAGAGTGAGTCCTTGCTGATGTTTGCCTCCTTGCTAGGCCTTAAACTGAGTGGGTGGGAAGAGTGAAGCCAGTGTTGACGTGCCTCATATCACAGTGCCTCCTTACGTTTGGATGCTTCCAGATAGGTATGTAGGCACACCGTACTGCTGGACCCCACTGCCACTAACCTGGCAGGAAAATCTTATCACTGCCTTATTTGGATGGATGAGGGATGGAAGATCAGCTTCCAGCTCAGACCATGACTATTTCCCTGGCAGAGAAATTAGAGAATTGCCTGATTCCACCAAGCAGGGAACAGACGCTCAGTTCCCTGTTCAGCCAGTGACTACCATTCAGCTAGAGAATGGGAGCATGTCCTGGTTCTTCCCGGCAGGGAATGGAACATTAGTTTCCTGCTTGGACATTGGGCTGGGGAATCAGAGCAGGTTGTTTAGACCTGTGGGGCAGGAGAATTGCAGGGAAGATCAGCTCCCTCATCACACCACTGACACAGTGAGATTTTTCCATTGGTGTTTGGCAGGAGTTGGGCTCGTATTGCCAAAAAGGTTTTCTGTTATTAGGTTATTGTTTCTTGGGTCTTTGGCTAGGGAAACGAGCTTTTCTAATACCTTTTATTATTATTTGTTTGTGCCTATGGCAGTTTAAGCTTGGAGGCTTCAGGAGTGCCCTTTCAGGAATTCATTTGAAGTAATAAGAAAACCCAGGGGTTCACTGTTACTTATTGTCCTCAAATCCTGAGGTTCTTAGCAGTCTGCTGTCTTCTTTCCACCTTTCAGAGTTTCCTATGTTTGTTCGTTCTGTTATGTGCAAGGGCTTTTAGGTGTTAGAGGGAAGATGTGAGAGGAATGTGGCTATTCTCTCTGCTGGAACCAGATCTCATCACCTACTTTAGTTCTACGAACCTTAGAATTATATGTTCCATTTTGTAAGGGACACTCAGATTTATTATTTTTTTCCAGGCATAGTTTTTGAGTGTCTCACTTTATTCTCAACAGTATCCCAGTAGGAAAACAATTTATACAGTCTCCATAACATACTGATCGTCTCTCTCCACATTTTATATGGGGAATCTAAACATATCCTTTACTTCAAATATACGTCTTCATAAATGACTTTCAACAAAGCTCAAATGCTGAACTTGTATCTCCCTTGTGGATGATTCTAATAAGATATTTCATAGTTCTACTATAGTTTGCCTTTCCCCTAACATGTCTTCGTTTGACCTCCCTATTTTTATGAATATTCTACTGTTTTCTCAGTTATGGAACCTTACAATCATTTTTCACTCCTCTGTCTCCTCCATCAAAACTGACTTTGTTCCAGTAAGTCTGCAAGTACTGTTGATTCATTCTTGAAAATCACTGTTGTGATTTCTTCTTCAATCATTTTTACATACCCTTATTCAATTCTGTTATTAAAATGATCCTCTCATTAAGGTAAAGAAATATAAATTATTGTTATTTACAAAAATATAGCATCAAAACCATAATGAAAAATCAATTAAAAATATCAGAAATGTAGCACTTTCTGCTAAAGTATCAAGTAAATTTTTATAAAATAATAATGTTGTTTAGTTGATAAATTTCTAGTACTTTCCGGGCATATAGTATATTTTTCTTTTCATTGGTTGTGAAATTGCTATATATCTGTTACTGTGGTATATTTGTATGATGTCTTTTTTAGCAACACTTATCTTTATTTGAGATTACCTTTCTCTGATTTCCTTGTCTGTTATTGTATTAGTCCATTTTCAAGCTGGTGATAAAAACTTACCTGAGATTGGGAAGGAAAAGAGGTTTAATAGATTCACAGTTCTGTATGGCTGGGGAAGCCTCACAATCATGGCAGAAGACAAAAGCCAGTTCTTACATGGTGGTGGCAAGAGAGAATGAGAGAGAAGCAAAAACAGAAGCCCCTTATAAAACCATCAGATCTCGTGAGACTTACTACCATGAGAACAGTAAGGGGGAAACCATCTCCATGATTCAATTATCTCCTACTGGGTCCCTCTTACAACACGTGGAAATTATGGGAACTACAATTCAAGGTGAGATTTGGGTGGGGACACAGCCAAACCCTATCAGTTATCTTTTGTATAATTCCTCAAATTTTGTTCTTTACACAAAACAAACACTGTTTCCTACACCCTGAGTACCAAGCTGTGTGTAATTTATAATGTTTGTCCTTTTTTTGGTTTGCCCAGTCTCTCCCCAATAAGTAAGAATATGATTATTCATGCAAACAAATAAACTGTATAGCCCTTACCTCTTCCATTGAATAGAATAAGAATGAACCCACAATTAAACAATTAATACAGCATATTTTTATAATGGAAATTCTTAAACTGTAAGTTTGAACACATAAGCAAGAGTCACACAATATAAAATGAATTAAGATAATGTAATTTTTTTCTCTTAAATCTTGAGATTCCTGTCTTAGTATATGAATTTGTCATTATGGACATAACTGTATGTTTAAATATGTATATATGAAAGTGTGTACTTACACACACATTGTTGATGTAGTTGTTACTACCTTAGTGCTTTATGCTAGCCAATCATGACTAAGCTATTTAAAAAAAGCAATATTTTTTGCTGGCAGTTGATGTTGATGACAGAGAAAAACACAGAAAAAAGCTGCCATAAAGAGACCTCTAGGAGTCACAGTGCTCCTCAAAGAGTATATGACAAGTTGTTTTACATACACCTCCTTGATTACTGAGTTTATGCCACTTAAGTGCAAATGTTCATTGGTTTGTAGGAGATGTATGACCATTTTAGTGAAAAGAGTATTCAAATATACTTTTACAATCACAGCTATCTTCAGAAATTTAAACCTTGGTTCTTTAAAGAGTGCTGAATTTGGCTTATTTTTTAGGGTGAAGCTGATTTACCTTTTAATTAGCTGTGCTTCATCGCATGTTTTTATGTCCATAGGGAACTGACAAAATCTGGAATAATGTTTTGCTCTTCCACTTCTCTCATTCTAATTAGAATGTCCTCATTCTTCACTTTTCTGAGGACATGTGGCATTTAAACTCAAAGTTACAGACTATTAATAAACTATGTTTAGCTGTTATTCTCACACCCCCTGTGCATAAATTGGGAGAAAATCAGGAGCTTTGCTGAACTTGGATTTTTTAATTAGTTTTCTCTTTGCTCTATTGGTCTGTTTAAAACTGCAAGTTGACTCAGTCCTCTGCTCCATTGATCAAAGGCTGCCTTCAGTTCTTTAAGTTTATGGAGCATCTTGACCATTTAACTATGAGCTGAGATAGCTCTTTAGAGTTTCTGTCCTGGTTGTGATATATTTTCCCCAGAGCCCACTTCAAAAATACTTTCTTAAAATAAGATCTCAAAAGACTAACCCAAAACACCCCTTGGACACTTTTTTTAAAAACCAGCATCTATAGGATGAATTAGGAAAATATTCAAATTTTATTATTGTTTTGGTTTAAACTACTGCATTAGTTATCCAGTTGTTATAGTTTAACCAAAAATAAATCAGCCAAGGGCTCTATTGAACGGCTTTTAAATCTCAGTAGGAAAGTCCAAACAATGTACAGACTTGGAATCTTGTCAAGCTTATTCATAAGTTTTCCTAAATGGCAAACAGGTTTATTTGGGGATTTTTAATGTAAGTTTTTTCTATTGTATTTCTCATCCTTAGGATTATGCTTAAGTTTCAATCAGTAGATTGTCACTTAAACTTTTTAATTGATGCATACTAAATAGCAAAGCTAGAAAAAGCACACTGCACAAATTGGAAAGGTATTACCGAAGGTATATTATAATGAGAGATACTTTGTTTCTTTAGAACAATTAATACTGCTTTTTTGGAAACAGTTTGCATTCCACCAAAAGTATTGCTTCAATGATTTGTAAATATTAAGCATTGATTACAGCAAGGAACAATACTAGTGCCAGCAGCAAAATTTTCACAAGATAATACCGTTTATTTATTTTTCAAGCCTCTATTAACTCTTCAGTTACAATAAACATAATAAACACAGTTTAATAAAAGAAAACTAAGGGACATACTGACTAATTCTGAAAGTCAGTAATTTGCCACTATCAGTCCAGGGAAATTTACTACATAGTGAATTGTTTTGTTTGTCCTCAAAAAAATTGAGAAAATAAATACAAGGGCATAAGTTTAAAATAAACATGTTAATTTTATTCGAAATATGATCATTTATTATTACGGGATCATTTATTTATGAAATAATCATAACATAAAATTGTTTTATTTTCGTGACTTTAGTAAAATAAAAAGTTGTCAAACTTATATTATTTTTCTAATTTACTTTTAACAGTTTTATTGAGATAGGTTGATATACACTAAAAGCAGACCCATGTAACTTTGAAGTCAAATTTATATATTTTGAAAATTAATAGTGCCTTTGATGTTATAGCTATGAAATATTTTTCCAAATGCTAGGTCACAAAAGATTTTTCTCCTATGATTTCTTCTAGAAATATTATAGTTTTACTTTTTTTTAGGTCTATATTCTTTGTGTTAATTTTGTATTGTGTGGTGTGAAGTTAGAATAAAAGTTCATGCATTTGCATGTGGATATCCAATTGTTTTAAACAATATTTGTGTAAAAAATTCATTTTTTCTCTGTTGAATTGCCTTTGTACCCTTGTTGGAAATCAGTTGTCTATACATGTGTGGTTGTATTTCTGGACTCTATATTTTGTTTCATTTATCAGTTCTTTTGTATGTTTTTGTTCATATCACATTGTCTTATTTACTGTACTTTTTTTTTTGAGGCAGAGTCTGTGAATTTAATCAGCTAAGTTTTTTCAAGCATACTTAGATTTTGATTTGGAGTATGTCGATTCTATAGACCAATTTGCGGAGAGATGGCATCTTAAAATTTTTAATTCTTTAGATCCACGAGCAAAGTATATCTCTTCATTTATTTGTCTTCCTTAATTTTTCTGAACTTCTTGTAATTTTTAGTATACACATATTTTGTCAGATTTATCCTTAAGGGTTTTATATGTTTGATGCTATTGGAAATGGTATTGTATTGTTAATTATATTTTTTCATTCTTTATTGCCATAATATGTAAGTACAATTAATTTTTACATTTTAATTGTATATCCTGTAACCTTTCTAAATTCACTTATTGGTTCTAGTCATTTATTTGTAGACATTATCAGATATTGTAGATAGATGATTGTTTTTTCAATAATTAAAGATGGGTGTAATCTGGGTAGTTTTTATTTCATTGTCCTGCTTTATTGAATCTGCTAGTATATCTGGTCCAATATTAAATAGAAACAGTTATAATGAACACTTCTACTTGTTCCTAACCTTGGTGGGGAAACAATTAGTATTGCAAGTTTAACATCATGTTAGCTGTAAGTTTTTTGCAGACACCTGTAATCAACTTGAAAACTGTCACTTCTTTTTCTAGTTTCCTGAAGGTTTTATAAAAATCAGGAACAGATACTAAATATTATCAATTGCTTTTTCTGCAACTGTTAAGATGTTCATATGCTTTGTCTTTATTTTTAGATTGTTAATATATGACATTGACTAGTTGTAAAATGTCAAACCAATTTATACACTCCACTTGGTCATGACATGTCATGTTTTAAAAATATGTTTGGATTCAATTTTCTAAAATTATATTTACAATGTTTGCAGTTTTGTTTATGAAAAATATTGGTCTGATGTTTTAATGTCATTATCAAGTGTTAGTATCAAGATACTTCTGGCTTCATAGGATGAGTTAAGAGATATTTTCTCCTCTTTAGTTTTATAAAGAGTTTGTGTAGAATTTGCATTATTTCTTTATTACATATTAGGTATAACTTGTTAGCAAAGCTATTTGGGCCTGGAGGGGAAGATTTTTTAACAACAAATTATATTTCTTTAATAGGTATAGGGCTTTTAGATGATCACTTCTTCTTGTATGAGTTTGATAATTTGTGTCTTTTAACAAATTTACCATTTTATCTAAGTTGAAATGGCATAAAGTAGTTCAAAATATTCATTTATTTTAATGTTTGAAGAGCCTGTAGTGATGCAACCTCTCTTCTTCCTGATATTGGTAATTGTTTTATGTCCATTTTCTTCATCTGTGTGCCTTCAGGTTCTCAATTTTATTGATATTCTCAAAGAGCCACCTTTTCATTTCATTAATTTTTTTCTCTATTGTTTTCCTATTTTCTGCTCTATTTATATTCAATCTAAAACTTTCAACTACGTTTCTTCTGCTTCTGTGGGTTTAATTTGCTCTTCATTTCTTGGTTCTTAATGTAAAAGCTGAGCGATTTTATTTGGAACTTTTCATATTTTCTAATATAGTTATTTATTGCTGTAAGTTTTTCCTTTCTACTACTTTAGTGAAATCCCACAAATTTTAATATACATTTATCTTTTATTTAGTTCAAAATACTTTATAGTTTTGTCCTTGCTTTCTGCTTTGACCCATGGGTTGTTGATAAGGATATAATTTAATTTTCAAATATTTGTTAAATCTTCAAAAATCTTTTCATAATTGATTTTTTATTTAATGTCATTGCAATCAGAGAACATAATTTATATTACTTGAATAACTTTAGTTTTATGGATACTTGTTTTATGACTCTAAATATGATTTATGTTATCTATCATTTGCTGGGCAACAACTCTTTGCCTGACATTGTACTAGGTAGTGGATCGGACTGATAGAGAGTAAACAAAATCCTACTGTATTGTATGGTCTAATAGTAGAAGGAAATGCAGTTTTTCTTCCTTCCTAAGAATGCGTACTTTGTTATATCATGTTAATATCTACCTGTTTACAGATATAGATATGTTTTTCTCAAGTTGTTGGAATTCAGAAAATAAAGTACTTCATTATAACAGCCACAGTGCTAGCATATCTACTTCTTCCCTTTCCTTGACCTGAATTAGTAATGTGTTTAAAACTGTATTAATTGATATGCAACTTTGTGGTTAGTTTCATCAGCTATCTTTATTTTTTTGTCAAATATATTTAAAAAAATTTTTCACCTTAGAATTCAAAGTACATAGCATATACAGGTGTAATTCAGGACTAATTAATGTGTATTATTAGATATCTACTAAAAGTGCTGTAAGAGGATAGAGAGAGAGAGATCAGAGGCTTTATAATCAAGATAACAATAGCCTTTGGCCCGGTGAGCAATAGGATACTAATAAATGCTTTTAAAACAGAAAGTTGCTTAAATTATGGATGTAATGAGCACCGCCTTAGAGTAAAATATATATATGGTCCTAGTTCCATTAATTAATAACTATGTGATATTGGCCAAGTTTTTAACTTCTCTGAGCCCCCTTTTGCACATTTTAAAAATTGAAATATCCATCTTTCGAAGTGTTGTGAAATGTAATAATGCTACATTTAAATCATTTGAAATAGTATTTGTCTCATATGCCCTCAATAAAAATTAGCATTTGCGTGGGTGTGATGTCAGAGTTGTGTTCTAGTAAACTTAATCTTTATACAATATATGAGACTGCTTGGTGGTAGAGTAGGTAGGAGAAGTCAAGCTAGGGGAAAATTGCAAAGCTCAGGAAAAAAATTATGACATAAAAATGGATGATAAATAGAAAACAAGTGGATAAACAGAACTCCCAGAGGCAGTGTTAGCCTGTTGCTGTGGTCCTACTATGTTTCAAGCCTGCTACATGTAGCAGTCCGGGTCCAATCAGGAGATAGAAACCATAGAGTAAGTTAAACAGGAAAGTTTAATATAACAATTATTAACTATGATAAAAGAGTAACTATGGGATATAAGAAAACTGTATGCAATACACCATAAGGCTGCAGGAGAGTACCTAGGGAAGTACAAATTGGAAGAGGCTCAGACTCCAATGGAAAAGGTATGGTTTAGTTTACTAGTTAGCAGAGAAGTTGATTAATTTGACTGGGCTGGGCTGCAGTTGTGAGGTGGAAAATAGTCAACACTCCAGAATGCAGGTGGTGTTGCAGATGCCCAGAAATTGGTGGTATAGGTGTGCAGTGGAAATCTAGGTGTTAGTGGAGGCAAGAGGCCTTTATGGCATATTGAGTCATGTGGGAGTATATGGATGCCAGCTGAGACAGGAGGCCTTGAGATTATGACTACTGCCTGGGAGCTCTGCTTTCTATGTGTTATCAAAATGTCGAGGCTGCCAGGTTGCAGAGGATTTGTGTTTTGGATGTATGGCTGAGCAGTGCTCCATAGGATGTCCTCACATTCACACCACTTAGCCCCTGCCCACCTTGGAAAATGCAGAAGAGGCTCGTCCTTTGGTTATGTCCCTCCAGCAGCCTCTGCATGAGCTAACATCATGTTCACTTCAAAGGGGAGATGCTTAATTGTGGAAGACAGTGTGGCGATTCCTCAAGGACCTAGGAATAGAAATTCCATTTGACCCAGCCACCCCATTACTGGGTATATATCCAAAGGATTATAAATCGTTCTACTATAAGGACACGTGCACACGAATGTTCATTGCAGCACTGTTTACAATAGCAAAGACCTGGAACCAACCCAAATGCCCACTAATGATAGACTGGACAGGGAAAATGTGGCACATATACACCACGGAATATTATGCAGCCATCAAAAACGATGAATTTGTGTCCTTTGTAGGTAAATGGATGAACCTGGAAACCATCATTCTCAGCAAACTGACACAAGAACAGAAAATCAAACACCACATGTTCTCACTCATAGGTGGGTGTTGAACAATGAGAACACATGGACACAGGGAGGGGAGCACTACACACTGGGGTCTGTTGGGGGTAAATAAGGGAGGGACAGTGGGGGGTGGGGAGTTAGGGAGAGAGAGCATGGGGAGAAATGCCAGATATAGGTGAAGGGGAGGAAGGCAGCAAACCACACTGCCATGTGTGTACCATGTTCTTCAAATGTACCCCAAAACCTAAAATGCAATAAAAAAAGGAACTCCATTGCTTATCACAGTATATGTATTAAAGAGGGCACATGGAATGGAGAGGCAATAAGTTGATAATTGACACACTACCACACAATGATACAATATTGAATAAGATTGGATTTTAAATTAGCCTTTATGGTTGAGGAAAGTCAACCTATACTGAGAAAGCTTTTGAGTGACCAGTCATCCTTATGAGTTCCTGCATTTTTTACTAGTAGGAGGAAAAGGAAAAGCAAATGAAAATAATATCAAAATAAAGAGAAAATTTTTGGTGGGACATTTCTTAATATTAGAAAGTCAGGATATTCTTGAAGCTAAGATTTTTAAAAAGACATCTTTTTTTTCTCTTCTTCAGAAAACTTTCTTAATTATGGTAAAACAAAACAAAAAAACACACTAAAAATTTTTTACTCTGGGAGAAAAAATTAGTTCTCCTCACACTAAAATTCCATGTTGCTCTAAGGGCATATCGTGATTACATTTTAACAGGGGTAGGACTGTTTGGTCCCTGGGTGAATTTTGTACTTCTCTCTACCGCAACATGATAAATAGAGGACTATGTTTTAATTTGCAGGTCGTATCCTATTTTAAAATGTGAAAGTAGAAACGGTACTTTAAAATTGTTAAGAAATATGCTTGTTTAGATTAGATTTATCTTTTGGAGTATGAAAATGAGGCTTTAAAACATTTCTGAGAAAGGTAGCAATTCAAGGCTTATTAAACAGTCATCCGTAGACAGAACTAGTTTGCAACCAGACCTGAAGTCTGGTTTTCTTTGCTATTTTTAGGGTCCTTTACTCCATTTAGTGGCAGGAATGGAAACTGGAGGAAGTACTATGGGTGGATCATGAGCTGCCTCACACAGAGATTAGCTCCCAGAAGGCTACACTGACTGGAGCAATTTTGTTATAAATGTAAGGACATGTTTGAGAGCATGCTAGAGAGCGATTTATTCCCATTTCGGGCTCCTATCTTAAATCTTGAGGAAGGAGTTCCTTTTGCTGGCATTATTATGGATGATTTATGCATGTTAGCCATGACATAATGTTGCCAATAAAGTAGAGCATCTTTTCAGGCAATGGTTCACATTTCTGTGTCCTTAAGATATTGTTTCAACAACGAGATGCAGAGTGTTATTTTTTCCTGCCAAAAACACTGCAGCTGATGGAGACAGCTGTAGGCTTGTGCCCTTGCAAACTCCAGAACCCAAATTAAGTTAAGTCTTGATGATGTAATATACATGCAACTAAAATTAATACAGAAATAACCATGAGACATGGAGCATGCCGATTCTGACCCTTTCAATTCAGGAAAAAGTCAACATGGACAGAAAGCTTTTTATGTCTCATTTATATTTACCTGTCAACGTTATGAGACTCCAAGAGTGCAGGAACAGCACGCTGGCACAATCCGCTCCCTTACTACTGGCACTTTCATTCTTGAGTGCAAGTTTGTAAATCTTCATTTTCTCATAAAGCTAAACTGTAGCTTTCTGAGAAACTCTTCATAAACCCTTGCTCAAATGTTCTTTCCACCCTGGTCTTGTGCCTTTTGACCTACTGATATTTTTTCTTCTTTATTATAATGGCGATAGTCTCATTGCTTGCATTTCCCTTGGCCAGTCACATCATCCCGAGCACCTCAGCAGATAACCTCATATTCTGCATAGACCCAAACATCAACAGAAGCTCTATTTTGGTCCTAGACTCAAGAGAATAATAGCAATCAATGGAATTTTCATGTCAATCAATGGGATTTTTATCGCTGGCCCATTATCAAGCCATAAGCTGCCCTGGCCTATTGTTTTAAACTTCAGGGGAAAAAAAAGTCTCTCCTTTTCTAAAGAAAAAAAATAGGTAGATGATAAAAAGTGTAGATAAAATAAAATTCCTAACCTCAAGCTTCTGAGATTTCACCTCTTCTTCAACTCTTGCTTTAATAGCTGGTTACATCGTCAGAGTCATCTCTCCTTGAATTTGAAATCCACTATTCAAGGACATGTTGCTCTGCCTCAAGCAAAGCACCAAGGACAGAACAGTCACTGAACAAATTCAAAAATACACTTGGTGCTAGTATTCATTTATATATAAATCTTCATATACATAATGTATATGTATATGAATATGTATAAAAATATACATATACATATGTGTATATGTGTATTCATTATATATAAATGAATGCTAGCACCAAGAGCATATATATATATATATATATATATATACACATATATGTTTATTTATGTTTTGCATTAAATTATAAAATAATGAGTTACCTAATAGCTTTCCAGGCAGGGTTGATGGCTCAGTCCTCAGTAGCCATGTATTTTCACTTCATGTACTACCATAAAGTTCAATATAGATATCGAAAAGGTCTTTACACCAGATTTTTGGGGAAAGACTTGGTTTCTGCCTAATGCACCTTCCTGCAGTTCCTAAAGATTGAAAACTCTGAGGCCTGCTTAGAAGCTAAAACATATCCCTGATAATTGACAAATGTTGGTTTCTTTAGTAAATATTTGAACTAAATCCTTTATGGAAAACAATTCATTCTTTTCAACTTACAACTTATGTTCAGAAAATTTCTGCCTGCCCGTAAAAAGTTCAATGCAGGTTTGTAAGTATTGAATGCTTAGCATTTTCCTGTCAGGTAAATCATAATGGAAAAAATGCCCTTTATTGAAGAATCTGCAGATTTATTAAATAAAAAATCGGTAACAAGGATGTATTTACAAATAATATCCAAATGGTAGCCAGTCGCAATTTAGCACCTCCAGTTTCAGTGGGAAGCGATGTGTCAGCAGAATCTCCAAATGCGTTTTTAGTCAGTGTTGACATGAAATCTGTGGTTCTTTCTTCACACATTTACATTTATGTATATTTCAGTAATGACTTTCCCCATATGTCTAGGAATATGCTCATGTTTTTTTGCCTCCTAAAATGTATGTTAACAATTCATTTCTCTTCTCCTTTTTAAAATTTTTATTTTCTGTAGAGACGGGTCTCACAATGGCTGATCTCAACTCCTGACCTCAAGGGATCCTCCTCGTTCTGCTCTCAGAGTGCTCACTTAACAGGCATGAGTCACTGTGCTTAGTGTATTTATCTCTTTTACTGTTAGTCTATCTTCCTTTTTCATATCATAGCAAAACTTCCCTAAAGGGTGGACTCTAACACATTGTCTTTATTTTATCCCAGTTGTTTCATTAAACAAGATATTTTGTAAATGTTTTGATGTTATATTTGATGCATAGACAAGAATATATGAGACGTAGATGCAAAATACAAACCCATCATCTATGCAAGAAGTAGAACATTACTAGCATCATTGCATTTTAAATTGTCTCTCCCCTCTACCCCAGCTTTGGTTTTCCCTGGAAGGTGACCATGATCCTGAATTCTGCTTGCCATTTTATGGCTTTTTTTTTTTGGTTATAAACATACATGCCTATATTCACATATATATTATGCACACACATACATACATGTGACCTATTTTACGTTGTTTAATTCTTAGCATTACACAAAGATTATACTATGTATCATCTTCTGAGACTTGCTTATGTACCTGAGATTCACCCATGATGTTGCATGTGGCCGTAGTTACTTAATTTTTTTGCTGAATATAACAAGTTATATATCTGTTCTTCTGTCAGTGAACATTTGGGTTGTTTGTGTGTTTTTCCCTATGATTAACACAATTATTACATACGTTTTTGTATGTAGAAATTGTGTCTGTGGTACATACTTATAAATGGAATTGCTGTGTTGCTGTGTTTTTTATTCACTCTTCAGCTTACTGCTATTCCTCCACTGAAACCATTCTCATGGAAGTTACTAGTGAGTTTCTAATTACTGCATGTAATAAACTTGTTTTATATCTCATATTACTGATATTATTGACCCCTTGCCCCTTCATTATACGCTGTCCTTTTTTGAAATTGATACCATTTGCTCTGAATTTTCTTCTGGCCACTCTTGCCTATTTTATCCCAGATATCTTAGAAGGACTCTCATAAGTTACCTGCTGTTTAGTGGTCGGCATCTATGCTGGTTATTTGTAATTGTGTAACAAACTACTTCAAAAACTGAGCAGATCTATAAAGAGAGAGTCACTGTTTTCTGGGCCAGAGACTCAGGCAGTGCTTGGCTGGGCAACTTTTTTGCTGGGGTCACCTGCTGGTATGCAGCTGGTAGCTGGTTGGGTCTGGAGGATCCACATATTTTTCACTCAAACATCTGACATCATGGTGGGGAAGATGAAAGGCTGGCTTGGCTGAGCTGTTCTCCTTCAGGCCCTCTCCATGTGATCTTTTCAGCAGAGGGATGAACTTCCACATGGTAGCTCAGTGTTCAGAGAGGCTAATGTATAACCGGCCCATTCTCTTAAACACTAGGCCAGAAATTAGCATAGTGTTAATTCTGCTGTCCTCTGTCAAGATTGTCTAATGGGTAAAATGTTTTTCCCCTATTTTATTTTGCATATCCTTGGCTATAACTATTGTGGTTGAGTTTCTTTTAGTATACTTATTTACTGATTGCTTTACTTCTTCAGAAATTTATCTGTTTGAATACTTTGTCAAATTTTGATTGGGTATTGTTTAAAAGGTAATTTGTCAGCTATCCTTGCCTACTGGGGACATTTATTCTTTGTATACTGTATGTTTTACAAGTATTTTCTTTCTACTTATGAGAACTTTCATTTGTTTTATGAAGCATATTTTGACATACAGAATATCAAAAACGTTTCTATAGTCAAGTTGTTCATATTCTCCGTTTATAGCTTTTGAGTTCCCTGTCTTGCTTAGAAAGAATTATCTTGAGATTTGTGGCTATCCAGTCTGCTAATAGCAGTACAAAATAAACACACCTTCCGTAACGTTCCTTAAACTAAATCGTCATAAACATGTCACTACATCGAATTCAGTTTAGAATAGCTCTGTTATAATGATATATAGACACTAACTTGAAGGATTGATTAGCACAACAAGAAGCAGAAACCTTTACACAAACTGAGCTTTGAAAGAGAAGTTGTTATCCCCTGGGACTTAAAGCAGAGAACTCCCAGCAGCCATATGTCATTCGCCTTGTGTTTTGGTGATGAGTGTGTGTGTTCAGGAGGAAAAGTGCCTTTCCACTCTTCTCAGTTTACTGAACATAGGAAGATTCTTGTCTTCAGTGCTCTAGGAGTAGCATTATTTATGTGGAGAGATCCATTCAAAGGTCTAGACTCCCCTTCCCTAATTTTACACTAGCTTTGGGTATTGTTGATTTCATCTCTGTTGAAGTCTCCCCCACCTTCGCTCTCCCTCCCCTCACTCCCCAACATGATCCTGGTCATCAGTTGTAGCCTTCTGTTTGTCCCACTGCAGAGCTTATACTCTGGTATAATACTCTCCGTATTTTTGCCTCTAGACTGAAGCCCCTGTAGGTGATCCCTGTGGCATTTTGGCTTCCTTTAAACCCTTTCTGATGCAGGAAATGTTATCCAAAGGAGCACAAAAAAGTGAATGAGAAAATTATTTAAAAATATGCAATCAAGTTATTATTGACTATAGTCATCCTATTGCACTATTAAATATAGGCATTATTGATTCTTTCTATTTTTGTACGCATTAACCATCCCCAGCTTCCAACAACCCCCCTCCATGTAAAGAATGTAATTGGATTATTTGTAACTCAAAGGATAAACACTTGAGGGGATGCATACCCCTGTTCTCCATGTTGTGCTTATTTTACATTGCATGCCTGTATCAAATCATCTCATGTATCCCATAATATATATATACCTACTATATACCCACAGAAAAATATTTTTTAAAAGTGAATGAGAAAGGCCATCTTTGGGTTATTAACAAATGCAGTTACCCAAACACAGTTTCCTTTTGGTCTGTTAAGAAAGTGGGGTGATTTTCAGGAGTTTGAAATGCAGGCTAGTTCACTGGGAAGTGACACTTGGGTGATTTTCTTTTCCAAAATTCTCTTGACCACGCCCTATGAACATCTTTACTGACCACCTGCTTTCTGAAACTACTGTCCCTTTGTTGGACACAATTCACAACCTATTTTTCCCCCACTTCCATGGGGTTCCAATAAGGCCAGCAATAGAGGACCATCATGGTATGATAGCTGTAGTCTAGTTGACCTGAGACTGACTCCAGATCTACTATTTATGAAGTCAGTCCACTTAACCTATTTCCCACTTAACCTGGAAACCTATTCCCACTTAACATGGGAAATACTAACATAAATCTTAACTTGCAGGATTGTCATCGGGATTACTTACAACATACACAAATCATCTATAATAGTATTTGAACCATTGTCAAGTCCTCAAGAAGATGGTAAATTAATGTGCTATATTTGTTTAGAACGTCTTAATCAATAGATAGGGACCTGACTGTGAGAGACCTCCAGAGCATATCAGTGCCATCTGGGGACTTTCAGAGGGGAAATATGTAGAGTAAGGTTCAAACTGGGCTTCAGGGCTACATTAATTTTTATATTGTGTGTCTTATTCTCACTGGTCTGCATCACCAAAAGTGCACATGCTGTCAATTAATTAAGTTAAATTAATTTTGACTTATTCTGAGACTTATATATTTACCTGAATCTAGAAATCAGAAAAAGGAGTATGCTAGAATTTTTGTCAGCCTTCTTGTGACTTTAATCCTATGTTTATGAGTGGAGTTTTAGGAAGGAAAAGTTATCACTTGAACTTCAGATTATAAGTTTAGGACTTCATTTCTTGCTTCTGAAATTCAGAAGAAATTTCTTTTCTTTTTTTTTTTTTTTGAGACGGAGTTTCGCTCTTGTTACCCAGGCTGGAGTGCAATGGCGCGATCTCGGCTCACCGCAACCTCCGCCTCCTGGGTTCAGGCAATTCTCCTGCCTCAGCCTCCTGAGTAGCTGGGACTACAGGCACGCGCCACCATGCCCAGCTAATTTTTTGTAGTTTTAGTAGAGACGGGGTTTCACCATGTTGACCAGGATGGTCTTGATCTCTTGACCTCGTGATCCACCCGCCTCGGCCTCCCAAAGTGCTGGGATTACAGGCTTGAGCCACCGCGCCCGGCCAGAAGAAATTTCTAATCAAATTTTAGTGCAGAGTCCTTTGCCCAGACTAGCATTAGGCCAAATGTAAAAAGGGAAAATAAGGTATCGAGAATAATTATTCAGACATATATTACTCATTTCCTGGAAAGATCCGTGTGTTCCTTTGTCCAAGATAAATTCCCAAATTTTGCACCCATAAAAATTTGGAAATTAAATAAACAATATCCTTTCAGCACTTCTGTGAGCCCGCAACAGAAGCCTAGCTTCTATTCCTATTCTTCCCAGAAAAGACCTCCCGAATGTTACGTTAAATATACTTTGCCAGTGTTATCCTTACACTTTGGCCTCTATGAGACTGATCATTTTATTTTAATTGCTTGATCCTTAGCTGTAATTAGCACTACCAGCTGTGCCCTCTCCTGGGCTTTCTTGACATAGCTAAGCCCATATGAACGCTAATTATAGATACTGGGATTGATCACATTCTCTCTCCTACATCGTTTCTGCCATTACAATGATCAGTTATTGCATATAAATACCCCATTACAGAGATAGGGTAGAGAGAGAGCGAACAGACGAATATGGTGTGCTTCACTATTTCTTGTTACAGGATGCAAATTTCTAGATTAAATTACCTGACAAGTCTAACATGCTCAATAGAGGACATGACCTGGGACTGATCTGTCTCACTTCACATTTTCCAGCATTTATCATAGTTGATACTATTATTTAACCTCAGTATTTCATATCCTTACTAGTTTTTAAATTGCTTAGGGATAATACCACAATTTTTTTAGTGAGTTTTCCAATCTCTAAGGTAGCTTACTGTTTTAATGTTGAAGGCTTTCAAATAAATTAATGTAGATTTATATTTACAAATATTATCTTATAATTCTAAAATTGTTTTCTGTTACTGTTTTTGTTATTCTCATTTCTAAGTTTATGATTCCTTACTTCTATCTCCAAAGATTTCTTTTATTCTTGTTGTAACTTTTAAATTAGTAATTAACTCATTTTCCTCTCTGGCCAGCAAGTAACATGTTTAAGGCAGGCTTCTTCTCTGAGTGCGTATATCAAAAGGTTTTGAGTTCCAGCCCTTTTCCATTTTATTAGAAGATATAGTCCTTGTTTTTGTTCATTTGGAATTTACTAAAGTTTTCCTTGTGGCTTAAATTATAATTTTTATAAGTGTCCAATATGTAATTGAAAAAAAACATATATTCTCTTTCTGTATTTGCATATTTAGATATTTTCCTTTATTTCTATAAACCTAACCAATTATACTTCCCTATTTAATCTATCCAATATGAACATTTCCCTTATAGTTATGCCTCTTTTCTAGTATAGGACATTTTATTTTATAACTTTGAAAACTTAGTTCTGATGGTAACTGCCAGAATTTTCCCTTTGTAATTTTACTCTATTTATCTTTAAAGTTAATTAACCATTTGTTGAGAGATTCTCTGAGACTATCATGCTTCTCATCAAACTTCTTACTGTTACTTTTTTCTCAACAGTGATAATTTCCTCCCTGCATTATTTCTTTTATATTTCTTATCTGGCACTGTACTATAAAAAATAACTTTTTCTTCATTCATTAATTAATATTTCTGTAGGTTCATGGGTTACTATTTTATTCAATAGGTTATAATCCATTTTTTTAAATGAAACTTTAAGTTCTGGGGTACATGTGCAGATGATGCAGGTTTGTTACATAGGTCTACACGTGCCATGGTGGAGGTTTGCTGCATCCATTGCCCCGTCATGTACATTAGGTCTATTTCTCCAAATGCTATCCCTCCCCAATCCCCCCACCCCCTGCTATTCTTCACCTAGCCCCCAACCCCCCAGACCCTGGTGTGTGATGTTTTCCTCCCTGTGTCCATGTATTCTCATTGCTCAACACCGACTTATGAGTGAGAACATGCAGTGTTTGGTTTTCTGTTCTTGGGTCAGTTTGCTCAGAACGATGGTTTCCAGCTTCATCCATGTTCCTGCAAAGGACATGAACTCATCCTTTTTATGGCTGCATAGTATTCCATGGTTTATATGTACCACATTTTCTTTATCCATTCTATCGTTGATGGGCATTTGGGTTGGTTCCAAGTCTTTGCTGTTGTGAACAGTGCCGCAGTTAACATACGTGTGCATGTGTCTTTATAATAGAATGATTTATAATCCTTTGGATATATGCCCAGTAATGGCATTGCTGGGTCAAATGGAATTTCTATTTCTAGATCCTTGAAGAATTGCCACACTGTCTTCCACAATGGTTGAACTAATTTATACTCCCACCAATAGTGCAAAAGCATTCCTATTTCTCCACATCCTCTCCAGCATCTGTTATCACTTGATTTTTTAATGATCATCATTCTAATTAGCATGAGGCCGTATCTCAATGTGGTTTGATTTGCATTTCTCTAATGGCCAGTGATGATGAGCTTTTTTTTCATATGTTTGTTGGCTGCATAAATGTCTTCGTAAATACTTTCTATCAAGAAATAGCATAGTACTAGAACACAGAAGCCCTGAGTCCCTTGACCTATCTCATTTCTTCCCTCCCTTCTGGATATAACCGCTATCCTGAATTTTACAATAAAAACATATAGAGGAGGGACAGCGGGGGGTGGGGAGTTGGGGAGAGATAGCATGGGGAGAAATGCCAGATATAGATAATGGGGAGGAAGGCAGCAAATCACACTGCCATGTGTGTACCTATGTAGCAATCTTGCATGTTTTTCACATGTACTCCAAAACCTAAAATGCAATAAGAAAATACTGGCTGTTTTGTTTGTATTACCATTTATATATACCCTCTTAAATGATAATGTTAGTTTTGCTTGCTTTTGAATTTTACCTGAATACAAGCATACAGAATGTACTCTTCTCTGCCTTGCTTTATGTATATGGATCTATAATCTTTTCCCCCCTTAAATATTTTGTCTATGCAGGTAATCTATATTGTCGCTTCTTGTGTTGATTGCTGTAGTTGATGGACGTTTGGAATGTTTCTCATTGTTGGTTACTGTATTATTCAGAGTTCTCTAGCAGGACAGCACTAATAGGATAGATGTATATATGAAGGGGAGTTTATTAAGGAGTATTGACTCACATGATCACAAGGTGAAGTCCCACAATAGGCCATCTGGAAGCTGAGAAGCAAGGAATCCAGCCTGGAGTCCCCAAACCTGAAAAGCGGGGAAGCCAATAGTGCTGGCTTCAGCCTGTGTCCAAAGGCCCGAGATCCCCGGGCAAACCACTGGTGTAAGTCCAAGAGTCCAAAGCTGAAGAACTTGGAAGAACTCTGATGGTGGAGGGCAGGAAGCATTCAGCAAGGGAGAAAGATAAAGGCCAGGGGGCTCAGCACGCTTGCTCTTTCAACCTTCTGCCTGTCTTTTCTAGCCATACCGGCAGCTGTCAAAGAGGCAGACATACCCAGATTAAGGGTGGGTCTGCGTCTTCCAGTCCACTGACTCAAATGTTAATCTCCTTTGGCAACACCCTCACAAAAACACCCAGAAACAATACTTTGCATCCTTTAATTAAACCAAGTTGACAATTAATATTGACCATCACAGCTACTATAAACTATGCTGCTCTGAACTTTCTGGCACATATCTCTTAGATATGATTATGCTTACTTTCTTCGGATATACCCAGAAGTGGAATTGTTGGGATATAAGACAGACATATCTTCATACGTAGTAGATAATGGCAAATACTTTTTTTGAAGTACTTTTGCCAGTGTATACTCACATTAGTGGTTTATTATGTTTTATTAAAGAAAATAAAGATTCAGAATAGAAGCCTACCAAATAAATCACTCAAGGAATTAAGTGATACTTTTTGTGGTTTATGTTTATACTTTCTTCCTTTTTTTTTTTTTTAATAATGTGACCCAGAGATACAATGTGCTTTTGTCCAGATTTAACTTTAACATGAACATGTCAGTATCCTTTATATTTCCTGAGGCTCCTCTCTTTGCTAGATTGGCTGTGACATAGGAAGCCACCTACTCATACCTAAGCTCTCTGCTGTGGTACTTGTTCATGAAGGGATGTTCAAGAGGGAGGAGAAGGGATGTTCAAGAGGTAGGAGAAGGCAAAGAAGGGACACAAGGAGATTATCCTTTTTGGTTTTAAAGTTTTTCTGCTAATCAAAACTAGGTAATAAGGGTATTTATAAAGTATCCAAAGTTTTGAGAGTCATAATAGCCAGATGTCTTACCCTTTCCGCTGTAGTATTAACTTGGAGTCCCTTTTGATTTACAATCTCTCTGTTTGTTCCTGACAGTAATGCTAACTGCTGTCACAAATCAGCCTTCACATTTTAGATATCTCAATTAGGTGGCTTGCTTTTCTGTGCATCTGCAACTGGGCGACACTTGTGTCACTAGGGTTTTACCTCACTTGAGAATGGTTTCCAGTTTTAATTTCTCACAACTTTCCTCAGTATTTTCAGGTCTCTCTTTACTTATGCCCACTTTTGGAAATTTTAGAAAATTTTTACAGTGTGAGATCTAGGCTTCTAGATGACAGGGGCTGATTTTATTCACTGTCATGAGCTCTTTGCATGCTGAGCAACTTAACTCCTGCACTAATCAAAATATGATCGTGTAGCCCCTTCAGATGTGTACCATCAAGTCCCGGTCACTTGGTGGACAGAGGTCAAATTATAATTAGAATCGACATCTTCTCTTGGCTGGAAGCTCCACCCTAAACTACAGAAATAGTGTGTGTATTTGTGTGTGTGTGTATATGTGTGTGTGTGTGTGTGTGTGTGTGTGTGTGTTTTCAGAGGAAGAAAGTATACAGAAAATAAGGCAATAAAAGGTTAATCAAAGTGAATTAAATAATTAAATATTATAAATGTAACTGTAGCGGCATTGTATTCCTAAAGTGACAGTGAAAACTAAAAACACATAAATGTCAAAAAAGGATTGATTTTGCCATTACGATATAATTTATTTATCAGAGGCTGATCTTTATTACCCAATAATGTTCAAATTATTCTTTCCTCTTTAAGTCAGCAGTTTTGCAGTTTTGATTTAGGATACTTAGGATACATGGAAGAAAAATGTTTCTGTGTGTGTGTGTGTCTGTGTGTCTCTGTGTGTGTGTTTGTGTGCATTTAAGTGCTTGGGCACAGCATACATATGGGTGGTTATACACAGCGAGATATCATTTAAAAATTTATTTTAGATATTGATTTGAGCAATAATAACAGAAACAACCCTGAAAAAACTTCTCACATTATGGGATTATAAACATAATTTATTTACGTATCTCAGAACTTAACTCAGTTTCTGCTAATATAATTAATATTCAGCAATTAGGAGATAAGGGAATTGAATTTCCAGAGTCTCAACAACTGATGCAAAAACAAAATATTGTTTGTTATTTTTTTTCATAAAATGGTAAAAGCTGACAAAATTTTGCTTTTATAATTAAATGTTATAGCAATGTAGTGTCAACTCTAAATTTAAGGCCTCTGCTTGTAGTTTTCATTTGATTCCAGCAGATGGCAGATTTATTTCCTTTATCTTAGGACAGCTACATTTAGTTCTGTTAGACAGTGAACAGGAAATGAACAAATTTTTAGATTTATCATCTATTGAATGTTTTGTTGACAAATTATAGCTTTATTTAGTATATAAAATTTACTCACAATAGTTATCATAAACAGATACTTGAGATATGGTAGGCGGGTTTTACTTGGGAAGTTGAAACAGATCAGGTATGTGCTCACAGGATACCTGTAGGGGTATCTTAGGTAAGGGTGTTCTTGGAGGCTAGGTCAAACTGAAAGGGAAGTTTTTTAAGCCAGGTAGTAATTTATATGTGTTTACAGGCAAGAAAAGGAATGAAATTGAAGTCAACAGAACAGCAAAAGTCAAAGGCTGAGAAAAATTTGGCAAAGTATCCAATGAGTGACCAAGTTGTGAACAGTTAACCACATGGCTGACAGTCAAGAATATTATGGACTGAAGCCCAACTGAGGTCAAATCTGGGCTCAAGATGATTTAGGTCCCAAGTGTATGCACACTGTATTAGTTTTCTCTTTTGCTGTACCAAATCACCGAACAGTTGTGGTTTAAAACAACACGAATTTATCGTCTTGTAGTTCTGGAGGTTAGAAGTTCAAAATGAGTCTCACTAGGATAAAATCAATGCCAGCAGCACTGTGTTTCTGGTGTCTCTAAGGGAGAATTCATTTCCTTGCCTTTTTCTAGTTTCTCATGCCTGGGATTATAGCTCCCTTGTATCTTCAAAGCCAGCAATGGTTTTTTGACTCTCACACTGCGTCACTCTGGCTCATGCCTCCTGCTTTCCTTTTTGACTTAAAATGTCCCTTGTGATGCCCTTGCACCCACCTGGATATCTTAGGGCAATCTCCCTGTCTCAGGCCATCTGATTACTAACCTTAATTATCTTAAAACATGTGCAAGTTTAGATTCCGTTTGCTAGGTAATGAAACATAACCGCAGGTTCTGGGCTCTAGGGCATGGCCATCTGTGAGGTTTTTCACCATACACACGGAGCATATTTCACACTTAGACAGCTGGTGGGAATAGATGTTTTTCTCAAAATAGTAAGACTAAACCAAGCTTGACCAAATAAACATCCAATTCTGTGACTACATCTGGTTTATATAATATGCAAGTTCATTATCTGCACAGTGATAACAACTGCAGGTGAAGAAGGACAGGTTTGGGCCACTAATTGTCTTTCATTTTCTTTCAAAGACAAAATTTTTTTTCTATAAAAGTCGACATCACTGCATGTTACAAACCCTCAACAAACTGGGCATTGTAGGAACATACCTCAAAATAATGAGAGCCATCTATAACAAACCCACAGCCAACATCATACGGAATGGGCAAATGCTGGAAGCATTCCTCTTAAAAACTAAAACAAATTAAGTATGTCCACTTTCACCACTCCTATTCAGCATAATACTGGAAGCCCTAGCCAGAGCAATCAGGCAGGAGAAAGAAATAAAGGGCATTCAGACTGGTAATGAAGAAGTCAGACTATCTCCGTTTGCAGATATTATCATTCTATACCTAGAAAACTCCAAATTCTCTGTCCAAAGGCTCCTAGAACTCATCAACAGCTTCAGCAAAGTTTCAGGATACAGAAATCAATGTACAAAAATCGCTAGCATTTCTATGCACCAATAACATCCAAGCTGAGAGTCAAATCAAGAATGCAATACCATTCACAGTTGGCAAAAACAAAATAAAATATCTAGAAGTACAGGTAACCAGGGAGGTAAAGTATCTCTGTATTTAGATTCACATTTTCAGTAGTTTCTCTTATGTTTCTTTAACCTGGGTCATATGTTTCCCTTGGAATGAAGCAGATTAAGAATCATAGACTTGCTTGTAATTTACCTATTAATATGATTTGCTTATTACTTTACTTAATTAGTTCATCAATGTAGTTATTAACATATACTTAATATTGTGTTCAAATATTCAAATTAGGTAAGTGAGAGAGGCACTGTCATTGTTGCTGTTGACACTTAAAGCCTCAACTCTGATTTTGCTAATATATTCTTTGAAGGTACGGTGACATTCATAAAATTTCACTATCTAAGAAATCTTAGCAAGTAATATTCCCGTAAATTAATAGAAAGTCAAACAAGTGTTAGCCCATGGCTCATGAACATCTTCCATTTCAGTAGTTTTTCCAACTACTTCCACATTAAAATTATCTGGAGAGTTTTGGAAAATATGACACAAATTCCACCTAAACCAATCAATTTCAAATCCCCGAGGACAGAGCCTCAGCACTGGTATTATCTGGAAGTTCCCTGGGTGGTTTGGATGTGCAGACACAGTTAAGGACTGTGTAGTTTTCTCCCTACTATTTTTTATTCTTTTCTTGTTTGCCTTTTTCTCTTCTTAGTCCGGGCTTGGCTGAAAAATTACCTTCCTCAGTAATAGACAGATTTAATTGGAGGCCTCTGTTTGTATTGAAGTTGCCAGGCTATATTTCCTGTGGAAAAGAAAACTGGCTAGTTCCTGACAGCCACTGCCTCGTTCCTGACAGCCACTGCCTCACCTGTTTCTCTGAATCTACAGATAAATTAAAGTACAAACATATTCAAAGCGATAACAATAGAGTTTTCTCTGCAGACTCAAAAGTGGTTTTGAGTTACTCAAGTGTTTTATATTTATTGATGATAATGTTTTAATGAAGGGATGCTGAGTTATGCTTACCATAAACCACTGGCAAATTTGCCATTTCAAGTCCAAAGTATGGTGCAATGCAACTCATTTGCATGTATCTCTTTATCACTTGAACGACTAAGAAGTGATTTCATAACAGATGATTATTATAAAAAGTATTTGGACATGAATAATGTTAAAGGCACCATGAGGTGTCACAAGAATTAAGTGCCTCTCGTGTCATGGCATCTCTGAATGCTGTTTTATTTACAGAGCGTTATGTTCCACAAATATTTGGTAGATACGGTACAGAGGTGATAGAGTATTTTTTATAGACAATTCTGAATGAGTGTAACCTCATGTTACAGGTTGGAGGAGAAAGACATTTATTTATCTCACGTGTCTGCAGCCATCTCTGTAATTTTGTCTTTTCAAGCCAGTAGATTCTTGTCTGTCCCCTCTTTGTATAATAATGGGGTTGGTCAATAATAAAAAAAATTTAGACTATATTGTGATATAAAATTAAACATTATTTGCAAGTCTTCCTGTATTGAGGTTTACTGAATTTTCTGCTAATTCAGATCTTCTCTTTACTTTTATAGCAGTGTTCCCAGAGTGAAAGTCTCAGCCACATTCATAGGATAAATTTCCATTGTCTAGGCTTGCCTTGAATGTGCATACTGTGTGCCAGGTAGAAATTGGTTTGAATGTTGAGCAACATACAGGCATACTTCATTTCATTGTGCTTCACTTTGTTGTGCTTCACAGATACTTTGTTCTTTAAATGGAGGCAATGGCAAAATGGCAACCCTGGCATGGCATGGCATCCAGCCAGTCTATCAGGACCATTTTTCCAATAGCATGTACCTACTTCATATCTCCGTGTCACATTTTCATAATTCTTGCAATATTTCAGACTTTTAAAAAGATTATTCTATCTGTTTTGGTGATCTGTGGTCAGTGATCTTTGATGTTACTATTGTAATTGTTTTGGGGCTCCATGAACTGTGCCCATGTAAGACGGAGAGCTTATTCAATAAATGTTGTGTATGTTCTGACTGCTCCACTGACCAGCTGTTCCCCCACGTCTCTCTCTCTCACCTCAGTCCTCCCTATTTCGTGAGGCACAACAATCATGGAATTGGGTGGGTGAATAACCCTACAGTGGCCTCTATTTATGGGAATGGAATCGTCACACATCTCTCACATACAATCAGAAGCTAGACATGATTAAGCTTAGTGAGAAAAACATGTCAAAAGTGAGATAGGCCAAAAACTAGTGCCAAACTATTAGGAAAATTGTGGTGGCAAATGAAATCTTCTGTAATAAACATTTAAAGTGTTCCTTCAGTGAACAGACAAATGATAAAGTGGAACAGACAAATGATAAATGAAACAGCCGTTGCTGTTTCAGTGAAATTGCTGATAGGAGGCTATTTTAGTGGTCTGGATAGAAGATCAAACCAGCCACAATATTCCCTTTAGCCAAAGCCTAATCTGGAGCAAGGCACCAATTCCTCAATTCTGTGGAAGCTGTAAAAGGTGAGGAAGCTGTAGGAGAAAGGTTTGAAGGTAGCAAAGGTTAGTTCATGAGGTTTAAGAAAATAACCCATCTTCATAACACGAAAGTACAAGGTGATGGGGTAAGTGTTGAAATAGAAGCTTCAGCAAATTATTCAAAATATCTAGCCAAGATAATTGATGAAGGTAGCTACACTAACAACGGATTTTACTTGTAGACAAAACGGCTTTATAATGAAAGAAGATGCCATCTAGGGCTAGCAAGAGAACAAGATTTAGAAGTGGAGCCTGAAGATGTGACAGAATTGCTGCAGACTTGTGATAAAACGTAAATGGATGAATTGCTTCTGATGAATTAGCAAAGAAAGTGGTTTCTTCAGATGAAGCCTACTCCTAGTGGAGATGCTGTACACATTGATGAAATGACAACAAAGGACTTAGGATAACACATACATTTAGTTGATAAAGCAGTGATAGGGTTTGAGAGACATGACTTCAATTTTGAAAGAAGTTCTACTGCAGGTAAAATGCTTTTAACAGCATCAAATGCCCCAGAGAAGTCTTTCACAAAAGAAAGAGTTAATTGATATGGCAAACTCCATTGTCTTATTTTTAAAAATTGCCACAATAACCCCAGCCTTCAACGACCACCAGCCTGATCATTCAGCAGCAATTCTCCTGCCTCAGCATCTTGAGTAGCTGTAACTACAGGCATGCACCTCCACATCCAGCTAATTTTTGTGGCTTTAGTAGAGATGGGGCTTCATCATGTTCACCGGGCGGGTCTCGAACTCCTGATCTTTAGGTGATCCGCCTAACTCAGCCTCCCAAAGTGCTGAGATTACAGGCATGAGCCACTGTGCCCAGCCAAAGAAGACTGAATTCATGACTATTGTAATAGAAGGGAGGGACTGACCTTCACTGAAACAAAAATTAGAAGGGTTTTTAAGCACTGGGATGAGCTAGTGGAAAAGTACTAGTTGACATTAGGGGATAGATTGATCAATGAGATCGTTTGATCACATTGAATTAGTCCTGAGTTTGCAAACGTTTTTCTCTGTAAATAGGCCATCTGTGTTTGCTAATTGTTACCCATCAAAGTTAGGTTCCTGTCTTCTCAAAGAGACTGAAATACAGTGGTGCGGTCTTTACATTTCTAAGAGATGGCTCCCAGGTTCTCGAGAAAGACATTTCCTTGACTCTAAAACTGGCAAATAGCTGGGAAGAGATTGACATATATTTCAAAAGGGAAGAGAAAGAATTTACAATTGCAAATTTTCTAAAGTAAATACTTTACAAAAAGGGAGATCAGGGGTCCATTGTCTGATAGACTATGTCTAAAGCTTAGTCAAGCTGAGAGGAACTGTTTTTATCATTGAGTAGTGCTGATGTCTCAAGGAGAAATGACCTCAATAAAGAGTCACTCCTAAAAAGTAGTGCCATCAAAGTTTCTTTAATGAAGCAGAGCCCCAGGGCAGTGCCGAGTGAAGAAGGGCATTTCTTCATACCAATTCTGCACAGTAATCATTGAAGCAGATAGGAGCAAAGTCTGCCAGAGCCAATGAAGAGCAAGGTCCATGAAAGATCAATAGGAAGTAACAGCAGAACTGACAACAAAAAGCATTCCTGTAATAGCACCTTTCTGGGAAGTAGGTGGGAAGTTTAATTCTCCCTTTGGCTAGTGTGGCAGCTGTGGTACCAAGCACAGGAAAGTCAGTGGGTATAATGGAAGGTGGCAACTACTCATAGGCACATGAGAGCACCCCATGAGCCACCCTGGAGTGAAAGAAAAATATAGTCATGCATTGCCTAACAACAGGCATATGTTCTGAGCTATGTGTCAATAGACAATTTCATCATTGCACACACATCATAGGGTATACTTACACAAACCTAGATGGTATAGCCTGCTGCACACTTAGGTTATATGGTGTAGCCTACTGCTCCTAGGCTACAAACCTGTACAATGTGTCACTATACTGAATACTATAGGCAATTAAACTGAAATAGAGTTTAGCCTAAAATTGCCTCCTTACCTAGATAAGCTTGGCCTGAAGTTTTTCTTGTACCTCACGAACTGTATAACAAGTGGAGGTGTAAACCAATCGTAGCTCACATCTGTGCCAGTCACTGAGTTTTGGGCAATCAAATGTAGCCAACTGTTCAAACTGTGTTCAAATAAGGCAAACATGAAGCTGTAACCAATCCAGTTGTTTCTGTACCTCACTTCCGATTTCTATACGTCACTTCCCTTTTTTTGTCTATAAATCTTTTTTCACAATGTGGTTGCATGGGAGTCTCTCTGATTATGCTATGATTCTGAGGGATGCCCAGTTAGCAGATTGTTCATTGCTCAATTAAACTCCCTTAAATTTAATTCAGCTAAAGTTTTTCTTCTAACAGAACACAATGGTAAATATTTGCATATCTAAACATAGAGATGGTAGAAGGATGGTAACCAGAGGCTGAGAAGGATAGTTGGGGAGTTGGTGGGGAGGTGGGGTTGGTTAATGGGTACAAAAAATAGAGAAAATGAGTAAGACCCACTATTTGATAACATATCTGGGTGACTATATTCAATAATAACTTAATTGTATTTTTTTTGAGCAAAATTTCTCTCTTGTAACCCAGGCTGGGGTGCAATGGCATGAGCTTGGCTCATTGCAGCCTCTGCCTCCCAGGTCCAAGTGATTCTCCTGCCTCAGCCTCTCAAGAAGCTGGGATTATAGTCACCTGCCACCATGCCTGATTGATTTTTGTATTTTTAGTAGAGGCAGGGTTTCACCATGTTGACTAGGCTGGTCTCAAAGTCCTGATTTCAGATGATCCACCTTGGTTTTAAAGTAAGTTAGGGTATAATTAGATTGTTTGTAACTCAAGAGATAAATGCTTGAGGGGATGGATACGCCATTCTCTATCATGTGCCAATTTCACATTGCATGCCTGTATCAAAACATCTCGTGTATCCCATAAACGTGCACACCTATTATGTACCCACTAAATTAAAAATAAATAAAAATAAATTTAAAAAGAAAAGGTACAGTAAAAATATGGTATTTTAATCTTATTAGATAGCCATTGTATATGTGGTCTGTCCTTAACAGAAATACCCTTATGTGGGATATGAATATATTTGGAAGTGGTTACGGTTTTAATGACATTGTAGGGAGAAATGATCCTAAGAAGTTGTCTATGTTTCCAATTGATGTAGTTTTGGAAGCAGCATACTTAATTAAAAATAATACACTTGTCTTCATTCTTCAAATAGAAATTTCAATTTCAGTTTTGCTGCTTACTACCTATGTTATCTTGAGCAAATTCCTTAAATTCCTTATGCTTGAGTTTTTGCTTCTGAAAAAATAACAATATAAATCCTGTGCAAGATTGGTATAATGTTTAAATGTATAAAAAGCACAAAGCATGTGCCTGGCACATGACAAGCCCCCTACAAAGGTTAGTCCCCTTCCTCCATTACATTCCTGTGAATATACATACATGATAGTCTCAAACATATCGAATTTCTCAATACTCAAGACTAACTGATGTTAAAATCTTGACCAAGTGTCTGCTTTCTTTAGATGGTTTCTGTGCAAAGAAAGTTTAGTAAGTTAACAAATTCTTTAAATTATTAAGGTGACTGAAATGTCTGGCCTCAATTACTTGGACAATTCAATTGAAAAAGATATAGTGTTTTCTTAGCATAATGACCTCAATTATCTAATCTATAATGCATATTTAGGCATACCTAGCTAGCCAAGAGAACTGGAACAACATGACCACAATTTGAAACTAGAATATCACAAAATTATTTCCAGTAACACTTTTTGATTAGGTGAAATTTTATTGTGTAATAAAATACTTGTAAGAAATACACTTGTAAGAAATCCCTTTAACTTTTCTCATGCTTTATTAAAAATATGAGGATGCTATGGTTTATAGATTGAAGACCACCTTTAAATTTATGACTTCTGTACTGTGGAACACATCAAGATATATCATCTGAAAGAATGATTTACAAATATGTATTAAATTAACATTAATACAAATTTGTGTAATATAATTATATTTGTCTATTTTGTATTTGTTGCCTGAGCTTTCGGAGTCTTATCCAAGAAATTATTGCCCAGAACAATATCATGGAGCTTTTCTCCTTTTTTTTTTCCCTTCTTTCTAGTAACTTACAGTTTTAGGTCTCATTTTAATAAGTCTTTCATTCATCTTAAATTGATTTTTGTATGTGGTATATGATGGGATCCAGTTTCATATTTCTGCATGTGGATATCTATTGTTTTTTTAAAATTTTAAGTTCGGGGGAACATGTGCAGATTTGTTATATAGGTAAACTTGTGTCATGGGGTTTGTTGTACAGATTATTTCTTCACCCTGGTATTAAGTCTAGTGCCCATTAGGTGCTTCTTTTTCTAATCCTCTCCATCCTCCCACTCTCCACCCTCTGATAAGCCCCAGTGTGTACTGTTCCCTTCTATGTGTCCATATGTTCTCATCATTTACCTACTATTTATAACTGAGAACATGCAATATTTGGTTTTCTGTTACTGTGTTACTTTGCAGTAAGGAAAAACAGCTTCTAGCTCTATCCATGCTCTTGCAAAGAACACAATCTCATTCTTTTCTTTATGGCTGCATAATATTTTGTGGTGTATATGTACCATATGCAGTCTATCACTGATGGATATTTAGGGTGATTGCATGTCTTTGCTATTGTGAATAGTGCTGAAGGGAACATATGTGTACATGTGTCTTTATAATGTAATTATTTATATTTCTTTGGGCATATACCCAGTGGTGGGTTTGCTGGATCAAATGGTATTTCTCTTTTTAGATATTTAAGAAATTGCCACATTGTCTTCCACAATGGTTGAACTAATTTACATTTCCACTAACAGCGTATAAGGGTTCCCTTTTCTCTGCAACCTCACCAGCATTTGGTAATTTTTAACTTTTTAGTAAATAGCCATTCTTACTTGTGTGAGATGGTATCTCATTTTGGTTTTGATTTGCATTTCTCTAATGATCAGGGATCTTGAGCTGTTTTTTGATATAACTGTTAGCTGCGCGTATGTCTTCTTTTGAAAACTGGCTATGTCCTATGCCTACTTTGTAATGGAGTTGTTTTATCTTGTAAATTTAAGTATCCTTATAGAGTCTAGATATTAGACCTTTGTCAGGTGCATAGTTTGAAAAAACTTTCTCCCGTTCTGTAGGTTGTCTGTTTGTTCTGTTGATAGTTTCCTTTGCTGTGAAGAATCTCCTTAGTTTAATTAGATTCCATTTGTCAATTTTTGTTTTTGTTGCCATTGTTTTTTCTCTCTTCCTTATGAAATCTTTGCCTTTTCCTATGTCCAGAATGACATTGCCTTGGTTGTCTGCCAGGGATATTTTTATAGTAAATAATCTGTAAAACAAATCCCTATGACACAAGTTTACCTATGTAACAAACCTACACTTGTACCCCTGAACTTAAAAGTTAAAAAAAAAATGGCCGGGCGCGGTGGCTCAAGCCTGTAATCCCAGCACTTTGGGAGGCCGAGGCGGGTGGATCATGAGGTTAAGAGCTTGAGACCATCCTGGTCAACATGGTGAAACCTCGTCTCTACCAAAAATACAAAAAATTAGCTGGGCATGGTGGTGCGTGCCTGTAATCCCAGCTACTCAGGAGGCTGAGGCAGGAGAATTGCCTGAACCCAGGAGGCGGAGGTTGTGGTGAGCCAAGATCGCGCCATTGCACTCCAGCCTGGGTAACATGAGTGAAACTCCGTCTCAAAAAAAAAAAAAAAAAATTGGGGGTTTTACATTTAATTCTTTAATCATTTTCAAGTTAATTTTTATGTATGGTGTAAGAAAGAAGTCTAGTTTCAATATTATGCATATGGCTAGCCAGTTGTCCCAGGACTATTTACTGAATAGGGAATTCTTTTCTAATTGCTTAATTTTTGTCTGGTTTTCAAAAATCATATAGTTGAAGGTGTGTAGCCATATTTGTGGGTTCTCTTTTCTATTCTTTTGGTTTATGTGTTGATTTTTGTATTAGTACCATGCTGTTTCAGTTACTGTAGCCCTGTTGTATAGTTTGAGGTTGGGTAGCGTGATACCTCCAGTTTTGTTCTGTTTGTTTGGCTATTCAGGCTCGTTTTTGGTTCCATATGAATTTTAAGACAGTTTATTCTAGTTCTGTGAAGAATGAGGCCAGCATCATCCTGACACCAATACCTGGCAGAGACACAACAATAAAAGAAAACTTCAGGCCAATGTCCTTGATGAGTATCAATGCAAAAATTCTAAACAAAATACTGGCAAACTGAATTAGCAGCACATCAAAAAGCTTATTCACCACAATGAAGTAGGCTTTATCCCTAGGATGTAAGGTTGATTGAACACATGTAAATCATTAAATGTGATTCATCACATAAATAGAACTAAAGACAAAACCCACATGATTTTCTCAATAGATGCAAAAAAGGCTTTTAATAAAATTCAATACCCCTTCATGCTGAAAACTCTCAACTAACTATGTATTGAAGGAACATACCTCAAAATATAATAATCAGAGCCATCTATGACAGAACCACAGCCAACATCATCTTGAATGGGCAAAAGCTGGAAGCATTCCTCTTGAAGGCCAGCACAAGACAAAGATGGCCTCTCTCACCATGCCTGTTCAACACAGTATTGGAAGTCCTGGCCAGGGCAGTCAGGTAAGAGACAGAAAGAAAATGTAAATAGGAAGAGAGGAAATTGAACTATCCTTTTTTGCAGATAACATGATTCTATGTCTAGAAAACCTCATAGTCTCAGCACCAAAGCTTCTTAAGCTGATGAACAACTTCAGCAAAGTCTTAGGGTACAAAATCAATGTACCAAAGTCACTAACACTTATGTACACCAACAGTCAATCCAAGAGCTACATCATAAATGCAATCATAGTCACAATTGGCACAAATAATAAAATACCTAGGAATACAGCTAACCCAGGAGGTGAAAGATTTCTACAAAAAGAGCTGCAAAACACTGTTCTATGAAATCAGAGATGACAAAAACAAATGGAAAAACATTCCATGTTCATGGATAGGAAGAATCAATATTGTTTAAATGGCCATACTGCTAAAGCAATTTTTAGATCAATGTTATTCCTATTAAACTACCATGGATATCTGGATAACCAGCTTCATTCATTAAAAAGACTGTCCTTTTATCATTTTGTGTTTTTATCACTCTTGTCAAAAGTCAGTTGACCAATACCTGTGTTTATTTCTGGACTTTCTGTCCCATTCCACTGATCAATGTGCCTGTTTTCATGCCAGTTTCATGTTGTTTTGATTACAGTAGCTTTATAATATAACAAACTAAAAAGCTTCTGCACAGTAAAGGAAACGATTAACAGAATAAAGAGATAACACATAGGTTGGGAGAAAATATTTAAAACCCAGGCATCTGATGAAGAGCTAATATCCAAAATATATAAGGAACTCAAGCAACTCAATAGCAACAAAATAATAAACCAATTATAAAATAAGCAAAACATCTGTATAGGCATTTCTCAAAAGAAGATATACAAATGGCTGACACGTATGCGACAAAATGCTCAACATCTCTAATCATCATGAAAAGGCACATTAAAACCACAATGACATACTGCCATACACCTTTTAAAATGACTATTTTCAAAAAGACAAAATGTAAAAAGTGTTGTTGAGGATGTGGAGAAAAGAAAATCTTTGTATGCTGTTGATGGGAATGTAAATTAGTATAGCCATTTTAGAAAATAGTATGGAGTGTCCTTAAAAAACAAAAAATATAATTATCGTATAATCCAGTAAATGTACTTCTGGGCTTATATTTAAGGGCACTGAAATCGGTATGTTGAAGAGCTGTCTGCACTCCCATGTTCACTGCAGCATTATTCACAATAGCAACAGAGTGAAAGCAACCTAAGTACCCATCAGTAGATGAGTGCAT
The DNA here is from genome assembly GCF_001604975.1 of Cebus imitator. Lineage (NCBI taxonomy): Eukaryota > Metazoa > Chordata > Mammalia > Primates > Cebidae > Cebus > Cebus imitator. The sequence continues at coordinate 4,087,855 of NW_016107366.1, read as the reverse complement.
AAAGAAAATGTGGTATGTATATACACAATGGAATACATTTCAGTCAAAAAAAAGGAAGAAAATTTTGTCACTTATGACAACATAGGTGGAACTGGAGAACATTATGCTAAGCGAAATCTGGGCACAGAAAGACAAAAATACTGTAGGATCTCAGTTATATGTGGAATATAAAAAAGTTGATCTTACAGAAACAGAGAATAGAAAGGTGGTGGCCAGAGACTGGGAGGCAAGGGAAGAAATGAGATAAACTGATTAAACGGTACAAAATCTTAGATAGGTTGGAGCAATAAATTTTAGTAATCTATCACAGTGTATGGTACCCACAGTTAACAATAATGTATTCTATATATCAAAATTGATTTTTTAATTTTTTTTTTTTTGAGATGAAGTCTGGCTTTGTTGCCCAGGCTGGAGTGCAGTGGCGTGATCTCGGCTCACTACAACCTCCACCTCCCAAGTTTAAGTGACTCTTCTGCCTCAGCCTCCTGAATAGCTGGGATTACAGGCACCCACCACCACGCCTGCCTGATGTTTGTATTTTTAGTAGAGACGGGGTTTCAACATGTTGGTTAGGCTGGTCTCGAACCGCAACCTCAAGGCATTTATCCACCTCAGCCTCCTGAAGTGTTGGGATTACAGGAGTGAGCCACTGCACTAGGCCAAAGCTGCTAAAAATTTCTAATGTTCTCACCACAAAAAATGATAAATTGGTGAGATGACAGATATGTTAATTAGCTGGACTGAACTTTTCTACAATGTATACATAGATCAAAACATCACATTTTACCTATAAGTATACCCAGTTATTTGTCAATTAACAATAAATTTACAAATAAATATATATCCTAAAAATATTATATAAAAAAAGTGATAAGTTTTATGTCTCTCTGTGGGTATATATGTGTATCTGCAAGGCTCTGGACTGTGGATTGAATTAATCTTACTGACTTTCTTGGATCTCTGCAAGTAGGTATTTGAAAGTATTTCTCCTTTTCCCTTGCTTTGTGTAGCATCTGTTTCAGTGCAAATTATTTCATTGAATTTATATGGGTAATTAGTTTCATGTGATTGTATTTTCCTCCAGCATTTCTAGAAACATCTTAAATACCAATATTTCCTATCTTTTATCACACAGATGTAGGAAGACTGGTAATCAACACTGACTGTGTTAAACCCTGCATAGTTGTGCTACTGTGCCTTGAACATTTTTTTCTCACTCTTGTTTCTGAAAGCCCATTTGCTTCATTTATATTGATACTCCATATTCTTATGGTATAGGAAGAATTATAGCCTCCAAAGATGTCCACGTTTTTATCCCTAGACACTGTGATAATGTTACCTTACATGGCAAAGGAATTCTACAGATGTGAATAAGATAAAGAACCTTTAGTTGAGATTATTCTGGATTATCCAGGTGGAGCCAATCTAATCACATTCATCTTTAAGAGTAGGGAGCATTTCCAGGCTGTGATCAGAGAGAGATGACCGATGAAGACGGGTCAGGGAGACGGCGATTGCTGGCTATGAAGACAAAGGAAAGGGATGTGGACGATAGGCCAAGGAATGTACAGATCCTCTAGAAGTGGAAAAAGGAGGAAATGAATTTTCCTTTAGAGCCTCCAAAAAGGAATGCAGATCTGGTGACATCTTGATTTTAGTTCAGTGAGATCACATTGGACTTTTACATTGTGTAGAACTGTAGAACCTACAGAACTGTAGAACAATAAATTTGCATTGTTTTAGGTCATGAAATTTGTAGTAATTTTGACAGCAGGAATAGAAAATGAATACACCTTGAGTCCACATATACAAGCCTGTTGCAAGCTGAATGATGGAAATGGGTTCTGGGGAGGCATTCAGCTTTACAATTCATATATAAGTCCTGCCTCTTTCCTGAAATTCTACTGAAAACAGTAACTTGAACAGGTTTCAAGGCAAGTTCTGGCCCACATCTTCAACAGGGTATGTTGATTACCCATTTCCCGGGACTAGTCTTTGTATACATTTTAGGGCTGCGTATAAAACCTTTTTAAACAGAACCACTTCCACCACACTGATGTCTTCACATATTTCTAATAATCTACAGACCATGTGATTATCACCAGCTACTTAACCTGTTCACTCAACCTGTGATTTCTCATTGCTGAACTCTTGCTAATTTAGCTGAGGGAGAGGGAAACCTGACATGTTTATTTTCTTACTCTTAGGGAGTTTAATATTTCTCTTCTTATTGCCTCTTAAAAGTATTTCCTCCAAATCAGACTTATAAAACCCTTCTCTTATATGCCTACTCTCACAAGGGTGGATTGTACGTGTGTGTGTGTGTGTGTGTGTGTGTGTGTGTGTGTGTGTGTTTGTCTGTTACAAGTTTACTATATAAGGGCATAGTTCTCATTTTCTTTCAGTCTACCTTTCTATGTATAATACGCATTTTCTTCCTCTTCTCTGCCCATACTAAGTTTACCTTTCAGGTTCCTATCCCATGAATCTTTGACTTTATATGTTCACGATACAAAACTAAAGAATGAATTTAAGTTCATGCATGCAGGTGCATGTATATGTGTGCCAACATGTGTTTAGCATCAATTTACTACTCAAGAGCATATACACACATATATTAACATGAAATAAGTTAAAAATGAAATAATATTAGATAGCTTTTGCTTTTGATTGATTTTTCTCTCCAGGCCTATAAGTCTTAATGGGAAAATGATGTAATAAACCATTAACATTCAGAAGGCTTTTTTTTTAGTCAAAATTGTACTTGTCACACTTTACTGAAATTATAACATATACTCTGATTGCCATTGCTTGTTTTGGCTCATATTAACAGTCATGGTGAAAGTTTTTATTTTACTGAATCATGCTTTATCTTCTGTGTACTAAATAATTCACTGGATAAATATGTATTACCCGTAAATTATATGCCACATATTATTTAAAGAGAATGTAGACACACATTTATTATCCTACTCAAAATTACATTGTAAATAGCAGGGTATGAAACTGAGTCAAGGATATGATTACAGCTAGTCCTTGATTTATTTTATTTTATTTTATTTTATTTTATTTTATTTTTGAGATGAAGTTTTGCTCTGTCATCTAGGCTGGAGTGCAATGGTGCAATCTTGGCTCACTGCAACCTCCTCCTCCCGGGTTCAAGCGATTCTCCTGCCTTAGCCTCTTGAGTAGCTGGATTACAGGTACATGCCACCACACCCAGCTAAATTTTGTGTTTTTAGTAGAGACAAGGCTTCACCATGTTGATCAGGCTGATCTCGAACTGCTGACCTCATGGTCTGCCCACCTCAGCCTCTCAAAGTGCTGGGATTACAGGCCTGAGCCACCGCACCTGGGTATCCTTGATTCATCAAACATTTTAGCTATTTAAAAAAGTGCTGGAGCTTCCCTAGTCTTCACCATCTCTCACTGTTTTTCCCAGATCCCCAATATTCCTACTTTATTATTTTTCTTACACATATCCTAAAACAAATAAAATTTTTATTATAAATTCAAATGTTAGAACAAAAGCTAAATATGATGGTAGTCATAACACTGCATGTAACCTAGAGTAAATGTTTTTCCACCACTTAGGGAACTGAAAGATTGCTTGCAGCAGGCTGAATGCCGATGCATTCTTATAGAAGTTACTTTGGGGACAAAAAATAGACTATCACAAGAAATGTGGAGCAAGTAAAAGGAAATTAGAAAGAGTTGTTGCAAAGTGCAGATGGCAGTCCAGGGGATTTTGTGACTTTCTAACATAAATAGTTCTGTGAGGCAAGCATCCAACATACCAAGCCCAATTTTGTTTGAATTGCACTCTAGGAACAGAAAAATACAAGAGTGATAATAATGCTTGTTAACTAGACACAATTCAGAAATAACAATTCTCTTTCATTTTCAGTTGGTTAGAATATGAACATACGATAGGAGAAAACAAAACATGGTCATTTAAATCTCTTCTTGTGGTATTCATGTTTGTATTTTTGTGTATTATAATCCCATGGTATCAGCTGCATATAACTGCTTACTATCTATTCCAGTTAAGTAAATTCTGCTTTCTTGAGTGTTAACTACTCATGGACCCATTCTGATGACTCTGGGGTGAATTTTCCCGCTTCAGTGAACACAGTAATAAGGCAGACTCTCTATACCACGTACTAATGGAATTAAGACACCAAGAGCATGGCATTCTAAATCTTTGGAAGCAGAAAAATACAGTCAACCAAATGTTATCCTCTAATTGGAAGATAACCCAAAAACATGAGGGTTTATTCTAGAATCATTTCACACACACACACACACACACACACACAAAATCATTATATATATATATACTATATATATCATTATAATATATACATATTTATACATATATACAGACATATATACAAACACATATTTACCTACATATATATGCACACACACCCATTCTATTTGTGTATGTATAGATATACCCATTTATATGTTTTTAAAATGATACATTTAAATATATATGCCTGTATATTATTCATATAGCTTTGTATTCCTGTTCTGCTTCTCTTTCTCTCTATCTTCATACTCTTTGTCCCTATAAATATTTTATATTCTTTTAGCTGTGCATTCAAACTGATTTTCTCAGAGAATAATTACAATTTCAGAAAGTACAGGAAAATTAGGCATAAACGTCTTGGTCTGAGGGACCTGGATGTACTCAGTGCATAAACTATATATTTGAGAGACTGTTTGTTAAGTAAGGGAAAAGTTTCTGGATTATTCCCCCAGTGTACTTGAGACTAAATTGCATTTCTAGAGGATGGGGAAATATAGGAAGGAAAGATACAGAGATTTGGATAAGAGGACTGTGCTTTTCTAACTTTGGGTCAGTCTGGAAGAGAGGGACAACAGAAACTCAGGGGGGTTTAGAGATTTCTCAATGCTGAGAAAATCTGTGCCCTTTCCTAAGAAAAGTACAGGAAGGTAGGAAGACCTAGATTAGTAATGGCTGTATGCTATATCTAAGCAAATGGTCTGAGTCAGCCACACAGAGCTCTCCTGGGTCTCAACACGGAAGTAGTCTAATAAATTCCATGTTCCTGTGAGTGGAATGAAATAGCTAGTGTCTCTGAGTTTTCTATGAATCAGCCTTGGCATAGGAATAGAAAAATGCACTGTGTACAAGAAGGACAAAGAATTGACCTGAGAGAGAGTTAGACACAAAATAATCTGCATACAAATGGTGATCAGTGTGACTTCTGAGTATAGTCCAGACATAGAATGGGGAGCCCTTAGCAGATGTAGGCGTGAGTCAACAATGACCTAGCTCAGATGGCCTCCTTATGTCTTTGGGTTATGTCAAACCCCAGAACTTTAATGCAAATGAGAGAAGTGGAGAGGACCCTAAATTGACTTAAATTATTATTCTACCTTGCAGAAATTAAGATTATTACAAAGAAATACATTATATTTTGTAGATGTTGAATTTGTATACTTAGGTTTGTTTCTTTAATTTATAGGTACCATGTTAGAGATGCATAAATTACCTCTTATGACAATGAAAGATTTCACTTGGGTTAGACTTGTCAGATAAAACCAAATTGCCCAGTTAAATTCAAATTTCAAATACACAGTGGGTTTTTTAATATATATGACAAATACCACATGTGACATAATTGTGCTAAAAATATTGGGACTTTAAATTTAAACTTAACCAGTAGTTCTGTTTTTTGTTTGCTGAACTGACAACCCTAACTTGGGTAAGTTATCCAGGCATTGGAAACCTAATCTTTGATAGGCCAAAGCTCTTTAGAAATGAATTACAACTTGCATGTTCTTCACGTGTACCCCAAAACCTAAAATGCAATTATATATATAAGAAATGAATTACAACTTCTTGATGCAAATCATTCTAAAATGTTTTATATACTTTCATTACTTTAAAAGTATACTGTAGGTAAGCTTAAGTTGAATTTTTAGACTATAATTATGAAATTTTGGGCTACATATTTCTTTCTAAAAAGATTGATTGATTATAATAGCATATTAAGGAAATAGAGTCTTAGAAAATGGAGAGTAATTAGAAATGGAAAAGAAGTCCGTTCTTCCTCCCCATTCCTAATATACCCTCTCTAGTTCAGACAAAAATAGCATTAGTTATTAAAAACTATTAAAGCAATGTTGGCAATATTCAGTTTCTGGTGAAATTTAGGGTGTGGCAAATGAAGTAAAAGGTGGCTCATGTTTATTGTGTCATGTGAGATAATAGTGCCACCAGAAAAGCTAACTTTCAGGAGGGAGAATAGTTTGTTGGTAAGATAATGAATTTATTTTTAGACATTTGAAGTTGGTATGCCTTTGGGCCATTAGAGAGAGAGATACCTAGACTACAATTTGTGAGAAAGTTGTGAGTTCTGGAGAATGGTAGATAGATTAGAGAGACAGAGAGAGAGAGAGAGAGAGAGATGATATAGATAGATAGATAGATGATAGATAGATAGATAGATAGATAGATAGATAACTGTATAAATAATCTTTATACTTCAACATTTATGTAGCAGTTGGAAACATGGTTTCATTAATTAGGTCAACAAGAATACTATTCAGAGTGAGCTTAGAGGAAGGCAGAGCAAGTTTAGGCCATAAAGGAAACATAAGAAAATAAGGAAAAAATAAAAGGGGAAGTAGAGTGCATTTTTATTGTGACTAAGGGAGTTTTAAGAAAGAAGGTATGATCAGCAAAGTCAAATGACAATATTCAAATATTTTAAACTACAAAAATGATCATTTTATGTGGCTCACACTAGTAAGCCTAATAAGTTAGGAGCAAATTGGTTTTGACAATTTGATAGACCATTGGGGGCAATTTTTCTTGAGCATGGGGGATAAGACCAGATTGCTTTAGGTTGGAAACAATGAAAGCGATATGTGGCAAAAGCAAACATTTTCAGGAGATGGTAATATACAAGAATGGATGGTAGTATATGTTCCATCCTTCAGCACGAATGCAGGTCCTAGATTCTGTCAGAGTACTAGATTCCAGACAGTAGAGAAGCAAACTGGGAAGCAAAAGCAATAATTTGTTTGTGCAGACTATGTAGATTATAAAACCCAAAGCTCAACTTGTCAATTTGGGATATGTGAAATATTAAGTCTAAGAAAACAGGGAAAGGTTAAGAGCCGGAACCTAAGAAAATATTTGCAGCAGTCAATCAGAAGTAGAAAGTAGGTGGGAAAGCTCAACCTTCTTATGATGCTGGGGACTTAACGGCAAGAAGCCTTTATCCTAGGTAAAGGGTGAGCGGTTCAGGAGGCTTAGCCAGTCAAGAAAGTTTGACATAAATAGAAGCAAGATCAAATGAGGGATTATGTTTTTACTTTTTAATGGAAAACCATTGAACATTTATATAGAATAAAATGAATTAATTATATAAAAGGGAAGAGAACATCAATAGATATTAATCCTAGGGGAAGCAGGTGAAAATGAGGTCAAGGGCAGTGATTAAGTGATTACTTTAATAAAGGGTAAGGGATACCTCTTCTTCCAAGACAGGAAGCTATGTGATGATTGGGAATCAAAATACATTTGAGGTTTTGGATATAGAATATTGCTATAGATTATACTTGTCAATTTATGAGTTTTCATAAAGTCAGAGACCAGATTACTGTTGAGAGAAAAGGGTCTCCTTTTGTTGAGTAAGGGGCTTGAATAGAGTTGTAAAGTCTTGGAATAGAATTGCAGTCTGCAGGATACGTTGATGAACAAGTAAAACGTAAATGATTAGTGGGCATTTCTGGGTGCTCACTGGTGGGCATTTCTGAGTGCTCATTCTGGGTGCTCACTATGAAGGATTGTGTCATTACAAATTCATGGTGATCAACCACTAGTGCTCACCGCTAGAGGTTTGTCACCGTGAATTGTAATGACACAATCCTTCATAGCTGTGTATTTTTTCATATTTACTGCATATTACAAGTGGAGAAGGTAGGCTTTAGAATGATTTCAGTGTTGGGGTTTTGCTAGGCTGATGTAAAAGAGTATGAGAGTATCCGAGTTTATAAAATTTGTTTTTCAGAAGATCAAGCATCAAATCTGGATAAACTGTGAAAGGTAGCCCTTGATGGGCATAAATAAAGGTGAAAGATAAGAGGAAATATGAACTCAAAATTTCAATGAAGTCAAAGATTAAAAGTGACACGGTGGACAAAGAACCAAAAGATTCAATGAAATTGGAATCATTGTTAAAAATCAATATTACAAAGATAGAACCATTTTAGTTGATGACAGGAATGGATGACCAAACTGAAGACAGGCTTGAATGGAGATCATCAGCGTTGAGGTCAAATAATGATCAAGTCAGTGTATGTTCTTATGGGCATTGAAATCACTCATATTGATGGCAGAATTAAGATGGATACATGGAATGAATCATGGTATGTAAGTGTTTAAAGAATATGGAGGAGTGACCACAAGTTTGTAAAGATCAGAAATCAGGAGGGACCAAGATTGCTCAATGAAATTATAAAAATCTTAGATTTAAAGGAAGGAAGAAGAGGAATTATAGAAACAGATTTAAAAAATGAGGGGAACTCTATTTCATTTTCTGATTTGAGGGTCTATGGACAGTGAGAGAATGGTTACATTTTATTGGAGATAACTCAGGGGAGCTATGTTTTCCAGAGAAAGCCTGGTTTTAGCTATGGCCAGCAAATGAATAAATAATTTAGGGAGGAGCTAGGATTCCACAGTGCACAGAAAAAAGGATGGATATCATTGAACAGATTGGGGATAAGAATAGAGGAGATTATTACAGTTTGGGAGGTTATCATAGTTGAGAGATGTAAAGAATTGGGCTCTTAATTGCCTTGCTGTTTTAAACATATCTCTAAGGAAGAGTTTCAGTGGTGTTGAAAACTGAGGCTTCAGGAGCCTGTGAAAAAAATTGCCAGCAGCTAGGTCTGCATTGTAGGTGGAGTAGGGCAGAGCTGGAAGAGATATCAGTGGCTAAAGACTGTCTGTAGGTGCTGAAACTGCCATAGGACCAAGTCAAGCGGCCAGAGAGGCAATAAGGAACAACCCCAGGGGGTGAGAGGCCTTATGTGCTTCACAGTACATAGATACTTTACAAAAGCACACATAAATATCTTTTTATTTATAAATGAAATTTTAATTATCTTATTACTTCATTAATGCACATTTATATATGTTCAGTCATTTTTCAAGTTGTGAAAAATGTTTTTATTTCTCAGAGGCTGTGCATAACTAAAACAAAAATGGGAAAAATAAAAATATCCACCAGTGGTTGAATCCACATCACAAAAACAGCCTGATTTGCTTGAATATTTTTTTATATTGAACAGGCTATCCTATTTTTTATATTTTGGCTTTAGTATATAACCAAGAACACCTAAGTGGAATTAATGCACACAGCATGAGGAATTTTACTGCCTCATTCAAATGGGAAACTGACTTGCCCTGACTTTTTTAATAGGGCATGGTGATAATTGGTAAAGTGGTGTGGTGGCAGGTTTATCCAGCTGGTCACCTGCCTTGAGAACAGCTTTCCTATTAAAGTTAATCCATCCATGAAGGACCTTTGAATGTGTTGTTTCTGCAGGGTGGGTGCTCTGCTAATGCATTCTGCTCAAACCCCAAATAAAGAAACGCTTGAGTTATTTTTGATTCAAAGCAAGCAAAGGGTGATAAGCAACTGCCTGTACAATTGGAGCATATGCTTGCTGAGTTCTAATTCTCTTTTTGCTTTGAGACCAGATGCTATATCCTAGTAATTCCCAAACCTGGCTGATCTTCAGAATCATCTAGGGAGCTTTTAAAAATGCCAGTATCTGGGCCTCTCACTCAGAGATTTCGATTGATTATATTTTGGCTGGAGTATAGAAATCGGCTTTTAGAATATGCTTCAGATAAACATTTCACATTTGGGGATCACTGCTCAATATCAGGGTCTTACAACCTTGATATGAAGATTGTGGTGTTGAGGGGAACTTTTCCTATGATTCATACACATCACTCATTGCCAAGCCCCTAATTCCCAAATGACAATGATTGCCCTAGACCACTTATTAGACGTATATATATTTATTCACATGATAGGTATGCTTTAGGATTGGATTGACTACAAAAGTGTAAAAGGATAAATGAGAAAATGCTTGGCTCTTTGATAAGATACAGAACTGGGACCTCTACCTTCCCCTGCCAGACTTAAACTTCAGTCCTCTTGACCAAGAAATTACCCTATATACTTTAAAACCTGTGCCTAATATTTCCCCAACAGTAGAATGGTGTATAAAAATTACGAATGGGTCACCTACCAGTAGGGATGTTTGTAAGAGCAGTGTTCATGTATGAGAGGCTGGTACCATGACTAGATGTTCTTTAATAAGTGATTAGCTCAGGAGCATGTGTATAAAGAGAGAGAATACACATTAGAATATGGTGAGAAAGCACAGGTTCAATAACTTGAGCAAAAGTAAAGAATGAAGTCACTGGGTTTTGGCCAAATAATTGGTAGCAAATGTACCAAGGGTGAAGAAAAGCCAGTAACATGATGATCAGAAGTGAGCCAGGATACCACAGAGTAAGAAGGGCATTTCAAGAACTAATTCTGCTTACTGTATAACAGCACTATTATTAAACACTGCTCAGTAGATTTCTTAGATTAGGTCAAGGATTCATGAATGACTCATTATAGATGGTGAAGAGTCCTGCCATGCAGACTAATTACATATTTTACCATTCATTTCCTTCTGCCATGAAGTGGTCACATGGAGATATCAGGTATATTCTACGGTGAATATATGTGGGGTTTCTTGTCACCTAGCATTGACCAACCTCATTTAGTAATGACATTCGGATATTCTCTGAAGAATTGCCCCTTCCTAGGTATACACATGAATCAGTCTCTGCTCATTAGGTTATTATACTTTTATGGTTACAGTGATGGTCCTGTTACCAGTTAGATTGATGAGAACTCAATTCTCAGCCAATTGTTAGAATATTAATGAAGGAGACATGCTTTCCATAGGAGCTTCCAGGAGGATTGGATAAAAGCCTGAAACATCTGGCAGTCATCTTGCTGTAAGGAAAAAAAAAAAAAAAACCTACCCATAAATGGAGCCACTATGAAGAAAACAGAGCCAGTACTTTTAGCTCCTGAATCCAGCCATTTCACTGATTGATATGACCTGGACTTTCTAGAGATGTGAGGTGATAGTCTCAATCTCTCTCTTACTCCCTCTCTCTATCATTTTTAATTAAGTCAATTTGAATTGGGTTTTCTCTTCTTTTCTTTTTTTTTTTTTTTTTTTTTTTGAGACAGAGTCTGGCTCTGTTGCCCAGGCTGGAGTGCAGTGGCACGATCTTGGCTCATTGCAACATTCACCTCCCAGGTTCAAGTGACTCTCCCGCCTCAGCCTCCCAAGTTGCTGGGACTACAGGCATGCACCACCATGCCCACCTAGTTTTTGTACTTTTAGTAGAGGTGAGGTTTCACCATGTTGGCCAGGCTGGACTCGAACTCCTGACTTCAAATGATTCACCCACCTTAGCCTCCCAAAGTGCTGCGATTATAGGCGTGAACCACTGTGCCCAGCCAGGATTGGGTTTTCTAATACCTTAAACAAAAGAATAATTGTTAACGTTTCCTGATAGAGAAAGCTATTTACTTATTCAAAACTAGGTTTGCTTATGATTCAAATTTAGCGTATATGAAGAGTAAGCCTTTAGAAGATTGCTGATAATAACAATTTGTTGAAAAAATTGGATTCAAGTAAAAGTATTTGAAATAGTTAGGAGAGATATCTGCCAAAATATATTTAAAATTTACAAGTAGCAAAGAAACAAAGAGGAAAAGTGGGATTAGAAATAGAAACAGAAGAGGATAAGAAGGAGAGTCTCACAGAGACTTGGAATTTCCTGATAGGAAAACGCTAATGACATATATGGCAACTTGAAACCATGTAACCAATGATAACTTACTTTTCTAAATGTAATAGCTATTTATCCCAGTTCTTGCCTTTCAGATTTAAAGATAGAAAAGAGTCAGGAAAATACATAATATACTTTCTGATTAATAACTGTCTATGAACTAAAATGAACAGATAAATGAGAAAAAGTCAAAAGTCTTGGAAATATTGGTAGATAGCAAATTTTCTAAAGTTTCTGAAATAGCATAAAAATTTTATTTTATTCATTTGATTTTAGCTGTTTTAATTCTTCTCCAGAGGCTGGAGCAATCTCCCTACAACTACTAAGTGTGAAAATGTCAGATCCAGTCTGAACTTGGAGAGGTATTTGCACAGGGCCAAGACAACATGGTGGAAAGGGGAGATTGATTGGTGGGCGATGAGAAATGTGGCTCAGTTAAACTCAGTTAATCCATTCCTTACCCTACTCGAGCTGTTGCTCAATTAATAACTTGTAGCAGAAGTCTCAGCTTGAGGCTATGCCATGTTCATTTCTGGGGATCAGGCCTATCTGTACATATCTGAATAATTGGTAAGAAGCCTAGCAGATGCTTATTTATATGCAACATTGATAACCCACGCGGGAGAGAATTCATTTTATAGTGTGCCTCAGTGAATCTGGTGATTTGGGGAAGAGAGATTCTGAGTCAGCTATGGCGGAGTCACTGCATCTACTCTCCACTTGCCAACAATGGCTGTACCTTAGAAGTATAAAGGCATATAGGTACAAGTTAAAAAGCCTATTATATTTAAAAACTCAATAAAAAAAAGTAAGCTACGAGCAGAACAATTTCATTAAGTTTCTTAAGAAGTGTGACTCAAATAGATACAGGTGTTCTTTTCCATTTCACCACAATCTACAGAGCACCAGGCAATTTCAGTGGTGCAAGAAGTATATCTATGGCAACAATGCCTTACAGAAGACAACCATGGTATCAAGCAGAGACACATTGACATGGCAGAGAGAATGGCACTCAGCAGCAGCAGTAGTAGTGTGGTTAGCAAAATTAGAGTTACTGATCAGAAGAGATACCTGTGGCCAGAATAGTGGCGCTGCCTAATGTGCGTGGCTGAACTTGGCAGAAGACAAAGCAACATCTACCACACTCACTCATGCTGAAGAGGAACAGCAGGACATGGTAAAGGTCGAGGTATTGTCCTGAGGATGGATTAGAATCCAACTGAAACAGTTGTAATAACAATTGTCAGAGCTGTTCGGTCTGAGGTTTATGGGCAGAAACAGACATGCATACATCACCCTCTCCCCAATACACACTGGCATTTAAAGGGTTAATTTCTAGTGTGCTTCTAACTTGCGGTCCTGTTACAAAGTAAATTTTTGTTTCTAAGAGTATTGAAAGGCAAAGTTGACCCCTGGACCCATAAAAATTAAGTGCTGATTTTAAAACCATTTAGACAAACTGTTGCCAGCAGTAGGGGTAGGAGGCTCCAGGAGCAATGAAAAAACTGTTTCTTTCATTCCCTGATTTCCTGGGGCAATGCATTCACATAATGCCATTTTGACATTGCAGAGACAAGTCTATTAAAATATAAATTATGGTTACTTGGTGTCTTATGTTTGTCCATTTAGCATAATAGTTGCAATTGACCTAAATAGCAGATAGTACATTTTATTCTAAGTGTTTGAAATTAAAATAGATTGAATGATTTTCTTGTATATATCATTGTTGAAGTTTTTGTTACACTCTGAATTAATACAAATAGCAGTAATAACACAACTGGATGCACCTAACATGTATTATTGGATTTATCCCAAGCTGCTTTTTCATAATTGGACATTTCTATCCATGTAACTGAAACTCAGTATTGTTTTTAATGTTTTAAAATTAGAATGTTTTAAGAATCAAACTTGCAGAAATATAATCAAGATAGCAGGTGGAGTGAGAGAGTGTGGTAGCCTGTAAAATAAGATTTTTCCATTTTTCTGAAGGATATTTTGGCTATGTATAGCAAAAGCCATAAAATCTACATACCATCTTATCTAGCAATTAGCTTTTTAGGATTTCTTTTAAAGACAATGTTGAGGTTGTACACAAAGATTTAACTAATTTTTGTTTATTACAACATTATATAGCAAAATGTGGAAATAATATAAATATATAATAGGGATTTAGAGTTATAAAACATCATACAATCACATAGTAAATGATTAGGTAAATTTTGAATCAGTTTGATTACTTTTTTAAGTTTATACTAAATTGCAAATACAGAAATATCACACAGAACATGTATAATGAAATCATAATGTTTTAAGTTGAAGACCATAATGTTTTAAGTTGAAGACCCCAGGAAGCCTCCTTGTGCTCCGTCCCAATCACATCCCTCGATTTCCTTAAATAACCACTATTTTAAATTTTGCAGCAATAAATTCTTTGTGGCTTTATTGATTTTATCACCCAAGTCTTCATTCCCAGACACCACTTTCAGTCTTGATCATTAATATAAACAAAAATATAAAACTATTTCCATATCTTTTAAGTCTCTTGCAATCTGTAAATTTCTCTGGTGTCTTGCATTTCTTATTAAAAAAAAATGTTGAAGACCCCAAAACATTTTGACCTGCAGAGTTTTCCATGGTCCGGGTTTTGTAGACTGAATATTCTTTGTGCACTTCTACTCGTTATTCTGCCCTCTGTATTTTCTGCAAACTAGCAGCTAGACCCAGAAGCATATCAAGTTCATGTCTGATCTCTTTGGCAAGACTAAAGAGAGTAGCATGTTCTTTCATTAACAGGTCAGGTAGTTCCACATTTTATGATTCTAAAGCTACTGATGATTACACTTAGAACTGTTAATTATTTGGAGATATAAATTAGTCACATTCTAATTACATAAATTCTTTTTAAATCGAGTAATTGAAAAACTAATATAAATACATGATTTATCTTATCTACTATTTGGTTATCAAGTAATACTATTCCTATAAGAAAAGGAGGATTATCTCCCTTATTTGCCAGTTTTTTTTATTTTTATTTATACTTGTTTTTAGAAAGTGATTTATTTTAAAGAGAGAGAGAAACAGGAGAAGGAGAGAGAAAGAAACAGCTAACTCTCACACTGAGTGAGAGAATCCAGAAAAATGGAATCCAGGAGAGGAAAGCAGCTTCCACACAGAGTGGAAGGGAATAGAGGGATGGAGCTTAGGAGTGGAAGACAGGCTTCCACAAGAGCGTGTGAAAGGGGACCCCAGAGGGAAAATCCACGATAGAGAAAAACAAAGCGAGTGTTCCACAAAGCGAGTGTTCATGGAAGGGGATCCATACAAGGAGTCCCTTATTTGCCAGTTTTTAAGCTTACCATCCACTGTACCTTTTGCCGGTATTTAATCTTAATTATAAAAGAAATTATGTATTTGATAATCAACATCAGTGCTCATTTCAATGTCTCTCCAATCATTTTGGTTATCTAAAGTGCTTCCTCAAAAAGAAAGTTCTCATGAGAAAAGTAATTCTTCTTTGCTTGTTGATAACAGATTGTGTATATCCTTTATAATTAAAAGTTAGTTTTGCTGGATATAAATCTTGCTCATGTTTTCTTTCCTTCCGTCTTTTAATTATGCATTTCCATTTTATTTTGCCATAAATCATTGTGCTGAAAAATCAGATTGTAATGTGAGGCTTTTTCTAATATGTCACACACTCTCTTTTTTCCTAGATAACCAAAGATTTTTGTTTGTTTTTTTTTAAGTCTAGGAATTGTACTAAATATGTCTTGCTGTTCATCATTCTGGATTGATATTCTCAAGTATATGATATGCTTATAAAATCATTTTTGATTTTAGAAAACTTTTGGAATTATAGTTTTTATCATTTGCCATTCCTTTGTATTGATTTGGCTTTCATCTTTAGAGATTCTTAAACATTTACCACTCTTTCTAGAGCCATTTCTATCTGTTTTTCTTTGCAACTTAATAAAAGTCCTCTTATTGATCTTAGACGTTTTACTTATAAAAGTGTATTTATTCAATTTTGTGTTCTTTCTTTTGAAGCCATTTTATGAATTATTTTTCTTTTGATTTCTAATTCCTTCCTAAGTTCTGAACATTTCTGAGATTTAATTACTGCTTTGTTTACTGCTTATTTTTAAAATTGGCAGATAAAATTGTATGTATTACTGCATATAACATGTTTTGAAATATATATATACATTGTAAGAATGACTAAATGTAGCTAATTAACATTTGTATTACTTCACATAATTATCATTTTTGTGGTGATAACACTTTAAAACCTACTCAGCAATTTACAAGAATACATTACATTGCAAACTATAGTCAACATGTTGTACCATACATTTCTTGAACTTATTTCTCCTGTTTAACTGAAATTTTGTATCCTTTGACAAGCATCCCTCTAAACTCCCCCATCTCTAGCCATTCCTGGTAATCACCATTCTACTCTTCTATGAGATCAACTTTTTTAGATTCCATGTAAGTGAGATATCATTCCATATAAATGAGATTATGTCGTATTTGTCTTTCTGTGCCTGGTTTATTTCACTTAACATGAGGTCCTCCGGGTTCTTCCATGTAGTCACAAACTATAGCATATCCTTTTCTTTAATAACTTAATAGTGTTTCATTATGTATATATGCCATATTTTCTTAATCCATTCATCTGTTGATGAATACTTAGGTTGATTTTCTGTGTTTTTGCTATTGTGAATAGTGCTACAATAAATACGGGAATGCAGATCTCTCTGCAACTTACTGATTTCATTTTCTTTAGGGATATTCCCAATAGCGGAATTGCTGGAGCAAATGATAATTCTACTTTTACATTTTTGAGGAACCTCTACACTGTTTTCTATAATGGGTGTACTAATTTATGTTCCTGCCAACAGTGTGCGAATGTTCCCTTGTATTCATATTATCAACACTTGTCATCTTTTGGTTTTTTGATAACAGCCATTTTTAACAGATGTGAGGTAATAATTCATTGTGGTTTTAATTTTCATTTCCCTGTGATGGTCAGTGATTTTGAGCTTTTTGTTTTAAAAGTACCTTTTGGTCATTTGTATGTCTTTCTTTTGAGAGTTGTATATACAGGCTCTTTGCCCATCTTTTAACCATGTCGTGTTTATTTGCTATTGAGTTGTTTGAGTTCCTTAAATATTTTGGATATTAACCCCTTGTCAGATGCAGAGTTTGCACATATTTTTGACACAGGATTTTTCTCAGCCACTTTACTAACTGGGAATCTCTAGCTGACAGCACCCCAACCTGGGCCTCACTTGGGCATGCTACCTGCCACAGGAGGTGGCCTGCTCACATGGCCCACCCAGGCCACACCTGGATTGTGCAGCAGCTCAGCTTGCCTGTGTTATAGCTCATATCCGCATTTGGTGATTCCCAAGTTCTTGTCTTATATCCAAGAAGAATGAGGATATGCTGACGAATGAAGGGTAAGGAGGGCAAAGAATAATTTTATTGAGTGATGACATAGCTCTCAGACAAAAGGGGATATGGGAGTAGTCCTCCATCCACAATCAGGTGATTTATCTCACAGTGTTCCTGAGTCCAGGGCTTTTATGGGGTCAGAATAGGGGAGTGGCAGTCCATAGACAGCACTGGAAAAGGTAACATTTGATCGGTTAAAAAGCATTATTCAGAAAGAACCAATCAGGAAAGAACAGGCAAATAGGAATAGAAGTTCTCACTCTGGGTTGTGGGTTTCAGGCTGTTTTAGGCTCAAAGGTGGGGTTTCACTGGGGACCCACCCTTATCTCCCTATGATTTGTCCTACTCCTGTCACTATCATTTTACTCCATTTTGTTGGTTGTCTCTTCATTTCCAGATTTTCTGATTATTATTTCTGTTGGTCTTTTATATTTTATGTTACTTTCTTAATTTGAAAATTGTGCCATCTTTGCATCTCATGATAAATCAGTAGATAGATTTAAGCTGCTCTTGACACACACACACACACACACACACACACACACACACACACAAACACACACAAACGTAACTATATGAGATGATAGGTATGTTAATTTGCTTCACTATAGCAATTATTGCATTACCCATATGTATCCCATAATATCATGTTTGTATACCTTAAGTATACACAACAAAATTTATTTTTTAAAAAGTGATAAAATTGTATACATCACAGAAGAAAAGGGAGGAAAAAGTTCTAATGTCACATGAAAGAGTCTTTATGGCTTAGGATAAATTTTATGTTGGCAGCAGCATCATACATGATCTTACCAATATCTCAAGTTCCTTAGAAACAAGTATTTATCGCTATGTTTTCTAAAGATTAATAACTTTCATGGACTCCCATGTCTTATTTATCTTCATAATTCTCCCAACACTTAAATATGTAATAAGGAATTCAATAAATTGAATTGATATAAATTACACTGTGACATCTGCATGAAGCTGTTGCTTTCATGTATTTATCTTTTTCTATTCCCTTCAGGCACATATTGCTCTTACCTTTTTACAATTTTTTTCTCATTTCAGGCTCTTCTGAAACATTCCTCCTTACTATTATCTTCCCTTTTCAGGTTGTGTTAATATTTCGTATTTAAATTTAGATTTAATGCCTTATATGTAGTTGTTTGGGAAATAGCTTTCATGGAAGCAGATTATACAACAAAAGTTGTTTTATTTTTTGACAAGGAAAGTTTATATATCTATAGTGGCCTTAAACTATAGTGTTATAATTCACTTTTTAAACATTAAAAAAATACCCAACATACTATTTGTTTGGAATCAAGGAAATTAACTTGGTGGGTTAATTTATTACATATCTTGGAATATACTGAATAAATTCATATTCTCTAAATTCCCAATAGATTGAGTTTATTTTTTAAAAAATGCAATATAAATACAATGGTCTCTGTTTTAGAATTCAGATGTATAGTGTATCTGAGCTATTATAAGGTACAAAACAGATAAGGATGACTTTGCAAAAGCAATATAAGGCTATATATTTTACTTTATAGGGAAAGTTCTTTCTTCTAGATAAAGAGAGCCATACAGACAACAGTAATTAACTACTTTATCTGCTTTTATCTGTACTTCATAGCTGATGAACAATGAAGACAAACTTGGGTATGGCAGATGCTCTACTTATAGGAAATGAGAGAGTGTTTTATAAACCAAATAATATTTAACAGGGAAAAAATATACAGGAGCTTAGAGTCAATTAGAAATCAATCGAAGGAGATAATGAGACAACAATTAACTAATGGTACATATTATAGAGCTACTCGTTAGTCATATACAGCATTCTTGAGATCACAGAGGATAAGTATTTGAGGTAATAGATATATAACTAGTTTCATTTAATTATTCCACATTATACTAATAAATTATAACATTACTTTATATCCCATAAATTTATACAATTTTAAATTATCAGTTTATAGTAATAATTATTTGCAATTTTTTACATAAAGAGTTAAGATCTTTCTGCAATGTCTATATATTTAAAAAATGATTTTTCTTGTGACATCTAGATACTAAATATTGCAAGCCTCTGGCATAAAGCACCTGTTTTTTTTTTTTTCTGGCTAAATTTGAAATCAAGAATATGTTATACTGATGTACTTACAATGTTTTTTCCCATGCCAATATTAAGCTCATAGAATGTATTTTTTTTTTCTGTTTTTCTTACCATGGTCCATTAATTTTTGAGAATGAATAAGAGAACATTTGCCATATTACACATCATATTCTTGCTTTCGTGTTTCTTTTTTTCAGGACCAATTGAAGTACCTGAAATATATTAATTCTCTGCTAACTGCAGCAAACCAAGTTTTCATTTTCTTAGCTGTTTTCTGGTCATCTTACATTAGGACCATTAATATTAAGAACTTATCTACCTATTGATTGCAATAACATTAGATAGACATATGAGACACATGATATCCAAAATAAAATAAAATGAAATATTCATGCAAAATTGAACAATAAGAAATAAAGCAAGTTCTTAACCACCTACAAACAGACTTAGACTCCCACGCAATAATAGTGGGAGACTTTAACACGCCACTGTCAATATTAAACAGATCGATGAGACAGAAAATTAACAAGGATATCCAGGACTTGAACTCAGATCAGTACCAGGTGGACCTAATAGACATCTACAGAAATCTCCACCCCAAATCCACAGAATATACATTCTTCTCAGCACCGCATGGCACCTACTCTAAATTTGACCACATAATTGTAAGTAAATCACTTCTCAGCAAATGCAAAAGAACAGAAATCGTAACAAACAATATCTCAGACCACAGGGCAATCAAGTTAGAACTCAGAATTAAGAAACTAACTCAGAACCACACAGCTTCATGGAAACTTAACAACTGGCTCCTGAATGGCGACTGGATAAACAATGAAATGAAGGCAGAAATAAAGATGTTCTTTGAAACAAACGAGAACAAATACACAACTACCAGAATCTCTGGGACACATTTAAAGCAGTGTTTAGAGGGAAATTTATAGCAATAAATGCCCACCAGAGAAGCGAGGAAAGATCTAAAATTGACACCCTATCGTCAAAATTGAAAGAGCTAGAGGAGCAAGATCACAAAAACTCAAAAGCTAGCAGAAGACAAGAAATAACTAAGATCAGAGCAGACCTGAAGGAGATAGAGACACAAAAAAACCCTTCAAAAAAATTAGTAAATCCAAGAGCTGGTTTTTTGAAAAGGTCAACAAAATAGACTGCTAGCTAGATTAATAAAAAAGCAAAGAGAGAAGAATCAAATAGATGCAGTAAAAAATGATAAAGGGGATATCACCACAGACTCCCCAGAAATACAAATTACAATCAGAGATTACTACAAAAAACTCTATGCACATATACCAGTAAACCTGGAAGAAATTGATAAATTCCTGGACACTTGCACCTTCCCAAGCCTAAGCCAGGAAGAAGTTGAAACTCTGAACAGACCAATAACAAGGGCTGAAGTGAGGCAGCAATTAATAGCCTACCAACCAAAAAACTCCAAGTCCAGATGGATTCACAGCTGAATTCTACCAGACATACAAAGAGGAGCTGGTACCACTCCTTCTGAAACTATTCCAAACAATACAAAAAGAGAGAATCCTTCCCAAATCATTTTATGAAACCAACATCATCCTGATACCAAAACCCGGCAGAGACTCACCAAAAAAAGAAAACTTCAGGCCAATATCCATGATGAACATAGATACAAAGATCTTCAATAAAATACTAGCAAACTGATTGCAACAGCACATTAAAAAAGAAAATTTCAGGCCAATATCCATGATGAACATAGATGCAAAAATCTTCAATAAAATACTGGCAAACCAACTGCAATATCACATCAAAAGGCTTATCCATCACAATCAAGTAGGCTTCATTCCAGGGATGCAAGGCTGGTTCAACATACACAAGTCCAGAAATGTAATCCACCACATAAACAGAACCAAAGACAAAACCCACATGATTATCTCAATAGATGCAGAGAAAGTATTCGACAAAATTCAGTAGTCCTTTATGCTAAAAACTCTCAATAAACTACGTATCGATGGAACATATCTCAAAATAATGAAAGCTATTTACGACAAATCCACAGCTAATATCATACTGAATGGGCAAAAACTGGAAGCATTACCTCTGAAATCCGGCACTAGACAAGGATACCCTTTGTCACCACTCCTATTCAATAAAGTATTGGAAGTTCTAGCCAGAGAAATTAGGCAAGAAAAAGAAATAAAAGGCATTCAATTAGGAAAGGAGGAAGTCAAATTGTCTCTATTTGCAGACAACATGATTGTATATTTAGAAGACCCTATGATCTCAGCCCAAAATCTCCTTAAACCGATAAGCAACTTCAGCAAAGTCTCAGGATACAAAATCAATGTGCAGAAATCACAAGCATTTCTATACACCAATAAAAGACTAAAAGGGAGCCAAATCATGAGTGAACTCCCATTCACAATTGCTACAAGAGAATAAAATACCTAGGAATACAACTTACAAGCTGTAAAGGATCTCTTCAAGGAGAACTACAAACCACTGCTCAAAGAAATAAGAGAGGACACAAACAAATGGAGAAATGTTCCATATGGTTAGGGAGAATCAATATCATGAGAACGGCCATACTGAACAAAGTAATTTATAGGTTCAATGCTATCCCCACCAAGATACCAATGACCTTCTTCACAGAACTGGAAAAAAACACCTTAAACTTCATACGGAACCAAAAGAGAGCCTGCATAGCCAAGACAATTCTAAGCAAAAAGAACAAAGCTGGAGGCATCATGCTACCTGATTTCAAACCATACTACAAAGCTACAGTAATCAAAACAGCATGGTACTGGTACTAAAACAGAGATATGGACCAATGGAACAGAACAGAGACCTTGGAGGCAATGCCACACATCAACAACCATCTGATCTTTGACAAACCTCACAAAAACAAGCAATGTGGAAAGATTCCCAGTTTAATAAATGGCGTTGGGAAAACTCACTGGCAGTGTGACGAAAGAAGAAACTGGACTCCGTCCTGCCACCTTACACTAAAATTAACTCCAGATGGATTAAAGACTTAAACATAAGACCTAACGCCATAAAAACCCTAGAAGAAAACCTAGGCAAAACCATTCAGGGCATAGACACAGGCAAGGACTTCATGACTAAAACACCAAAGCAGTGGCAACAAAAGCCGGAATAGACAACTGGGACCTAACTAAACTCCAGAGCTTCTGTACAGCAAAAGAAACAGTCCTTAGAGTGAACCAGCAACCAAAAGAATGGGAAAATATTTTTGCAATCTACCCATCTGATAAAGTGCTAATATAGAGAATCAACAAAGAACTAAAACAGATTTACAGGACAAAAACAAACAACCCATCCAAAAGTTGGAGAAGGATATAAACAGACACTTTTCAAAAGAAAACATATATGAGGCCAACAAACATATGAAAAAATGCTCATTATCACCGATTATTAGAGAAATGCGAATCAAAACCACATTGAGATACCACCTCATGCCGGTTAGAATGGGATCATCAAAAAAATCTAGAGACAACAGATGCTGGAGAGGATGTGGAGAAATAGGAACACTTTTACACTGTTGGTGGGAGTGTAAATTACTTCAACCATTGTGGAAGACAGTGTGGCGCTTCCTCAAGGACCTAGAAATAGAAATTCCATTTGACCCAACAATCCCATTACTGGGTATATAGCCTAAGGTTTATAAATCATTCTATTATAAAGACACATGCACACATATGTTCATAGCAGCACTGTTTACAATAATAGCAAAGACCTGGAACCAACCCAAATGCACATTGATGATAGACTGGACAAATAAAATGTGGCACATATACACCATGGAATACTATGCAGCCATAAAAAAGGATGAGTTTGTGTCCTTTGTAGGGACTTGGATGAATCTGGCAACCATCATTCTCAACAAAGTGACACAAGAACAGAAAATCCAACACCACATGTTCTCACTCACCAGTGGGTATTGAACAATGAGAACACATGGACACAGGGAGGGAGCATCACACACTGGTGTCTGTTGTTGGGGGGGACAAGGGAGGCACAGTGGGGTTGTGGGGATGTTGGAGAGGGATAACATGGGGAGAAATGTCAGATGTAGGTGACTGGGGGATAGAGGCGGCAAACCACATTGCCATGTGTGTACCTATACTACAATCCTGTGTGATCTGCACATGTACCTCAGAACCTAAAGTACAATACAAAAATAATAAAATAAGTTAACTCCCATTTCCAAAAAAAAGAAAAGAAAGCATATCACCCAATTTAAAAAAATATGCAAAAGAGTTAAACAGACACCTTTTGTAAAGAATGATAAGTGAAAGGCAATTAAGCCCATGAAAATATTTCACCATTGTCAGCCATTAGCAAGATGCAAAATAAAATTATGCTATGATGAGATAATACTACATAGCTATTAAAATGGCTAAGGTAAGAAAATACTGATTCTTCCAAGTGCAAACAAGTTTGCAGAGCACGTGGAACTCCCACACATTATCAGTAGGAATAAAAAATGTTGGGCCCAAGATGGCGGACTAGAAGCAACTCATATACATCACTCTCATGAACAGGAAATGAGAGGGCTGATGAACACTGACACTTCAGGCCAATTATCTGAGAAACCATGTGAGGATCCATCAAGAAAGCAGGTGGGCACAGACAGCAGATCGGAGTGAAGCTGGGCGACATCCTTTCTGGGCTCAGCATGAAGTCAGGAGAACCTCTCCAACATGGGAAAGGGTGAGTGAATGAGAGATTCCTAGGGTATTCACACTCTTCACAGAGACCTGTGCAAGACTGGGAATAGGAAAATTCACCTGACCCCACTACATCCTAACACCACCCTTCTAGTCTGAAGTAGAGGGCCACCTGGATGTTTTTCAGGGGCAACTCTTGAGTCCAAAGGGCCCTCTACAAGCCTTGGGCCCCAGAGACCAGCACCAATGACATAGCCCTAGTAAAGGACAGAGTCATGGTACCTGGGGGAAGTAAATTTGATCCATCCCTCTTACCTAATGGGACTTGGTGCTAGCTTCCAGTCTAGAGGTCCTGCTTTAGCCTCAACTCAACTGACAGCTGCAGTCTCTTGTTGTCTTGGGAAGCATCTGGATGGCAGGGTGGGTGATCTTACCTACTTCCACTATTGGTGGCCAAGCAGGCAACGTGTGCTTGAGCTTCCAGCTCAGCAGTCCCCCTTCTGTGTAATCTCAGCCAGAGGACACAGCCTCCTGTTGTCCCTGGAAACACTTGAGCTCTAGTAAGTCTAGCCTGCCTTGCTAGTACTGGTGACCCACTCACTCCTACCACCAGTAGCTGGCTAACCCAATTCAGTGTGAACTCAGCTAGTGAATGAAACTTTCTGTTGTCCTAGTAAATGCCTGGACAGCAGGGCAAGTGACCCTATTCACCCCAGCTATTGGTAGCTGAGCAAGCAACATTTTTTAGAGCTTCCAGCTCAGTGTTCCCACTTTGGCCTGAAATTTGTGGGCAGGTGTAATTCTGTGTTTCCCTGGTAAGCACTCAGACAGAGGAAAGAATATTCTTTGAAACCTGGAAAGAATATGGCCTGTCTGCCAATTGCAGCTCCTACCTGAGGGAACCCTGCGGACTAGAACACCCAACAAAAGAAATGTGGGCATGCGGATAGCCAAGATCTAGGAGGAAACAAAAATCAAAGCCAGTGACTATACCTACCTCATACCAGAATCAAAACCCCAAGGGCATCAAAGAAGATAAAAGCAAAAAGCAGACACACACACACACACATCCAAAATATAGAAACATTCAAACAACAGCAACTTAAAAATAGAAGAAAAATCAGTACAGGTAAGAAAGAACCCGTGTTAAGATCTCTGGCAGCTCAAAAGCCAGAATATCTTCTTATTTCCAAATAACCACACCAGTTCCCTAACATTGGTTCTTAACAAGGCTGAAATGGCTAAAACGTCAGAAATGAAATTCATAATGTGGATAGGAATGAAGATCATTGACACTCAGGAGGAAGTCAAAATCCAATCCAAGAAATTTAAAAATCTCATAAAAGAATATAGGAGATGAAAAGTGAAATAGACATGTTTTAAAAAGAACCAAATTGATCTGATAGAGTTGGAAAATTCACTTTAAGAATTTCATAATACAATTGCAAGTATTAACAGCAGAGTAGGTCAAGTCAAGAAAAGAATCTCAGAGCTTGAAGGCTGATTCTCCAAAATAACCCAGTCAGAAAAAATAAAGAAAAAAACAATAAAGAATAATGAATGAAACCTCCAGGAATATGGGATTATGTGAAGAGACCAAATGTATGACACACTGCCTTCCCTGAAAGGGAGAGAAAGCAAACAACTTAGAAAACATATTTAAGAATATCATCAATGAAAGTTTCCCCAGTCTTGCTAATGAGGCCAACATTCAAATTCTGGAAATGCATAGAACTCCTGTGAGATATTAAATAAGATGACCATTCTTAAGATAATAGCAGATTCTCCAAGGTCAAAATGAAAGAGAAAATGTTAAAGGCAGCTAGGGAGAAGGGGCATATCCCTTTCAAAGAGAACCCTGTCAGGCTAACAGTGGATCTTTCAACAGAAACCCTACAAGCCAGAAGAGATTGAGTCCTTATTAAGCATTCTTAAAGAAAATAAATTCCAACCAAGAGTTTCATATCCAGCCAAACTAAGCTTTATAAGTGAAGGAGAAATAAGATACTTTTCAGATAAGCAAAGAATAAAGGAATTCATTACCTGTCTTACATGAGGTCCATGAGAGTGCTAAATTTGAAAAAGACTATTAGCCACCACCAAACACAGTATATAGATGAGTAATACTACAAAACAACCACACAATCAAGTCTGCATAATAACTAGCTAACAGCGTGATGACTACATCAAACCTACACATATAAATATTAACTTTGAATGTAAATGGGCTAAATGCCCCAATTAAAAGTCACAGAGTAACAAGTTCAATAAAGAAGTAAGACCCAACTGTATGCACTTTACAAGGGACCCATTTAACTTGCAATAACACCCATAGGCTCAAAGTAAAGGAATGGAGAAAAATCTACCAAGTAAATGAAAAACAGAAAAAAGTAGGGGTTGCTATTCAAATTTAAGACAAAAGAGACTTTAAACCAATAATGATTGCAAAAGACAAAGAAAGGCATTATGTAATGATAAAAGTTAAATTCAACAAGAAGGCTTAACTATCCTAAATATATATGCACCCAACAGAGGAGCATCAAGATCTGTTAAGCAAGTTTTTAGATACTTACAAAGAGACTTAGATAACCATACAATAATAGTGAGAGATTTCAACACACTACTGACAGTATTAGACAGATCATCAAGGCAGAAAACTGATAAGGATATTCAGGACTCAAACTCGACATTTGACCAAATGGGCCTAGCAGACATCTACTGAAATCTGCACTTGAAACCAACAGAATATACATTTTTTTTTTATCTGCACATAGCACATACTCTAAAACTGACCACACAATCAACCATAAACTAATCCTCAGAAAATTATAAAAACTGATGTTTTTATGTTATCAGCATCATCCTGATAACAAAACCTGGCAGAGATACAATAAAAATGGAAAACTTCAGGCTAATATATTCAATGAACATAGATGTAAAAGTCCTCAAGAAAATATTAGCAAAACAAATTCAGCAGCACATCAAAAAGTTAATCCACTATGATTAAGCAGACTTTATCCCTGGGATGGAAGATTTGTTTAACATATGTAAATCAATAAATGTGATTCATTGCATAGACAGAGCTAAATACAAAAATCATATGGTCGTCTTAATACATGAAGAAAAGGCTATCAGTATAACACAACATCCCTTCACATTAAAAACCTTAAACACATTAGGCATTGAAGAAACATACCTTAAAATAATAAGAGCCATCTATGACAAATGCATAGCCAATATCATACAAAATGGGAAAAAGCTAGAAGCATTCCCCTTGAAAACAAGAATAAGACAAGGATGCCACTCTTACCACTCCTATTCTACATAGTAATGGAGGTCCTAGTCAGAGAAATTATGCAAGAGAAAGAAAGAAAAGGCATCCAAGTAAGAGAGAAAGTCAAAGTATCTCTGTTTGCAGGTAGTATAATTCTGTACATAGCAAGCCCCATAGTCTCAGCCCCAAAGCTCCTAGAACTGATAAACAACTTCAGAAATATTTTAGGATGCAAAATCAATGTAAACAAATTAGTAGCATCCCTATACATCAATGTCTAAGCTGAGAGCAAAATCAAGAACTCAAACCCATTCGGAATAGCTAAAAAATGAATAAAATATCTAGGAATACAGATAACCATGGAGATAAAAGAAAGAAGATCTCTACAATAAGAATTATAAAACACTGCTCAAAGAAATCAGAATTGACACAAATGGACAAACAGCTCATGCTCATGGATACAAAGAATCAATATTGTTAAAATGACCCTATTGCTTACAGTTATTTACAGATGTAATACTATTTTTATCAAACTACCAGTGACATTTTTCACAATATTAGAAAAAAACTATTTTAAAATTCATATGGAACCAAGAAGAGCTTAAATAGCCAAGGCAATTCTGAGAAAACAGAACAAAGCTGAAGGCCTCACATTATTTGACTTCAAATTAAACTGCAAGGCTAGAGTGACCAGAACAGCATGGTAGTGGTACAAAAACAGATGCATAGACCAATGGAACAGAATAGAGAGCCCAGAAATAATGCTTCATGCCTACAGTCACCTGATCTTCAACAAAGTTGACAAAAACAAGCAATGGAAAAAGAAATCCCTATTCAATAAATGGCTCTAGGATAACTGACCATATGCAGCAGATTGAAACTGGACCCCTTCTGCACACAATATACAAAATAAACTCAAGATGGATTAAATACTGAAATGTAAAACCTGAAAATATAAAACCCCTTGAAGAAAACCTAGGAAATATCATTCTGGACATAGGCACTGGCAAAGATTTTATGGCAAAGATTTTATGACAAAGATGCCAAACGCAACTTCAACAGAAACAAATAGTGGCAAATTAGACCTAATTGAAAAGCTTCTCTTTACAGAAAAAGAAACTATCAACAGAGTAAACAGAAAACCTTCAGAAAGGAAGAAAATATTTGCAGACTATGCATCTGGCAAATATCTGTCTAGTATCCAGAATGTATGAAGAACTTAAATATACAAGAAAAAAAAAGTTAAAAAGTGGGCAAAGGACATGAACAGACACTTTTCAAAAGAAGACATAAACATGGCCACCAAGCATATGAAAAAGTGCTCAACATCACTAATCATTAGAGAAACGCAAATCAAA
This sequence comes from Cebus imitator, assembly GCF_001604975.1. Lineage (NCBI taxonomy): Eukaryota > Metazoa > Chordata > Mammalia > Primates > Cebidae > Cebus > Cebus imitator. The sequence goes on along the minus strand of NW_016107366.1, from coordinate 4,059,048 downwards.
ATGACAAAAAGACACCATCTTATACCAGTCAGAATGGTCATTATTGAAAAGTTCAAAGGCTACACAGATGCTGGCAAGGTTTCAGCGAAAAGGCAACACTTAAATACTGCTACTGGGAATATAAATTAGTTCAGCCATGTGGAAAGCAGTTTGGCAGTTTCTCAAAGAACTTAGAATTATCCCGTCACCCAGCAATCCCATTATTGAGTATATTTCCAAAGGAATATAAATATTTCTACCATAAAGAAACATGCATGTGTATGTTTGTTGTAGCACTATCCACAATATCAAGGAGATGAAATTAACCTAAATGCCCATCCGTGGTAGACTGGATAAAGAAATTGTAATACATATTCACCATAGAGTACTGCAGCCGTAAAAAATGAGATCATGTTCTTGGCAACAACATGGATAAAGCTGGAGGCCATTATTCTAAGTGAACTAACAGAGGAACAGAAAACCCAATACTGCATATTCTCACTTATAAGTGGGAGCTAAGTGCTGAGTACACATGGACACAAAGAAGTAAAGAATAGTCACCAGGGCCTACTTGAGGGTAGAGGGTGGGAAAAGGGTGAGGATCCAAAAACTACCTGTCAGGTACTATGCTTGTATCCTGGGTGACGAAATAATCTGTACACCAAACTCCTGCAAAATTTAATTTATCTGTAAAGCAAACCTGCATATATAGTCTTAAATTTAGAATAAAAATAAAATTTAAAATATAAAAATGAAAACAACAGCAGCAAAAGAAAAGAAAAATCCAAACAAAATGTTACAAGTATCCTAAAAACATTTTGCATGTTCTCATAAAATTGAATATATAATTACATATGTCCTAGAAATATTATTCCTAGGTATTTACCCTAGAGAAATGAAAGGTTATTTTCACACACAATCTGTATAAGGTCTTTATAAAAATTTCATTAATAATTTCCAAAAACTGGATATAACCCAAATGTGCTTCAGGAAGTGAATGGATAAACAAATTGTGGCATATCTACATAACTGAGTACTAATCAGCACTAAAAAGCAATGAAATATTGATACACATAAAACTTGGATGAATTTCAAAATATTTAATCTATATTAAATAAACAAGTCTTGAAAAGTTACATGCTATATATTTCCATTTACAAAACATTCTAGGAAAGGCAATATTATAGTGAAAAAGAGAGTATCAGTGACTGCCACAGATAGGGAGTTAATGTGAGTACAAAATGATGGTGTGGGAGTCTCGTCGGCTGCTAAAACAGTCCTGTGACTTGATTGTGGCGGTAATACATTATCTATACATGTATTAAAATTCATAGACGTTTACATACAAAGATAATTCATTGTATGGTAAAAGCTAAAATTTTCTCCTGTGCTATATTTTAGGAATTTTATAATTTTGTTTTTTACATTTAGATTTGTCATCCATTATTTATTGGTTGATTTTGGTTTACATTTTTAGTTTACAAAATACTGTATACCTTTATCATTTATAATGTGATTCTTTGAAATATACATACTTTGTAGAAGAGCTCAACTGAGCTACTTAACATATGCATGACCTCAAATACTTATCACTTTTTTGTGGTGATAACACTTGAAATCTACTCTCCCATTTTCAAAATACAATACATTGTTAACTGCACTCCATTTTGACTCAATTTTTGTGAGGAATGTAAAGGCTATGTCTAGAATCTAGATGATCTCGAGTTTGCTGATGACCTTTTAGATACAACACACGAAATAAGAAATTAATAAGCTGGGTTTTATTAAAACTAAAAATTTCTGACCTGTGAAAGACACTGACAAAAGAACGAAAAGACAAGCTAAAAACTGGGAGAAAATATTTGCAAAAGGAATATCTAATGAGATTGTTATCCAAAATATGCAAGAAACTCTTAAAACACAATTAAAAACCAAAAGACACAATTAAAAGCCAAAAGACCCAATTAAAAAAATGAGCCAAAGATACCTTACCAAAAAAGCTATATAGATAACAAATAAGCATATGAGAAGATGCTGCACATCATATGGCATCATGGAAATATAAGTTAAATGACCATGCGATAACACTGTACACCTATTAGAAATATGGCTAAAATTCAGAGCATTGACAATATTGAAAACTGGCAAGGATACAGAGTAACAGGAATTCTCATTCTTTACTGGTGGGAATTTCAAAATGGCTTAGCCACTGTATTCACTATTAACATTTAGAAAATTAAACAAGTAATAAAATATAAACCCGAAGGCCTCAAGATATGTGAATGAACTATACTTGTTGAACGAGTAGGAATCTTCCTTATAGTGTACTGTAACAATTTACCAGAATGACTTTACACTGGAGAAGGCTAAAGACCCAGGCCTTCTGGGGATTATTGGATGCCAACTCTTAATGTACTTTAATCACTAGAAACCAGAAGTTCTCTATGCTTCACCAGTTACAATAGGGCTCTGTGGAGATCAGAGGATGGATGAAGTTTTGGCCCAATTTTGTTTCATGGGATTTTGCGGGACTAAGTACAACACTCTAGTTGTTTCTCCACTTTCAGAATGTATAATGGAAACAGATGTGCTTAGTTAACTGCAGAATTCTTACATTAATTTTTGAGTGATGGAGGGAGGGCCACTTCACATTGTCATTATCTTCACTGACCGTTACTATTTCACAAAGTAACAAAGGTCAACCGTGGCCCTTCCACTCTAATTGTTATCTTATCAGCCATATGATACAGCTTCAAGCTCCAGTCCTTTCCTTTTTCTTTGGGGACTCTGCCTTATATCTGGTTGCTCTATGGTCTTATGAAAAATATTGATAAAGAAAGTCAAGCTCACTTTAATGTGTTTTCATTTAGTATCCATCTAGAATTTTGAATCATCAAACTGTGAAGGTCATGGTCATACTCCAATACTGTGACTTCAAAGAGCTTAGGTATTTTCTTTAAAAGTCAGTTTTTGTAACTGGTCCTGGAAAGCTGGTTGAGGAATTTTAAAATGCCAATAAAATTTACTTTTTGTTATAAAAGGAAGTAGAACAGTGCATCTGTTCTTATCTGTTGATTAGCAGAAGTTGCTATATGACTGTCACATCGATGCCCTCAATTCACTGAGTATTGGCTGAATAGCCTCTCCACACTGTGACTGCCATCATGCTAGCTCTGTAGGCTCTTTCACCTCTTGCCAGTATTTGCCTGCAAGCTGCCAGTTTTGATGGTGGCCAGCACAAGGAAAAACTTAAAACAGGTTCAGGCTGTAGCGCAAGCTGCCCAGCCACTTGGGTCCTTATGACTCAGTATATCCAAATATATTGGAAACGTCTGCAGCAAACAGAGATGCTGTATGGAGCCTCTGAAAATCTCTAATAAAATCTCTAGGGCTTTAGAATAAGTCATGTCTTCTTCTGCAAACAACATACTCTTAATGTGAAAGTAATTGAATGTTTAGCACAGCTGAAAGAGTGCATACACAATTACCGGACACCAAATAACTATGTGAGTCAACTACTCATGAAATATGTCTTAGTAATTTATTGAACCTTACAATTTGACATGTACTTTGGCATTTCATTGTAAAATAGAATTATCATACAGGAGTCAGTGCCTAAGCAAGTGCAGAAGGTTCCAGGATATGACACAAGCAGGCACAGCTTTCCCTGGCACCTGCTTCCATTGCTTTACAGCTCCTCCCCAACCCTCATCCCATGAGGAATTACTTATCATGTGTCAATGGGTAGCAAAAGTACAAAGTTGAATTATAGATGGATTTATATGCTTTGAAGGCACCTGCCAAAGTAGATGGTTGCTGCCTTATGTCTATATTCAACCATGCTCCGAAATAGTTGATTTCCAGTCAGCATATCTCTGGATCTCACATTTGTTTGTCTACTTCATGTGGAAAGAATGATGGACTGAGATGTGTACTACAGTGCTTCCTGGAAAGAGGCAATCCTTTGTCTGACTGTTGAGTAATTGTCAATACCAATATTCTATTTATTTATTTATTTTTATTATACTTTAAGTTCCAGGGTACATGTGCAGAACGTGCAGGTTTGTTACATAGCTATACACAAGCCTTGGTGGTTTGCTGCATCCATCCCCCCATCATCTACATTAGGTATTTCTCCTAATGTTATCCCTCCCCAATCCACCCACTCCCTGATACCCCTCCCCTAGGCCTCCCACCCTCCAACAGGCCCCAGTGTGTGATGTTCCCCTCCCTGTGTCCATTTGTTCTCATTGTTCAACATTCACTTATGAGTGAGAAGATGTGGTGTTTGGTTTTCTGTTCTTGTGCTAGTTTGCTGAGAATGATGGTTTCTGGCTTCATCCATATCCCTGCAAAGGACATGAGCTCATTATTTTTTATGGTTGTATAGTATTTCTTGGTATATATGTGCCACATTTTCCTCATCCAGTCTGTCTTTGATAGGCATTTGGATTGGTTCCAAGCCTTAGCTGTTGTGAACTGTGCCACAATAAACATACGTGTGCATGTGTCTTTACAATAGAATAATTTATAATCTTTTGGATATATACCCAGTAATGGGATTGCTGGGTCAAATGGCATTTCTATGTCTAGATCCTTGAGGAATCACCACACTGTCTTCCACAATGGTTGAACTAATTTACACTCCGACCAACAGTGTGAAAGTGTTCCTATTTCTCCACATCCTATCCAGCATCTGTTGTCTCCAGATTTTTTAATGATCGCCATTCTAACTGGTGTGAGATGGTCTCTCAGTGTGGTTTAGATTTGCATTTCTCTAATGACCAGTGATGATGAACATTTTTTCACATGTTTGTTGGCTGCATAAATGTCTTCTTTTGAAAAGGGTCTGTTTATATCCTTTCCCACTTTTTGATGGGATTGTTTTTTCCTTGTAAATTTGTTTAAGATTTTTATAGATTCTGGTTATTAGCCCTTTGTCAGATGGGTAGATTGCAAAACTTTTTTTCCCATTCTGTTGGCTGTCAGTTCACTCTAATGATAATTTCTTTTGTTTTGCAGAAGCTCTTAAGTCAAGATTTTTAAAAAATTGATGACAATGAGGTCTCAAGAAGTATGTGATGGGCCTCCCATATTGGGCATGTTTGTATTTTATGTCAGTACCACCAGAGGGCATTTATTACTAGGGGGAATCTAAATAACCATGTAAACATGATAAATTATTCTGTGAATGGTCATCTTCCCATGCCCTCAGTCTTCTGATGCTTTCTCTCTGTGTCTGTGTAGAAGGTGGTCATAGTGGCAGAGATTAAGACTGTAGAAGTTGCTGCCTGTGCGCCACCAGTATGCCTTGAATCCTACATTTTCAATGTGTTTAGATGACTTCAAACTGCCAGCATCTGCATCTGTGCCTAAGCATTTTTTCACGGCCATTATTTTTCACCTATATATCACACATGGATTTTCCTGGGATCAGACTTCAACCAGTGACTGATGGGAGAATTAATGCATAAATAGCTCAGCTTCCTCATATTGATATGAGTCGGTTCTGAGGTATATGTTTTACACTTTCCTCAGAGTTTCTCCTTGAATTAAACCCACTTACCCATTGTGGTAGTTGGCATAGTAACTCAGCCCTTATTGGCTGTCCTATTTTCCCCATATCACTTTGTCATTCCACTGCTTGATTTCACTGCAGTGAAATCCCAATAATTTTTCACTGCAGTGAAATCCCAATAATTTTTCACTGCAGTCCCAAATAAGCTTCCTGCATTACAGCAATTTTATTGCTGTATGTTTACAGGGGAATTAAAGCTGTTTTGCCTCCTCCTATTCTGAATGCTTAACATTACAACAACAGAGGCCAAGGCTGAATCTGCAATATGTCGTAATTTCCTATTGATTCTAGCAAGTTCTCTCATAATGATGATTACATTAGGCCTATCACAGAGGGCATGATGATATTTCATCACATAGTGAACAGATATTCCTGGTAAGTATTTGCAGTCTAAACAAAAAGCTCTTCCACCAGCATCATACTTAAGACTTCATGGAATATGCTATCCATTGCATGGTATCTCATTAAAAAAAATCTCTGACCAAGAGTATACTGTGGAATGATGGCAGTGGCTCAAAGCCATAGAATTCATTAGTCTATTCTGTGATACGCTAATAAGAAATTTGATTGATATTACAATGGAATACATTGTTGAAGATTTAATTAATGGCATTAGCTGGGAGATAATATCATGAGATAGAGATACTAACCTAAAGGATTCAGTCATATGTCTTAGACCAATGCCCAGTTACTCATATCCAGAATGTACAAGTTGAAAAACAAGAGATGAAAATATGTGACCACTCTAAGTAATGCACTTTATAACACTTGAAGTTGATTGCTGCCTGCTTTGACATTTTTAGTCATTGACTGGTTTGACGGTCCTTGTGTACAAGGGAGGCTTTTTTCCCCCCATTGGAGGACACAGTCATGGTTCTACTTAATTAGAAGCTGACAATACCACTTGCAATTTTAGGTTCTTCATTCTTCTGTACCAATATTTAAAGAAGGAGTCAGTGTGCTTGACTCCTGTAGCAAGCAGATATGTGGTTTCTGATATACAATGAGGGCAAGGAAGACCATTTCTAAAACATGGGAGATTCATTGAGACAACTTTTAGTATTCTCTTGACAAGTTGTTCTTGTCAATGACAAACTAAAGCAATGTGCTCAGAGAGATTAAAGATTACATGGATTGGGTGGTAGAATTAGATCGTTGTGGTTAATTTAGGCTTAATGATCAGCAACAGAGGCAGGTACTGAAAAACATCTGTTCTATGTTAATTATTTCTTCTTACTTCCACCTACCTTTGTCACATAATCTTATATAAACAGCATTGCTGTCACCTATTATAACATGTTTGGTTTCAGATAGAAATCTGACCAAATTGAAATGAACTCATAATGCAAAGGTTGATGGAAATTTTACTGTCCCTGTTTTGAAGATACAAAATTTACTTGAAAAAATGGACAATAAATTAATCTTAGAGGCAAAAATAATAATGACACTCTGGATATCATCTGAGGTTCCCCTAAACTACTAAACTACTCATATATTTTTAGTAATATTTGTAAAACTCTTCTCATATATTTAGTTTGGGTGTACATCTGCCATCTATTTTTTGCTTAGACCTTGATGAATGCATTGTTGAAGTCATACTTTCAGAAGAAAAATATGTATAGATTACATAAAATATTAAACTGCCAATAAGATACAACATAGTTTATTGTATTAGTCCACTATTTTTAAAAATTTGTATCACCATGTTTTATACTCCCATTTTCTGTAGAAAATTACTTGCTGAACTCTGTCATAAATCTTTTCATTTTGTTTTTAGTTTTTACAGGTTACTTGTATGTGTTTTATCTTCTAGATTATAGATAATATTAAAGGCATGTTTTATGTCTTACATGAACATTTATAAAATAGTATAATCCAGTATTATATTGTATTATACTGGTATGTACCAAATAAATATTTATGACATAAATTGCATAGTAAATAGAATGAAGTGTATTAGGAGGAACAAATCTTAAAGTATTGAGCTCAACAGTTTCTCCCTTCAATATATAATCCTTTGGTTTTGAGCAAAAGAACTCAGGGAACATCTCCATTGTCTAGAAACACTGCTACACTGACTTAGAATATTGTCATCAAAGCGATGTGAATATTTACAACTTTCAGTAGTCATTAAGAAATGTGAAAGATGATTAATTCATTTTACTAATAAAGTTTAAAGATTAAGCAAAAGAATCAAGAGTTCAGTATAAAAAGAATTTTACATTGTTCGATGAATTTATTTATTAAGTCATTTTTTTTTCTTCTAGTCCCTAGAGTATAATAAATACATCCTGGTAGAATGAACCTGTCACAAGCCCTTTCAAGCTTTTTTTTTGTTTCACTTTGGTATAATTCCACTAATCTTTAATTTCTTCCTTATTTTCCAAAACAAAACTATATACTAAGTTAGCATTATAATCTCCCTGTCCCAGACCTGGAATCAACCATTCTGCAAGGAATTTTTAAGTGAAGAATGGTACTATTTGAACATCACTGCATCTAAACCTCTCAGTGACTATATATACATGTATATATAATATTATATAGAATATATACTTTCATATATAGTATAATCATGAATTTATATCAATATCCTATATTCAGAGCCAATATTACAGCCTCCTCCCCACCTAGTATTTCTTATTTTTTAAAATATTTTTTTCCAACTTTTATTTTAAGTTCGGGGGTACATGTGCAGGATGTGCAGATTAGTTACATTGGTAAACATGTGCTATGGTGGTGTGCTGCACAGATCATCCCATTACTCATCACCTATAATCCTATCCCATCATCTAGATCATCCCATCACCCAGCTAATGGAAGCCTAGCATCCATTAGCTATTCTTCCTGGTGATATCCCTTCTCTCATCCCCCTGAGCCTCCAACTGGCCCCAGCGTATGTTGTTCCCACCCTCATGTGTCCATGTGTTCTCATCATTTAGCTTCCACTTCTAAGTGAGAACATGGTTTTCTGTTCCTACATTAGTTTGCTGAGTATAATGGCCACCAGGTCCATCCATGTTCCTGCAACGTACATGATCTCATTTCTTTTTATGGCTGTATAGTATTTGATGGTATATGTTCCACGTTTTCTTTGTCCAGTCTGTCACTGATGGACATTTAGGTTGATTCCATGTCTTTGCTATTGTGAATAGTGCTGCAATGAACATGCACATGCATGTTTTTTATGGTAGAACTATTTATATTTCTTTGAATATATATCCAGTAATGACATTCCTGGGTCAACTGATTCTCCTTCTAGATCTTTGAGGAATTGCCACACTGTCTTCCACAATGGTAGAACTAATTTAAACTACCAGCAAGAGTTTAAAAGCATTTCTTTTTCTCCACAACCTTGCCAGCATCTGTTGTTTCTTGATTTTTTTTAAAATTGTACTTTAAGTTCTGGGGTACATGTGCAGATCTTGCAGGATTGTTGTATAGGTACACACATAACATGGTGGTTCCATTCTGACTGGTGTGAGATGATATTTCATTGTGGTTTTGGTTGTGTTTCATTTTTGATTGTATTTATTTGAAACTTTTATCTTTTTTTCTTTATTAGTCTAGCCAGCAGTCTATTTTATTAATTTTTTCAAAAAACAGCTCTTGCATTTGTTTATTTTTAAAGTGTGTGTGTGTGTGTGTGTGTCTGTCTGTCTGTCTCCTTCAGTTCAGCTCTGATCATGATAATTTCTTGTCTTCTGCTAGTCTTGGGGTTTGTTTGCTCTTGGTTCACTTGGTTCTCTAGTTCTTTGGTTGTGATGTTAGGTTGTTAAGTTGAGCTCTTTTAGTTTTCTGATATGGGCATTTAGTGCTATAAATATCCCTCAACTCTGTGTCCCAGATATTTTGGTACATTGTATCTTTGTTCTCATTAATTTCAAATAATTTCTTGAAATCTGCCTTAATTTCATTATTTACCCAAAAGTGATTCAGGAACACATTGTTCAATTTCCATGTATTTGTATGGTTTTGAGTGAATTTCTTAATCTTGAGTTCTAATTTGATTGCACTGTGGTACAAAAGACTGTTTATGATTTCAGTTCATTTGTATTTGTTGTGAAGTGTAAAATTGATCATTTCCCATTATGTGATCAATTTTAGAGTGTTATGTGACATTGACAAGAACAAATATTCTGTTATTTTGGGGTGGAGAGTTCTGTAGCTATCTATCATGTCCCACTTGATCCAGAGCTGCGTTCTGGTCCTGAATAGCTTTGTTAATTTTCTGTCTTATTGATTTATCTAATATTGTCAGTGAGGTGTTAAAAGTCTTCATTATTACTGTGTGGGAATCAAAGTCTCTTTGAAGGTCTCTAAGAACTTGCTTTATGAATCTTAGTGCTCATGTATTGGGTGGATATATATTTAGGATAGTTAGCTTTTCTTGTTAAATTAAACCCTTTACCATTATGTAATGCTCTTCTTTGTCTTTTTTGATCTTCGTTGGTTTAAAGTCTGTTGTCAGAAACTAGGATTGCAACCCCTGCTTTTTTCTGTTTTCCATTTGCTTGATAAATTTCTCTCTATCTTTTTATTTTGAGCCTATGTGTGTCTTTGCATGTGAGACAGGTGTCTTGAAGACAGCATATCAATGGGTCTTGATTCTTTATCCAGATTGTAATTCTGTGTCTTTTAGTTGGGGCATTTAGCCCATTCACATTTAAGGTTAGTATTGTTATGTATGGATTTGATCCTGTTATCATGATGCTAGCTGATTATTTTGCAGACTTGTTTATGTGGTTGCTTCATAGTGTCACTGGTCTATGTACTTCAGTGTGTTTTTGTAGTGGCTGGTAACGGTTTTTCCTTTCCATATTTAGTGCTTCCTTCAGGAGCTCTTGTAAGGTTGGTCTGGTGGTAATGAATTCCCTCAGCATTTGCTCATCTGAAAAGGATCTTATTTCTCCTTCACTTATGAAGGTTAGTTTGGCTGAATATAAAATTCTGGGTTGGAAACTTTTTTCCTTAAGAATGTTGACTATTGTCCTGGAATCTTCTGGCTCATAGGTTTCTCCTGAGAGATCTGCTATTAGTCTGATGAACTTCCTTTTGTAGGCGACCTGGCCTTTCTCTCTGATTGCCCTTAACATTTCTTCTTACATTTCAACCTTGGAGAATCTGATGATTATGTGTCTTGGGGATAATCTCATGGAGTATATTACAAGGGCTCTCTGCATTTCCTGAATCTGAATGTTAGCCTGTCTTGCTAGGGTGGGAAGTTCTCCTGGATAATATTCTAAAGTATGTTTTTGAAATTAGTTCCATTCTCCATGTCTCTTTCAGGTGTCTCAGTCAGTTGTAGATTCGATCTCTTTACATGATCCCATGTTTCTTGGAAATTTTATTCATTCCTTTTTATTATTTTTTTCTCTATTTTTGTTTACTTGCCTTATTTCAGGAAGATAGTCTTCAAGTTATAAATTCTTTCCTCTGCTGAATCTATTCTGCCATTAATACTTGTGATTGCATTGTGAAGTTCTTGCTGTGTGGTTTTCAGCTCTATAAGGTCAGTTATGTTCTTCTCTAAACTGGCTATTTTGGCTCTCAGCTCTTGGATTGTTCTATCTTACTTCTTAGCTTCTTTGCATTGCATAACAACATGTTCCTTTTCCTCAAAAAAACTTTGTTTTTATTCACATTTTGAATCCTAATACTGTCATTTTAGCCATCACAGCTTTATCCCTGTTCTAAGCCCTTGCTGGAGAGGTGTTGCAGTCATTTTGAGTAAAAGGGGCACTCTAGCCTTTTGAGTTTTCATTGTTTTGGCATTGATTATTTCTCATCTTTGTGGGCTTATCTACTTCCCAACTTTGAGGTTACTTCTTTAGATGGGATTTTTGTGGTTTGTTGTTATTGCTATTTTTTTTTTCTGGGCACTCTTCTGTAGGGTTGCTGCTATTTGCTGGGGATCTGTTCCAGACCCTAGTCACTTTGGCTTTTCCTGTACCTGGAGGTATCAGCCATGAAGGCTATGAAACAGCAAAGGTGGTATCCTGCTCCTTCATCTGAAAGCTCCATCCCAGGGGGATATTAACCTGTTGCTGGCCTAAATGTGCCTTTAGGAGGTGGCTGGAGTCCCTAGTTGGGTGGTATCATCCAGTCAGGAGGAACAGGATCAGAGACTCACTTAAGGAAGCAGTCTGGCTACTTTTTGGTAGAGCAGCTGTGCTGTGAGGGGGTCTGTTCAGCCTCCAATCCATTAGAACTCTCCATGGTCCACAGACTCGACTGGCTGACATGCCTGAACAGCCAAGGTGGCAGCCTGCCCTACCCCACCAAAACTCCATCCCAGGGAGTAAAATTAGAACTCTGTTAGCTGTAGAACATGGGTGGGGATGGGTAGAGGCCCTATGGAGGAAGACCTGCCCCATGTGGAGGAGTGAATTGGGGTCCGATTTAAAGAAGCAGTCTTGATATGCCTCAATGAAATAGCCATAACCTGCTGGGGGACCATCTGTATTAGTCTGGTTTCATGCTGCTGATAAAAGCATACCCAAGACTGGATAATTTATAAAGAAAGAAAGGTTTAATTGACTCACAGTTCCACATGGCTGGGGAGGCCTCACAATTATGGTGGAAGGCAAAAGGCACATCTTACATGGCAACAGGCAAGAAAGAATGAGAGCCAAGTGAAAAAGGAAACCTCTTATAAAACATTCAGATCTCATGAGACTTATTCACTGTCATGAGGATAGTATGGGGGAAGCTGACCCATGATTCAATTCAATTATCCTCCATGGGACCTTCCCACAACACATCTGAATTATGGGAGCTATAATTCAAGAAGAGATTTGGGTGAGGACACAGCCAAATCATATCACCATCTCTTCCCATGTCTGCTTGGACTCTCCAAAGCCCACAGTCTGGAATGGCTTAGTTGTCCGATCAATGAAGGTAGCACCCCTTCTCTCCCCTGGGCGCTCTGTCCCAGGGAGAGATCAGAGATTTGTCCATAGAATACATGTGGTTGGGAGTGGCTGGAGGTCCTGGCTGGGAGATCCTGCTGAGTAAGGAGCAATGGATCAGGGTCCTGCTTAAAGAAGCAGTCTAGCCATATTCTGGCAAAGCAGCTGTGGTGCACTGGGGGGACCCTTCCTCCTCTGGACAGTTAAGGACTCTCCAAAGCCCACAAGCTGAAACAGCTGAGCGGATGAAATAGCAGAGATGGCAGAGATGATGACCAGCTCTTCCCCCAAGAGACTCTGTCCTATTTCAGGCAGGTTCCACCTTGTTGGCAGTGGCTGGCTGGAATTCCAAGACAGTGAGTCTTATCTTGTGAATGCCATGGAAGTGGGGCCCGCAGACTGACGCTGCTTGGCTACCTGCATTTGGCTTCCTTTCTAGGGGTATTTTTGGACATCCTGCCTTGCCTGAGTTGCAGATACCTTTGTTGGGGGTCCTGGGACTGGTGTATGTAAAGCTCCTGGGTCTCTGTAAGTGTCTGAGCAGCTGCTCTGCTGAGAATCCACACAGATCTGTGTGTTAGACGTAAGGCCCTGGTAGTATGGGCTCACTGAGGGTCTCCTGATCCAGGGGTTGCTTCTCCGTGGGAGAATTGTGGTTATCCAGGATCACACAATCACTCATACTTCCCTTGGCTGGGAGTGGGGGTTCCTTTGGCTTCCTGTCATTCCTGGGTGGGCTGATGCCCTATCCTGCTTTTCTTCGTTCTTCATGAGTCTAGTTGTTTCCTTGATCAGTCCCAATGCCAGTACCTGGATATTTCAATTGAAGATGCTATATTCACTTGCCCCTTTCATTCCTCTCTATAAATGCCATGGACTGCAGCTGCTTCTAATTGGCCACTTGCCCCAATCACCTACATTTCTTATTGATAACTTTCTTGTTCATTGGCTAATACCTGGAATCCCAATCACATCAATACATTTACTCATTTGCTTAATTCTACAATGGTAATAAAATAGCTTGACAGTTACTATACTAATACCATTATCCACAGTGAACTATTAATATCTATGGACTCTGAGTTATTTTTATCCTTCAAATACATTTCAATTAAGGTGTATAGTCAGGTTACTATGTTATGTGGTTATCAATTTAATAACAGATATACTGATTTATGTTTATTTATATTTTTTAAAATCATGAAGGATTAAAAAAATCCTTTTGACTTAGTTTTTAGAGTTTGGAAAACGTATTTTCAAAGGTCAAAACTATATACATGGGTATACATGGGTATACTAAGGTAAGGTTTTTCCTGACTTTTTACTCTTCCACCCTTTTTCACTCATCCCTATAGGTGACAATGAAATAAACAAATGGATATTTATAGCCTTATGTTTTATTGCACAAAATGTAAGAAAAAATATTATTTATCAGTTTTAAAATCTGTGCTGCAGTAATATTTATATATCTTTTTTTTAATTTGTAAAGCTCTCCATATGTGATTCTTTCCCCTCTCCCAAAACTATCTTTTGCTATTTTGATCCTATTCATACTTTTAATTTTTTCCTTTAAGAATTTGTTTCTTGTTCTACACCCAGCTATGTCTCAACAAATGAAAATGCTGCTCATGGGCAATTTCTATCTGTATCGTAATGCGATATCATACTGTGAGGCTGTCAGTAGGTACTGTGATGCAGTCTGCAGCCACAGTGATGTGTCCTGTAAGTGATGTCTGAACTATAAAGACTTCAAGTCTGTTATGTGAGCATCTGAGATGGTTGCCTCAAAATCTGATGCACTCAACAAAGATAGGAAATCTGTAGTTACTGACATTCCCCAACCAGCTAAGTCTCACTGTCTGTATTTTGTTGCATCGTGGTCTAAGTTNTTTGAGATAGTTTCACTCTTGTTGCCCAGGCTGGAGTGCAATGGCACGATCTCAGCTCACTGCAACCTCTGCCTCCTGTTTTCAAGTGATTCTCCTGGTTCAGTCTCCTGAGTAGCTAGGATTACAGGCATGTGCCACCACACCCAGCTAATTTTGTATTTTTGGTAGAGATAAGGTTTCTCCATGTTGGTCAGGTTGGTCTGGAAATCCCGACCCCAGATGATCCATCCGCCTTGGCGTCCCAAAGTGCTGGCATTACAGGTATGAACCACCTGTCACCTTGTCCAGCACACTGTGGTCTAAGTCTTTAGTTTCGTAGCACAGCTGCTTTTTATTATTATTATTTTTTGCTTTTGCATTTTGTGCTTCCCTTTCATGAAATAATGTTGATAATCAATTAGGGTATGTAAAAAACCTGTACTTTTAGAACAATCTTCTGAGTTTCTGACAACTATGCATCATTGCCTACTTGACAAATTCACATGGATGTTGGGTAGACATCTCAAAATCAACATGTCTAAATCTGAGCATTAGTCTATCTCAAGCCAGAGGCATACAAGTTATTTGCTTATTTCTCTGCACTACCCTGTGTCTACTTTCTTTATAAGAAAAGATTATGAAGCCAAGGGCTACATCAGAATTGTTTGGTATTGCATCCAGACAATACCAAAATTTGCACTTGGTATGCAACTCTTCTGGCTCATGATTAGATGTTCTTAAAACTAATTATTAATAACCTGGACACTAAAGTCAGAAAATCTTGTGTTAAATTCTGGCTTTGTGACTTACCAGCTGTCTTAATGAACATTTCCTTTTCATTTCCTGGTCTCTAATATGATTCAATATATTACCTACCTTCTGGAGTTGTAGTAGTTATTAAATTAGATAGTCATTAAATTAGTATTGGGTACTAAATTAAAAGCTCACAAAACTTTGAGGGGCTTTGCTATATGTAGTGTGTGTTTTATATTTCCACAATTGAATTCTCTGAACGTTTTAGAAAATCTTAAACTCCCATTGGTCTTTTAATGAATTGAAATTGTAATGAATTAATGTTATTATTTTTCAGTCACTTAAAAGGAAAGATATTTATGTATTATCAATGAAAGCTGGTTATAAACAAATGTGTTCCTTGGAAATATTTAGCTTGAAGCTGGTAATTTATCTTACAGAGTTATATTCCCTCATTGGGAAATAAACATTGTTGTGGTTTTTTTTTTTTTTTTGCTACTAGTGTAAAATAATATGGATTTTTCATGTAAGAGTACAATATTTGTTAATATGCTATAATAAAAATATAAATGACAAAAGGAAAGCATTTATTATAAGTCAGAAATTCTCTTTGTTTCATGGATCATGCATTCAAATAAAATATGATTTTAAAAATTACTCAACCACATTTAAATTGTGCCCAATCATACATCATATTTTAGAATGATATTAAGCTAATTTCCCTGCAATTGTAATTTATTAATATGAGTTAAAAGTACTTATTTTCATTTTATTCTCCCGGAAATGTCTGAAGTAAATGGAAATGAAACTAGATAGATAACAAACATATAACTTGAGTTCTAGAACAAAGGATATAATATATATTTGTTTACCTAACATGCTTGCTACCTGATCATATTCTTTGCTAGTCTGTCCATTTCCAAACTTGAGAAAAATTGAAATTAAGGGAATTTTACTGTAGTTGGAGGCTAAATTCAGGGTATTAAAAATATAAGTTAGAAACCTTACTCATTGAAGCTTGCTTTCATTTAAGTGTATGTATAGTCTTTCCAAAATAGTTGTAAATCCTATTGTAAGAATATTGAAAAAAAAATGAGCTTCAGTTAGATCTTAGTAATGGAGTTAAACTCTGAATAGTTAATCTAGTTAAACACAAAATCCATGAACCATATGATAATATTTTCAGATCCATGGAACATCCAACAAATAGTTGGCTGAATGGGTTTAAGAAAAATACTGTGTATATGTGTTGAAAATTCTATTCCTGAGATACAAAATAATGAATGCAAAAAAGAGATAATCAGTGGATAGAAAATCTTTACAACATTTGGTAAATATAGAAAGTGATAATTGATAAGTCAGCGTAGAGGAACCCACTGTCTAAAGTTCTAATGAAGATGATTGCAACCACAGGGATTCTGTTTTCTTCAATGAATTCAAAACAAGCTCCAGATAAAACAGAGAATGTAAATAAATCATGAGATGAAAATGAAAAGATTAATTTCATTTCCCTATAAGCAGAGTTATTACAATCCTTCATCAGAGTAGAATGACCTAAATCTAGAATATTTGATCACAGGTGATCAGGCATCACTTAGAGGATGGTAGAGAGTGAGGAAACCAATTAGATATTGAAGGTGGTGATCAGATATTGACACTGGGAGTTTCCTGTCAAGCTGATTCAGCAGGGTTCCTTGCTAAAACTAGATTTTACAGGAAAGTACATGGATAGGCCTAGGAAAAAAATGGAGAGACTGACTAAAGTTTAGTCAGTTTCAGCTGCAATTATTAAAGGTCTGGATCTAGCTATTGATGTCTCAAAATCTTTAATAATTGAAATTGAAAATATACAACTTTTTAAAACTATAGAACATATTCAGTTGAAGAAAATATTAGTGATTTGGAACACTGATTAGTATATTTTAATACAATATGTATTCTCACCCAAAATGAGGGAAACAGTGATGGAAAATAAAGAAAAAATATAGGAATCATATGGGTTTCAGTGAAAAATCTAACATATGTGTGTTCATATAATCCCTCTAAGGACACACACACACACATACACACACAGACACACACACACACACACACACACACAC